>NC_042529.1:3765000-4112500 GCF_900963305.1 Echeneis naucrates | reverse complement strand
TGTCTAATGGTTATAAATTAGCTACGGTGTGTCTAGCTGTGCTTATCTAAGGTAGACCTATAAATCTGGTGCAAATGGGAAGCAGGAAGCAACAGAGCTTACAACACTGTAAATTAAAAAAAATCTGTTAAGTACTTTCATCTCTGGCCTCAGTCTCCTCTGCGACTCGGCCTTACAGATAAAATATTAAGTGTCTTTAAAGCCAACTGAGGGAGCCCCTTCATTTAAAACATAATGTAACTAAAGTACTAATGTCATAAAACCCCCATGATTGGTGAAAAGCACAACCCTTTTCTCTCTTTTCACATATATTTGTTCCCACAACCATGAATCCTTTCCAGTTCTAACACCAAAATGAACCTTTCATCTTATTTGCCCACATCGAATGGGTGAAGTTTATGTGTGGATTTATTAGCCTTTCCAAATCAACATGCTATGACACTATGAAATGAAGACTTTCAATAAGAAGAAGAAAAAAAAGAGGAGCATGGCCCTCCTTCCTACATGTTTTGACCTAACGCTCGATCAGATACTGTCTGTCCGTTCAATTAAGTGAAAAGGGAATGTCCTGCCAGGACATGTTCCACACTGAGGCGCATGAAAAACAATTTTCCTTGTGCCTTGTAGTGAAAATGGCCTAAGATATTTGTAAATGGTGAAGAAAAGAACAATGTGCTGTTTCATGCAGGAGGCAACCTTGAACTGTCTACCTTGCTCATTGGGTTTCCGACCCCCTGGCTGAATAATTACCCCAAACCACTTTGGACAAATCTCTCCTGGCTTCACTCCAGTACTTGATTAAAAACACTGCACGGACCGCATCCCCTAGAAATTATTTTGGCTACGTGCCTTGGCACTGTCCCGCCAAAAAACCAGACCAAGCCAGTTAAGTCATGATGAAACCTCCAATCCCAGAGATTTGTCTATCCCTTTCTGCCCTGGCTGTGGTCGCTCTGAGGAAGGGTGCTATTCTGAGAGCTCTGGGAAGCGATATAGTCTATAAATGGCAACTTGGAAAACAATACTTGACTTCAAACTAAATCCTAACATCAGCATGCTCACAATAACAATGGCAAAGTGCATATGTTCAGCAGATATAAAGTTATATCTGTACAACTTTTTCTGTTTAGTGTTGTAGAAATAAAAAGTAAGCCCAACAATGATGGTAGATTTAAAAACTGCAGTCCAGTTCAGTCAGGGGATCACCAAAATAGGATTCCTCTTCTGTGGGAAATGCATTTAATGTTTCATTCATTCGCTGTAACCACTGCTGAGTTTCCCAGAGAACTTCTGTTTATGTGCCTCTCAGTGTCTGCAGATGGATTCGGGGTCCTGATAAGAGTTTGCATAAAACAGCCTTGTATCAGTGTACTGTGAAGGCATTAACAGTTGTGATGCGGTCAAGAACATGGGCTTTATTTTGGAAACAGCTATTCACAATGGACAGTCAAGTCTTTACAGCTGTCTTAGCACTAACAGAAAAATGGGGAATGGGGAAGAGAAATTCTATGGCAGCATGAACGATGTAGTGCTAATGCTACGTTAACACTACATTAACATGAATACACAACAGTGGTGCTGGAGATCAGTGCATAATAAAAGGGTTTAACTTTTTTGTCAATAGTGAAGAGAAGTGAAGACTGAGATTTATGTACTCTGCTCTTTTACAGCCTAATCTGCACAGTCACACCCTGCCGCGAACACACTCATCTTCTTCTCTGCCTGGTAAGCCTCATGTCTGCTCTGTTACTTATTCACTTATTAAGAAGAAATCTGGATCAGCTTAGTCTCAAGGAGATTAACAATGACATGATGCCAAAAGTGATTGAATGTCTGGGCTTATAAAAAGTCATTTCATGAATAATTCATCATGTATTATTAATTATGTGTGAACTGTCTGAAGATTCTCTTTTGCACAGCATGTCACATTAACTCCCATTTTTGTGCTTCGTCTTTTTTTGCTGTGCATGATCTTATGCATGTGCATGCAGACATGTGGAGCACGGGCCTGTACTCATGCATGTGTGTGTCTTGTCTTAGACTTCAGTGTGGCTAACTCAAGTGTAGGGGTACATGGCTCACCCCCTTGCCCAAATGGAGACGGCCTCAGTGCAGACATTACTTCATCTGGGCGACCTCTAATACGCTCGCAGTCTTTCCACTACGCCCCAGGTAAATAGCCCTCCGCCCCTCCCACTGGTCCCTTGGTGAAGAGTCCCAGCATTGTTTACTGTTTCAGCACACTGAAAAATTGTTACAGTCCTCTGGCAAAGAATAAGTCAAAGCAAAGCTCAGCTACCTCATAAACCACCCCTCCCCTCCTGAGGGTCCGGTATTGGTATTGTTCTGACATTCGCATGGCGCCATCCACCATCCCCACACCTCAAAGCCTTGGTCTGTCTCTGCCTTGCAGAAGGGCCTCCTGGGTAATTACCTCACCTGAAGCGCGCTTTTCTGGCTTTTAGGGAGCTGTGAATGCTGTCGCTGTAAACCATCAGCTTTCCTCCAGAGCTTTGATAGTCTGCAACATCTGTTTGCCAGCAGAAACTCCTACAGAATTTCCAAGAAAACCTCCCCTGCCAAAATCTCCTTCCACACTGAGGGGGATGGGGGGACATTTTGAGTAAACTAAAGAGCACATATGTTCTGCACATCCCCTGTTTCAGCCTCAGCGCCCAACCAAACATCCTCATCCCCTCTTGTCCTGTGTCCTCGCTCTGCTGGATGTCCACAGCATGCCTTTCGCAATGCCTCTTGGCCACCCGCCACTCTTATAGAGTGTTGCCTAACCTGTGTTTCCATCGGCATGGAAAAAGTAGAGGCTGGTTTGCATCATCAGCAACAGGAGGTGTGGTTTTTAACTGTGGAGCCATTGTTGAGGTAAATGTCAAATCAATGGATGGAGCCGGGATATTGGCATCCTAAATTATTCCCGGAGGAGTGATGTCGAAATCCTGAATTAAATCTCACAATCAGACTCAATTTGTGTACACACACGTGTGTTCCATTTAAACTACTCCAAAGCGTCATGAGTAAAAGCCTCATTGTCTCTATTGATGTCCAATCCCTCACAGCCATGTAATCCTAGTATGTAAGTGCTGTGGCTTACAAATGCAATTACAGTCGGATACTGCGTTAAACAAAACAAAACATCTTTGTTCACCATGGAAACCCATTATTTGAAAGGACGGAAACAATTTATGCACATGTCTTGGCAGGGGGTTGTAGGAAAGGGGAGAGAGAAGGAATGAGTGATCTAACTTGTCTCTCTGGGTCTGCTCGGTCCAATATTCCACTGGTGGGACGGGGGCTCCTGCACAATTACACCTCTTGGTTTCTGATTGACTAATTTAATGAGGATATTAAGAATCTTTTTACTTCTTGTGCGCATTTGTTTTTCCACAGTTTATAAGCAAATTGACTGATGATGTCTATGTTTTCCAGGGTCTCCTCTTCACTATCAGCACCCCCCTGCATCTCTCCTGCCCCACCACCAGCACTACAATTTACCCTTCATGGGGCACACTCACTTTCCATTCCCATACCCAGGCTCTCCAGGTTCCCCCAAACCAGCAGGGATCCATCCTCCCCTCACACGTGTAGCCAGTAACCCCACCATCCCTTCTGTTTCCTCCCCAACACCAGGGTCCCCCAGTGCTCACAGTGAGATCTCAAGCCCTTGCAGCAACGAGAGCATCAACCTGTCCCCACCTACCCCCCAGCATCCCAACATGTGGCCACCCCACTCACAGCCCCTGTTTTCCTTGGCTAATGTCATCTCCATGGCCATGAGCATGGCTCAGTCCTTCATCCCTCCGCCGAGCCTGCCCACCCAAGTGATGCCCTCTTTTCCAGGCTTTCACCCCCAGATACCCACTCACATGGCCCCACAATCAGGTTACCCCTCTGTCTACCCACAACAGTACCACACCCCACCAGGAGAAGTCCCTTACCCCACAGTGGGCATCCCAGTGCAGAACCATGTCTACCACAGCCCTGACAATACGCCTCAGATGGACGGAGCTGCTTTTCCTCAAAGCAGCCATCCAAGCTGGCCACATCCTGTTTCTCCTCCTTCCTTGCCTTCCACACCTCCACTAGCTCCTCAGGTGTCCCAGCACCAGACCGGACCCTCCAGTCCCCCCTGCCACACCCAGGAGGACAGTCTCCACAATTATGTTCCATCATACTCAGCACAGGTTCCAGCCCAGGCTAAAGCCAACCCACAGACATCCAGCTCAAACTTCTCCTCAGACCTTTCCCCATCGCCCTCAGAGAGCCCTGAAAACACTGTGAGTCCTTTACTCTTACATCAGCCATGTTGTATTTCTGCGTGTCAATGATACAGTGATTGATCAATTAATCAGCAATAGTCAGTGTTTATTTATTGTTCTCATTAATTATTAAGATTTGATGCTAGTTGAGATTCACTGGTCCCAGCTTCACAGATGTGAGGCTTTTGTAAACAGAATATCTTTAGATTATAAACAACTAGTTTAACAAAAAAAGATGGGGCCTTTTCACAACCTGCTGAGTGTTTATAGATTCACTTTCAGACGTTTAATGGATCAACTTCTGTTACAATGCCTTAACTCTGGCTATCTGCAGATACTTCTTTAAAAGGAGTTTTCTCCAACATTTAATATCGGAGTCCTGCTCTTGGACAAACTCAGGAATGGTTTAATAAGATGGAATTTGGATGTAAAAGTTTTACAGCCCAGCATGAGCGCCAGCTGAAACACTGGTCACATGTGGCTCAACTTCCAATCTGCTTTAGCACTCCTGCTGATGAAATATATTTTTCCCGTCTAGTTATCATCCTTCCCTGTTGTACCTGAGATGAATACCAGTACCCCAAAACCAAAAGCCCCATCCACTGAACCTGGTAAGAAAGTCTGCATGTATTTTCATTCCCAAAAGGGTTTCTCCACCATCTCTGGATCATAAACACCTGAAGTTTTACTAGCTAGGGGCTGTGAGAGCTGGAAAATACCGTGTGATTATGTTTGCACACCAAACACACCCTCACACGTTCGTATATACATTCGCATGCACCCATACCCAAAGTTTCAAGTTTACAAGTTTCCCTCCTCTGCTGTGTTTTATAATATATTATCTAAAAACAGCATGATGTCCCAGTTACGGACAGTTTGCCTTTTTTTCTCTCCATCGTATCCTCGGTGACATTGTCATTTGTTGGTAGTGCCTTGGGAGGCATTGCGTAACCGTCTGGATGTAATGTTCCATTCAATATGAACACAAACGTAGGTGTGATCGGGGCACTACCCCTCCAACACTGACCAATCAGCGAACAGCTACGCTCATTACAGGCCTCTCCTCCCACATCCACACCTGTCAGTATTTATACTCTCCTCGGGAGCCCACATTTTCAACAGAGTGCCTCTGTTTCAGTGGGCAGAGAACCAGACTGTCTGTGTTTACTGTAAGAAGGACACATAGTGGGGGAAAACATGCACTGCAGGATTTCAAACCCGAAATGATTTGCCGATTTGAGTGCACAGAGACTGTTGGACACAATTAGTTTGAATGTGACATGCGATAAAATCCCAAGTATCATATATTATCGCTGCTGGAAATGAAGGGTCTTTAGCGGGTATTCACCTACACTGGGAGAGTACCAATTTAAGTGCATTTAGGAAACAAAACAAAAAAAAAAAAAACAGAGGGATACCTCTCTCAAAGATATGGTCAAGAAACACACTTAAGGAATAGTCGGGAGTGCTGCTTTGTTTCTAATGAATATATTGTCTCTCTTAAAGGAATCTGTAACATATGTAACATATGAGAATTATTACTCTAGTGTTATTAGCTTTTAATTTTATTTTAAAGAGTTTTAATGCCTAAAAAAGTTTTATTTCTCTATATATATTACAGAGGTCCAGTCTACAGCAGTGACTGTTGGGCGATTCCAGGTGACACCCAGTATGGACATCCCTGCGCCTGCTGTGCCTTTAGATACTGTGCCTGCTGTACTACAGCCTGAAGAGAGCGGCAGCACCCCAACAGAGAGCAGCACAGAGGAACAGGGGGAATCTGAGACCAGTCTGGGCACCTCCCTCACCATGTCCCCCCCCCACCCCCATCCTCAGCGAGGGTCGGCAGGACTCCTCCAGGAGGTGGACAGGCAGCAGAAGCAGCAACAGCAGCAGGAGCAGAACACGGGAGAAGCGGATGAAGAGGAGGACGATGAGGTGGAGGACGAGGGAAACATGGTTGGGGAACGACAGAGGACGAGGAAGAGGAATCGGAGGAGGGCGTACAGCCTCAGCTTGATGGGAACGTCTACAGACAGCGGGCTCTCAGTGATGGCTGCTGAGGTGGAGGGGAGGCTGTGGGATGGATCGGTGGGCAGCCCGCAGTACGGCAATGCCCTTCACCATCTATGGATGATGACTTACAACCGCAACGCCCCCTACCTGAGCAGTGATGACTCAGACAGCGATGACGAAGAAATGCTGGAAGAGCTTCAGGAACTCAGAGAAAAGTAAGTGACACCCGAGAGGATGTCCAAGTTCCACTTCTACATTTACCAGCAGCCAAGATGCTGAATTCATTTTTCCACTCTCACCAACTTATTACTCACTGGCTTATGTGGTGCTTTCTGTCTCTCATCAGACATTTGACAGAGGTGCAGACACTGCAGGCTGCCCAGAAGAAAGAGATTGAGGAGCTGTATGAGAAGATGGGGAAGGTTCCTCCTCCAGGCATTGTCTCTCCTGCTGCTATGCTGTCCAGTCGACAGCGCCGCCTGTCCAAGGGGAGCGGTTTCCCGTCATCTCGTAGGAACAGTCTGCAGCGCTTGGACATCCTGCCGCTCCAAGGTGCTTCCTCACCTCTGTCCATATTTCTCTGATTACAGTCATCTGTTTTTTGAACACGTGACACTGTTTCATCGAAATGGGTTTCAGAGTGTACGTCTTGTGTTTGTTTTCTAGGTATCATTAGGAGAAACTCACTGGGAGGCAGCAGCAGCGGCTCCCAGGATAAACCAAGCAGAGGGGTCACCTTTGCCACTGACATTAGTAGAATGGTGAGTGTTTACATAAACAAATGAAATATTATTCACCTTAAACGCAACAACAACAAAAAAAAAACATCTTTGTGATTTTTCCAGTGAGAAACTCGAAGCCAAGCCCGCTGTATATCTGGACTACCTCATCTGAAGTGTGACTGCAGTGGTCAAACCCGTCCTGAAGGAGGATCACTTTAACACGTTTCACTGGCACGCCGATCAGCAAAAACTGCTTCCCTCCGCGAGTGGCCATTTACCTCAACTGTACAGAAACTGTCATCATTGAAGATGGATTTATGCAGGAACTGTAACAGTTCACAGCCCTTTGTCAGATTTGGTGAATTTGTTTCAGCACAAGCTCAAATTATCTACAGTCTGGTTCATGTTCAAACTCACAACTTCTTTTTTTTTTTTTGGCAGTCTTGTAAATAAAACGTCCGAACCGAGCCAATAGTTTAGAAGCAGCCAGCTTCTGTTCATCCTGCAAAATTATTATTATTTTTTTTTTTGCATTAACGCAGTCAAGTGATACACAGTGCTGCAGAGTTGACCCCCTTAGAGCCGCAGCTGCACCTGGTATGATACTGACACAGAATGACTAGAGTTGCCGTTTTCCTGCTTGTCTGAATCACTGCCGCTAATCAATCTGAGCACAGTAACGTGAGCCACAGCCAAGCTCTGACACTTACTGACAGTTTTCATGCATGACGACAGCACTTTGGATAACTTCAACAATAATTTGCTGTAGTTTGTTGATATATCACCACCTGATGACTGCACAGTAAATATACTCTCATTTAGTGTAGCTCTGATTATTGCCCTCCAGAGGCTGACGAGAGCAGTCAGTTTGATTTGTTCGACTTTGTATTCTGAAAATATCTTGTTGTAGTACATCTCTGGTTCCTTTAGTGGTTTTGACACCTGGAACGGTCACCTACATTGTCTATGCTCGGCCTGCAGAGGTTTGACTGCAGTTCTGACATTTTCAGATGTCGTGAGGATGATGATTTTTTGTTTTGTACATCAGTACAATTAGGCTGTATCATGAAGATATTACATGATGGAAAAAAAAGGAAAAAATATCTGTTTTTCAAACTGTTAAAAGTTGCAGAAGCATAGAGAACATCAAGTCAATTTTCAGACTCTATAACTTTAAGTGTTTCTTCATAATGATTAGATGTGAACAATCAACCTAGGTTTTAGACTACTGGCTTTCCTGTTGTACATGTGTATATAGTAGAGAGTAGAGTGCATTTAGATCATGTTTACAAGAGTAAACTAAATAAATATTTCAGCAACCGTAATTCCTGCTCAAGAAAAAAAAAAAAAATCATTTATGGCTTGTTCCATAGATCGAGCACCTTGTGCACTTTAGAAAATTCTACTTTAATTCTCATTCATTCAACACGTTCATTGTCCGTGGACAAAACTGTGCTCATTTGAGGAAGAGCCAATATTTTTTTCCTGTTATTTTTCCATAAGCGAGGTAGGGTTAGGGTTAGAGAGTAGAACAGTTTGTTTCATCGCAATAATACATATTGGATCGCAGCAATGATGATCTACCCTCCCACAGTCGTCAATAGTTATTATATATATTGTGGGACATGGTGAAATCACCCCAAGCTGTGAATCTGTAGCTGTTGCCTTATGAGAAAAAAAATATTCACATAACACACTGAATTTTCCTGCAGTTGAACTCCTGTAAGATTCGTAATATATACTCAAAGAAATTTCAATTTTTTTTATGTAAATAAATAATTGTATTGCTTTCTAAAGCTGCTGTCCTGCCATGCTGAATCTGTGCCTTTCCCTTACAATGTCTTATTTTATATTTTTACTCTAAAGTTTTGTTGGCTAGATCAGACTCTGTATATCAAATTTTGACAAAAATAAATGCATCTGTAAATACTGCGGCTCCTTCCTCATCCTTAATGCATGAAGTTAGATACAACTGTGGGGGAAAAATTCCCATACATTAGATTTTTATTTGACAGATCACTCTTTCGACATAAATAACATGTTCTGGCAGATTAGGGTGCGTGTCATGTCACCAGTATCACTGGAATTATTTGCTTTCAAAGGCCACTTCAACATCATTTGCTGACTAAAAATTTGCAATGTTCCTGCAATACTTTATCTGTATCACATGATCTGGGCTGGAAATCAGACGGAGGTTGCCTGTAATCTGTAGCGTGAGCTTTTTGAATTACATGTTGAGGTCAGTGACCAGTCCTTTTCCCCGACAAGCAAGCTTAATCAGAATCAAGATACATCTCTCTTAAATTCAGCAGCAGAACCACCCAATTACCCTTTGAAATCAAGTCCGACGCTGTCTCATTGTTACAAAAAAAACAAAAACCCAAAACAAAACAACCCAGCAGCCAGTCCATGGATTTGGAATTCGTGGCATCCGTGTCCAGATAAGTCCCTTCTCAGTTAAGTACTGGACAGTCAACAAGTCCAACCACAGGCTGACCAACCCATGCATCTCATTTGGCACCGCTGTTTGGTCCCTGTGATCTTGCACGTCTGGCCTCTTCATCCATTTCATCCATGATCTTTTCCTGGGAGACTGAGTAAAACGTGTACCCGTCTAATTCAGGGAGCAAGAGGTCAAGGCAAATAAATGAACGAAAGAAACACAGTACAAGAGAAAAGAACAACCAGATTAATGTCCTCACTGTTTGTAGTTTCACGGTGCCTGAATTTAGTATTTACTCATTTAAATGTTAACATAATCATATGCTTATACCATTTTTAATTTAGCCATTTTCTGAAATTATAACTCAACCTACAGAGCTGGCTCGAACTAGTTGAGTCTCACGATAGAATTAAAGAACCCCAAATCTGCCAGAAAAATATTTAATGAAAACGTCCCCACAGAACACATCAGGACCAATACGTTATGCTCATTACAAATATACATGGAGTTGTTTAGGTATTTAATATTTAATTACATAAAGAAAACCGTATAACACTGCCTTGGAAAGGCTAACCCTGTTTTATCATCAGGAAACACCCTCAGGAGCATTTAAGCGTAGTAATATTGTATGAATTTATAGTAAACAGCCTTTTTGTGCATTAATATCGTGTTATATAATATAATAATAATAATAATAATAATATGGCTTTAGTGTTATACGATGATGGCTAACTGTGACGTTAGTATCTATATACAGCAGTTACATGAATTTAAGTTAAATTTAAAAATTAATAAAATTAAGTTATCTGCTGTGCAGATAAATCAGCGTTAGATTTAATTTAATTTTATTTATGTTGTGATAAAAAAAACAAACAAAAAAAAAAACAGCTATCAAACTCAAGGACTCCGGAGTGCGGTTAGCATGCTAAGCTAACGTTGCATAGTTCACCTTGTGTTCACGTTAGCATGCCCGACAAGGATACAGATCCCCAGGACCAGGGCTCCGATGGCCAGACCCGTCGCCGCGTTTCTCCCCCGCAGCATGTGCGTTTTCTTCTTCCACTGCTCCCGCTCCACCTGCCGGATGAAGTGCATCTGCTCCGGGGACAGGCCCTCCTTCGCCGGGTCTATCCTGGTCGCGAACGGAGCCTCCTTCGGCGTCTTGTCGGCCATGTCCGCGGTCAGCGCTGCTGGATGTCGGGTAGTTTCACAACAGTCAAATATAAATAAATAAATAACATTCACAGTAAAGTTTTAAAACATCTGATGGCTTTAGCGGCGCAAGAGAGCCCCGTCGGTGCGCTGTGAGATCTGCACAGGAAACTAAAAGCCGCAGGTCGGAGTTGTGCAACGCTCAAACGAGTCCCCCCGTCGAGCCGGCGACATTTTGGTTCCTACGAGGAGCCGTTGAAACGACCGCGGCAAAATGGCGCCATCCTCCGGAACACATCAGCGTTGAATTACGATTTGTTTTTATTTTTGTGCGAAAGTAAAAAAAAAAAAAAAGAAGAAGAAATTGTGAAATATAGACGTGGGTAGTTTTCTGAAATGTAAAGATTAAGTCGTCATTTGGTCGCTGCAGATGGAGGAAAGGTTGTTTTGTTTCTCCAATCGCGGTTTTAAATTCGGAGAAGCGTCTTTTGACCTGATATCAGATTTTCTTATTTATCTAAACAAGAAAAACAAAGAAAACCTCAACAGTCTCTCAGCATGTAGTGGAAACTTCAGAGACAAAAAGGTCGTTGGTGAGTACGTTTTTTTTTTTTTTTTGTTTTTTTTTTAACATTATTTTATATTGACAGCGGACATTTACATTATTTAGACGTTAGCTAACGTTATTTTTTCTTAATTTTTTTATAAACATACGACACCTAAAAGCCATTTTCGTATTGGAGAGACAGTGTTAATAGTTAAATTCAGGCTATTCACCTCTGATCATCTCTGAGATAGACCACCTGTGCTAAATTACATACAACTGCATATTTAACAGCTCATTAACAGTTCTTTGAAAAACAGGGACGAAGAAACAAAGTAAAATCTTCTTTATTTATAGTAACCCCCCCAAAAAAAACAAATTAACACATCTAAATAGTGTGTAACAAACACAACAATACACAACTATTCTCATTCTACTAAATGAACTAGGGAGTGTATATAAAATGAATATTTAAATGGTTGGGGTGTCAGAGATACACAACTATGACCTCAAACAAAAGAGGTTTTTCATTATAAAACAGGAAACATGGCGCACACTTGTAAGGACCTTGAACTCACCTATCAACATTTGTGGTGATATTTTTGGTAGCATCTTTGGCCATTTTATACATTTGTTATTTGATAGCACAGTGACAACGGCTGGAACAGAGAGGAAAGGAACTGCTCTTAGAAAACAGCCTGACCAGCCGACCACTAAGCGCTTTGGTCACCCACAATGATATACATTTACGATATAATCTTACACACTCTTCATTTGGCACCACTGATATATCAATGTTTAGAGTCTATGGAGTGGGCTGTCATCAGTAAACCTACAGTGCTCTCTGTGTTTTCACGCTGTAGTTCTTTCAGCAACAATAGTCCTCAATTGGTGGGATTTACTAAGATGTCCAAGGCTTAGTCTCAGAGGCCCGCTAGGCCTCGCCGTACCCTGTCATCAATCTGGAGTCTTTGGTACACCTGGGATTGTGAGCCCTGTCATTATGGAGGCCAGATCTCCATACAAACTGCAGGTAGCAGAGTCAGCCAGCCACCAGCAGCTCAGCAGACAAACCCTGCCAGTGCAGAGGAACAGATGGGCAGTAGTTTTAATGACTGCTGATGAACATCAAAAGGTCTCTTAAGTAAAATGACACTTACAATACTATTTATTTAAATAGATTCATTGGGATACTGCTTAGAAAAGCTCTGTCTCTTTAGCATGCTTCCCCCGTTACAATGCTGGCTTACTGAAGTAAGTTGCCATCCTCACAGCATAGAGGGGGATTTCCAAAGAAATACTTACATTTCTTTTAAACTGACTTGTCAGTAGATCCTCAGCCAGTAAGCCAGTGTTTTGCAGGTGGGTGGTGTTGAGAACCCAGCATGGTTCCTTTTCAGTGTTTTACTTACGTGGCTCTTAGCTATTATTTCATGCAAAACTATTATAAGGAGAAAAACATTTAACAGAATTGTATTTTAAATTAAGATTAATTTCATTAATAACTTTTTAAAATATGTATTTCATTGGACCATTTTTATATCATCGTCACCCAGTGTTGGATCTGTACCTGATAAATGATGCAAGATATTTATAATTTTTCATTTCCAACATGTTCGGTTAGCATGACTCATAAATGGCAGTGAGTACTTGGAGAGTTATGGGTCACATTTCATTTTATTGATTCCATTTCAGAGAACTACATGAGATCTCTCACAGTGTCATTTTACATGGAACTGCCTGAGCACATTTACTGAATCCATTTTACTGCATGCATGAGATTGCCTTACAAATTATTTTCTGCAAATTACATTGTATTATGGTCTGTCACCTCTTTCTTAACATGCTTTGATCATGCCTCCACTAAAAAAGTTCCTTTAACTTAGAGTACATCTTCCTGATAACCAAAGACCTGAGCCTCGATCCTCTGGTTGGATACCATGCCATTGAATTACTTCAGAGGTAAAAAGGAGCAGCATATTTTCCCTACGCTGTTACGCCTTATACATTATTAGTTTAGACATGCCTTTATCTCCCTCAGGTTCATGGTCAAGCACCTCACAGATTTACTGACCACGCCCACACCTCCAGGTGCAGTTGCTGTTCAGCCAAGAAGTTATGAGGATGCTGTTTTAGTCAAGATGAAGAAGAAATTCCCCCTCATTGTCTTTTCCTGTGTGAAGCTTGCTAGTAAACTGTCCTTGCACGCTCATGTAAGTTTTGAGAGGTCATACTGTTTACAGTTTTCAATTCTCTGTGATTAAAAATGACGCCATCTCCCACATTTTTAGATCATCGACAACAATACTGCAGTGCACTTTCTGAATTCAGTTGGCCACAGAGTTTCCAAGCAGACTCTCTTGGATTTGGAGCTAATGATCTTGAAAGGGCTTGACTTCAGACTAAACACCCCAAATCCTCTGACATATGTGGAAATACTTCTGGAGGTACTGGGTAAGACAATAAACACGTCTAAAGTGTTAGCATGCAAATGAATGGCTGATTTATCGTGAAACAACTTTGGCAGGACACAATGAGCCGTCCAGTCCTGTGGAGCGCCTGTATGATTTATGCCACCATGTTCTCCAGTTTGTCTGCCTGCAGAAGACCGCTATCTACGACACCTTGCTAAAGACTACCATTCAGCAGGGCAGCCCGTCCAGAGAACAGAGGTATTGCATTTTATCTTCAAGCCCCATCTTCTGATGTTTTGGTACAGGTGTTTTCTGTCACAGTAGAGTGGAGAACTTCTAGATTGGCAGTTGAGTAAACTACGAGCAGCTAGAAACTGTCAGCATCATTTCGGTTTCAAACTCTTTCTTATGTGATCAGGTTTTTCATGGCTTGTCATCCCCATTTACATTTACTCAAAAGCTACTTAACTGTGACAGTGAACAGCAATTGTTTTGACCACTAGGAGGTACCAGAAACCATCTGTGAACACAACGCTGACACGTTAGCAGACAGTTTCTTATTTACACCATCTGGCATAGTTATGTCTCCGGCTGATACGGACTGTAACAACTCTGTTTAAATACCAGAGAGAAGTTTGTGACAGTGACTGAGGACTGCATGCTTCTTGGTGTTGGCGTCATCGCTGTGGCTGCATTCATCCTCCGTGTCAAGAACTGGGAGAAGGTGAAATATTCGTGATTAATATGAACAAAAAAAAATGTTTTAAATCAGACAAGTATTAGGTGTTCACTGTCTTAGATTTATAAAGTTTAGTTATTGTTAGTGTCTACGTAATCTGTCCCAAATATAGTTCATACAAACTGCTTTATCTGTGACGACTTTCTTTTCGCACACGACAGGTTGTGGGAGAACTGAGCCATATCACAGGAATCTCAACGAAGAGCATCAGCGATTTCGCTCATGTGACACTGATGCATCTCATGAGATCTAGTTTCCCTCTAACATGAACCTGAGGCTCACTTACCAAACACAGCTTTATCTGGTCACTGCGGTGGGGTTTGTTTTGTTGTTGTTGGTGTAGGTGTTGGTGCAGAACATGTACTGTGTCCCTGAATCAGATTCACATGGCCTGGTAGTGATACACATATTTTGATTGTATATAATGAAATTCATATTGATGTTGAAAGTTGTGAAAATATCCTTAAAATGTTAATCTGTCAGTTTCAACCTCATTATTAAAGTAATTAACACTTGGCTCTTTGAGAATGCATAATTAAGACATATATTTCTATGCATTCCAAAATTACAGTGAAACATTAATCGGTTCATTTAAGTCGGATGCAGTATGGTTTATTGAAATACATGTACAAAGGAATAGGGCTGAGGATCAAGTGTCAGATGTCTCCAGTGAGAGTTTCCTCCTCTCATATTCCCTGATGATCACAGGGAGGTGGTGACAATGTGTGAGTCTGAGCTAAGAATGAACAAATTCACTTCATCTTTGAGTTTATCATAGAACATTAGGCAGGTGAGCACCACATTTAATATTTTTTTGACCCCATGTTGCTGTTGAGCTGGTCAGCGATCGGCGGCAGAGGTGCCATGTAATGTTACCCTGTTTTTGGGCTGAGGGCCGAGACTGTATTCTTCCACGCCAACAGGTTCCACACCTGACAATGTTGATGTATTTACCAGTGAACTGAAAGACTGCAGGCTATTAGTGCCGTGTCACAGGCTCTGCAGGCTGAGCTTCACGGTGGAAAGTGCCGTCGGAGAGATGATCAAATCTCACTCTGTGTTTAAGTCCTGCCGGTCGGGTAATAAGTCATCCTGCTCCGCCTGCTCCTCCTCCTCTTGCTTGTCACCCAACAGTGTGGTGGTACCTCCCAGGATGTTATCCAGAGTCCCGGCACCGGAGGGACACTCAGAGTCAGATGATCTCCTCAGTGTTTGCTTTGTTGAAAAGGTGTTTCATCTTGTTCTTACTCTTCAGGATATCTTGGCTTTTGTGTTTGTTTGCCTGCCCCCCCCCCGGGTAGATCCATTTAATACTCTGTCTTTAACATGCTCAGATCTGAGCGTGTTATGATACTGTGCAGGGTGTGTTTTGCTGCCTTAGAAAAGGAGAAAGATGTCAGTGGTGTTGGCTTGCAATGAAAACACAGCCAATATCATGTAACAGTAGATGTTCAGAAATACCATAGAAGGTAAAAAAGTATATGGAATAATAATAAAAAAAAAAAAAAAAAAAGGCAGGTAGGGAGAAAACTGGCCATAAAACTGCAGAACAAAATGTATTTCAGAAAACTTACATCTGGATGCCAGGGGAGTGGGGGTTGGTGTGTGTGTGTGTGTGGGGGGGTCTCTCCTCTGGAGGGAATCTTTGAAGTCGCTGCCAGCTCTGCAGTCATGCTCTAGGTTCCACTGGAGATTGCTTGAAGGCAGGACATCGAGCCTTTGTTCCGCGGGCTCCCTGGCTCAGATGAAACACTTTTTCCCAAAGCTGCAGGGGGAAGACTGCAGGTGGGGAGTAAAGACGTTTCGGAGCCTGAAAGCTTTTTCTTGAGGAGAGGTGTTGGAGGATGCTATTGTGCAACTAGGGTTAAATGGTGCGAGTGTACTCCGCCGCCGCTGTCATTTCAGTGTTGACATATTGTGAGTTCTCATCGCTCGCTGGTACCTTTGAGACTCTGTGCAGGACTGTGATATTGATGAAAAACCCTGCAAGGCAGGAATCGCTTGCTGCACTGCTGAATCCTTTTCTCTGTCCGTTTCCTTCCTTTGATCCTGACGGACATATTTAGTGTTACTGAGCACAGTCTTAAGGTTCTGAGGTACAACCTTGTCACACGAAATTGCATATGCTGTCATAATTATAACAGATGGCAGCCAGCGAGAGTGGAAAGAACATCTGCAGGCGAGGACATCATCAGGTGTGAAATAATTTTGGAGAAAACAAGAGTGCTGTGAGGGGCAACACCTGTTTCCACTGTCACACATATTAACTGTGTGTGCTAGCTGCAAAGCCTTGCGATGCTTTCTGTTTTCACTTCCAAAAAACTGTCTCCCCTTTACCTTTGAAGAGAGTACGAAAAGAAGAGCAGTAAAGATTTACAATTAAGTTAACCTTTCAGCTGCAGAGCCTCAGTTCAACCTCAGACTTAATTGAGATGTGAAAATATGGAAACCGCCCTCTTTTTGAACAAAATTATTTAGAATTAATACATTCACGGGGGGCCCTGTCCAGGGTGGCCCCGCCCTCACCCAATGTGAGCTGGGGTTGACTTCAGCCGCCCCCCCGTGATCCGGAAACGGATGAATATTAGAAAACAAATGAATTAATGAATGAAATTGAACAAATTTAAGAAGTATAGTTGCTAACGAGAAAGAATTCTGTGAAATGCACACTCAAAGGAGGTTACAGTTTTTCTGGGCTGACGTATTGTTTTAGTATTACCATCCTGGAAATAAAGGCCCTGAGGGAATTTGATTTTATATGGCTGACTTACCTAATGAGCAAATCAGCTCTTTAGGGACCTGACCTGTCTCTTCCTAGCAACTGTTGCTATGCCCACTGTTGCTGCGATGTCTTTGGTTGGAGTCACAGCAACCAGTCGTTTCCTAAAAACTGCCGTTCTGCTGTTATTGTTAATGTGCCCTTTTCATTTGTTCAGTTTTTCATGTTTCTGAATATTCAGTGTTTTGTTTTGTTTTGTTTTTTTCTTTTATTGACATTTCTCTCATTAAACCAAAACCATGATGGTGATTCAACATCTCATTGTTACTTTCAACCACTGATTCCAGTGCTCAGTAACAGCACTCCAAATGAGGCTTGATTCAATATTTTAAAAAGCAGCTCAAACACGCAGATCTCATAGATCCCACACTGGGCTTCAACATTGCTTCCTTCCAAATCAAAATTTCAGATTTTTCAGATTTTCTCATCTCCCAACAGGGAGGATCAACAGGAAGGAGCTAAAAAGTATTTTACCTGTTGCTCCTCTTATACATTGACATGTTATCTTTTAAATGTCACTAATAATGTGACATGTAAATGCTGATTACATTTGCATATCGTCATTTTAGCAGGTAGGATTTTAATGTGGAACAGTTACAGAAGGATGTGAAAATGAAAACTGGGCCGCTGCGTTTCTCTTTTTACACAAATGACTCATCCAGTTGGAGGCGCGCTCACATGACAGCTGGGCTGAAGAACAAGAGGAGCAGGTGTGCCAGGTGACACAGGTGCCTTCCACGTTCTTTGTTCTGCGGCCCGAGCTCACTCTGTTTGCCCTTCAGCTGAGCTGGTTCGCTCTATCGTTTCACCTTCGTTCCTCAGTGAGTTGCTTATTTCACCATCTTTCCTCAAATCTTGGTGTTTTTTTTATTGATTACATAGTCCATCTGTTGTCACATGATTAGATATTAAAAGTAAGAATGTATTAAATACCGATTTTGATTTTGAATTCTTTGCTTCTTTCTTTGGCATGATTGTGACCTTTCACTGACACCTGATGAAATAAAAGTCCACTGTAATCCTGGAACACATAGATGTATAAAACATACTTTAGACGCTGTCATTCAAGTTTAGATGATCTTTTTAATAATTTCCCAAACAAGCTTCTATCATGACGCATGTTGTTTTCGCTTCAGTTTTCGTTTCTTACACAAAATTAACGTTTTGCATTTAAAATTTTTGATGCAAGTACATGATTTGTCATGTTGCAGGTGATAAAGCTCATGTTAATTATGTTATTGTTTAGTAGCTTGTGAATTTTTGTCTTTCCTAAAATGATCTGCCACTAATACATCTGAATTTTTAAAGTGACAATGAATGTAGTGGAGTAAAAAGCCCACTATTCCTTTGTGAATTGTAGCAGTGTAGTATAAATTGGCAGGAGGTGCAAGTAGCTCAGAATTACAGAAAGCACGGGACACAAATAAAGTAAATGCAGTTTATTATCTTATCAGGCTCTCCCACTCATGCTGTTTTTCTTTTTCATACTCAAAATAAACAGCTGGACAAAGTCCTGTTTGGACCTCAGCTTGCTGCTGATACACAACCACATATCAAAACCCCCGATTAAAGAACCTTCAGTCTGTTTTCAGCTTTCACTCTCTTATTAGCATAACATCTGAGGGTAATTTAAAAGAAACCCACTGGCATCGCACACACTTTTGCCAGAGGTGCCAGATCTCCAGTAGATTAACAGAAGATCCTGGGCCAAGGGCCGACTGAGTCACTCTCTTACTTCTCTGGCTCCCCCACGACTGCTGATCTCTCCACAATCTTGTGTGAGCCTCCATTAATCTCACCTCCCGTTGCAGTCATTTCAAGGGAGAGTGGGCTGCACATTCAACTTTGCTGTTTTCATTTTTCATATACGAATATATAGAAATAGACAGAGGGAAAGTACAGGGCAAGGCGGTGCAAGAGCAGGAGAGGGAGAAAAACCTGTGACAGGATTAGATTCAATGCCACCGGAAGCATGTTGTTTTTTTAACTCCGCTATCTGCAGCCACCTCTTCATCATGTTCCCCAGCACACATGCCCACACACACGTGCACTGTCTTAGAAACCCGGCACCGCTGCCAGTTTCCAGGGCCCCCCTGAGGTATTTCTCATTACCATTTCCAGAGAAGGGACCTTTTAAAGTACAAATATGCCCTTTGGCAGGTTTGTTACGTCTGCCTATTGAAGGATATATTTAGGTACATTGCTTACAGGCCAAGATGTATGATGTTGGCATGTCTTTCTGGAAAGGATCAAATATGAGCACAAGGGACTGTGTGTAATATGTTTTTTTTTTTTTTTTTTTTAATCCATTTGATTTAAATGAAAGATGAAAACTGAGGGCAAAGATACTCTTACATTGCAACATGCACATGAAAGTTACCCAGCAAAACCAAACAAATGCTGCAAAGCTCACAGCAGAAAGTACAAAGGTCACACAAACTGTACAGGCGGTTATTCACTGTCTGGATAAAGTGTCAGAGAAGGTGTAGTCTTCAAACACACGGTGCCTCCGAGGTAAATACTGTCAGTGCTCGCTGAAGAAGAAGTGATTACACTGCTCTAATGAAAGGTTTCACCTCCTGGATTCATAACTTTTTTAATGGATATAAATTGATCTCACAATGACAGAATAAGTAGATCACAGCCAATGCCAGATAAATAGATTATCATTCACTTTGTAATCAGTCTGATTCAGCACTTAATGCGGTGGGGAAATAAAGAGTGTTTAAACTATGGCCACCAGTTATTACAACCCTAATAGCACACAGAATAAATTCTTCTCAAAACATTGCTTTATTTCCCTTTCAGCAAGCAATGCGAGCTAATTTAATTATGATCCATTACAGCGATGCCTTCCAGGTTCAGGCCAGCCATCTGAAGGCCATTTATACGGCGCACAATCAAGCACTTTGTACAGTTCATTTCAAGCCATGCGGCGTCCATGATTGTAATTCTGGCTGATAGGCCTGTAGTTTTATTGACCGATTGAGGAAGAGGTCAGGATAATGTCTGACACCGGCCAACCTCTCCTCCATCTATCATCTCAAATGGCAAACGCTCAGCAGGGAGGGGGGGGGGGGGGGGGTGGTGGTGGTGAAGTTTGATTGGCATTGACCTTGTTTCTCTTGAATAATTATGAATGATTTAGGTATTAGTTCCTCCTTTCATTATACATAATTCATCTTGGTCTCCTTCCGGTCATCAGCTGAGCCCATTAAAACCGGAAATATGACACAAAGGCTAAAATGGCATGATATTCATCCAACATGATATAACATGATCTAACATGATTACTATCACAACAGCAACAACAACAACAATGCACCGGCTGTTGTGAAGGATACGCGTTAAGGCGTTTTATTTTGAAAAAAGAAAAATCCACCGGAAGCATTATATGCGGTCGCTTCAGCCGACTTGATCCAGTTACAGGCAGGTCAGAGCTCCATGTTGCGGCGCTGCGTGGCACTGGGCACCGACTGCACCACACACACAGACACACACAGACACACACACACACACACACAGTGGATGGTCCCGGCTCTTGGCTCAGTCTGCGGCCGTCAGTCCGAGCTCGCCCCGCGGACACCCATGGGTGTCGCTCCCGTGACCGCCTCCTGCGTTTGGACTGAATGTGAGAGCGTCGGCCGGCTGCAGTTCTTTCTGGAGACTCGCTCTGTCGGACTGGAAGCCCGCAGGCTGCTCCGCCGGATCCGGATCGAGGAGGCGCACGGAGCGCTGCAGCAGACGCGGTGCCGGAGCCGGCGGCGCGAAGGTGATGTCAAAGCTGACCAGAAAAACAAAGGGTCAAGTCTAAGAAAGGTAAAATGTTTTATTATTATCATCGTCATCATTTTTGTCACATTTATTTCGAACGGCAACTTCTGCCGGGTCTCATCTGCGTCATGTTAAAGTTTATCGCATGATGGCTTGAATTAAAATAAATACATCCATTTAAAGGTGTCAGCCAATCCATAACGCATAATGCCTCTCTATATGTCGCTGCTCGAAGCCCAGGCAGCCAGCTAAGCCAATAAACACCCCCAGTAGTGTTTAATGAGATAGACTTAGCTGCTCCTTTGTACACAATAACAGGCTGCTTTTTTCTCTCTCTCAGCAGACTGCAACATGTGTGATTGTAATTTCAAGACTTTCAGTTGTTGTGTGTTTTTCTGTCACATCAGATTTATTATTATTGTTAATATTATACATTTCTTTTTTTTTTTTTTTTTTTGGGGGGGGGGGGGGGGTTAAAAATTCCCACATATGCTTTAAAGACCGGGGAGGCTTCCTCTGAATTTGCAGATGCTGTTTAAACCGGAGGCCTCTCTGCATCTGCAGAGGATAAATGGATATTATTATTGTGAATGCACGGTAGGTTTTACTTTTCCCTCCAACCTATATTCATCTCAAGGTGAAAGGGGGAGGGGGATTTGCCCACCCAGACAACAAACTGTCCACGAAGTGAAGCGGTTTATAAGGAAGAAGCTGTTCTTACTTGTTCAGTGGCTTCAGGCCAGCACCTACCTCGCTCTGCACTGCCTATTATCTGACATCTGGTCCTTCTCGACAGGGACTTATGTGGTAATGGTATGTTTCAACAAAGGCTCCTAATCTGTGTAATGCTGGTTGTTTGCGAAGGAAAACGCTTATTTCCGTATGATCACCATTCAGCGCTCTGTATGAGGGGGGGGGGGGGGGGGGGTCATGAGATGTGAAAACCTTTGCAGTTGTGTTTTAGATATTTTGTGTTACTCGGTTATATGGCTAAGATTTGACTGTAGGAGATGTTTGTAATATACCAAAGCTGTCACAGGAGAACATGTCATTTTTTTTTAGGGCATAGTTTACACACACACTTAAAATCACACGATCTGCCTTCATGGCTTCCCGGAGAACAGCTATGATAAAGCATTTATCAGAAAAATAGGTCTGCAGACGGGTAAGATTTGAGCTCCAGTTCTCATGGTTTTTGTATGAGGCTGGAGATGCCTGCTGCCTCGCTGTACTTTTGTTTTTTTTGTTTTTTTTTCTTTTTCTTTTTCTTTTTTTAAACTCCAGTTCTTGGTTGTCAGCTTGGCTCTGCATAGATAAAAGACAGTCATCCTCAAAGCTTTTTCTCATCACATCAATGACATGCACTAGTTTTGCTTCTCTCTTGCTACCCCGAGTCCTGACACACATCTGTGAGTTCACCGTGTGGAGCTTTTCCATTATGAGATCATGATGTTTTTCGTGTTTAGACGACCAGCCCCAAACTTTTTTTTTGTCTTTCAGTGCTTATCTGTCTCTCTCGCTGTCTGCTCAAGGGGGGGTGCTGACGAGGCCTTGTTTTCCACAGCCCGAGCCAACACAGCCCCTCCTGTCACGCTCACTGACAGGCCAAAGGTTAAAATAAAAAAGATTCTACTGCAGCAAATGGGCGAAGGATTTCTCTGGAACTTAAGTTGACATAAAACAGCCTTCAGCCTCACGTTGTGCTTAAGAAATCAACAGTATAAATAAAACGCGTCTTCAGTCTGTAAATACAGCACGTCTCTGAAAATAGTTACTCTTAACTCCCCATCCAGCTATTGTGCCAGTTTGAATCACTGTTGCGAGCAAAATAGTCAGCACAGTTATTATATGATAAATTATGCAGCTTTGATTGAGCCAGAATGGTCAGAAATTCGGTTTACTCAGCACATGAAGTCCCAGTTTGGGTCCCAGAGGGCAATCCTTAACTGAAACGTTCCCCTTAAACCTCTAAACCTCATTAAAAATGGCTACCTCTGACATTTAGCATTTAATCTATATTGTTGATTGCTATGTTTTTCCTATGCCAGGAGAGATCTGATGGGAATTGTGGCATGTGTCCCACAACATTTGTCTACCAAGGCCTGTAGCAACTGTAGGAGACAGCATTTCTTATTGTATGTATCCCATGCACCCCATCATTAAACCGACCTGTCAGCAGCATAGACTGCGTAGAAAAAAGGGTGAAACCAATGCTGACGAATCTTAAATCCTGCATTCTGAACGGTCCACATCTTCATTGGGCCACTGAGTCAAATTTGGAAGTGTAGCAATTAGAATCAGGAGTGAAAGAGCTAAGCTGAGGCACTACAGTGAAAAAGCCAACAGACTGTTACTGCATAATGTTGTTTCAATTTAATAAAGTTTAGATTCTCCAGTCTTCCTTTGAAGAGTCACAGGCAGCTCTTTGCAGACAGTTTCATGTAACTTAAACTCGTAACAAATATACGATACCCAACGCTGCACATTGTGTTATTTAAAGTGGTTGGAGTTAATTAAGAGACTTCTAACCACACATGAGTGTTTGACTATTCCTTCAGATATGAAAAGTCCTCTTTTTTTTTGGGGGGGGGGGGGTAGGGGTTTTTTGCTGTTGGGTCTGCAACCAAACCAGACAGCAATGGATGTCGCGCACTGTGAATCTTATCAGCTCTGAAAATGTGAACTTGTTTCCTGCGAGGGGAATAAAGGTGTCATCCTCAGGGATGTTTTGATTCATTTCCCCTGAGCGCTGAGGCAAATGGCTCTCCTTTATGCTGTTTTAATCAGGAAAAGCAGTAAAGGAAACAGTGAAAGTCTACTGGAAAAAATGCAAGGCTATCCAGCTTTTTATGTACCTGATTGTACGATGAATCTGTCTACCGTAGGATGAATAGCATGATCATCAGTTTCGAAAGGAAAAAAAAAAAAAAGAACCAACTAAAGTGAATTAGAATTGATATTTTGGTCTTAATTTATTTCCTTCTCTGCCAATAACTCAATTTAAGCATGTAGAGTAAGCAAGGCATTAGAAATGCATGATGGGACTTTGTATCGAGTTAATAAATGGCAGTCTAGTAAAACACAGGTGTGCTATATGTATACGGCTTCATAAAAGACATTGGCTCATTTGGAAGAAACGGCACACTGAGCTCTTTTAATGAGGGACTGATTCTCCCCAGGCCTGTCCCTCATCATCTGTGAGGCCCTTTGATTATGTAATAATGATGCGGAAAAGGCGTCTTCTTAGCCCTTCATTCTATCTTGTTAGTGAATGGACTCCTAACCGAGCCGAAGCATTTTTATCGAGGCTGTTCAGCTCCTCTGTCAGAGCCGTTGCCGCCCTCTTTTTCTTGTCTCCTGCACTGCTGGGATTCAGTTGCACTCCTTGAGTTCTGGTGGGTTCGTTCTGACTGCGTTCCTCGTCTCCTCGCTCAGACGGACTCTTTGACGAGATGAAAATCTCTGAAGTTTGTGTTAGAAATCAGGCCTTTGTTGCTGCAGTTCAGTCTTAGCCGGCTGAGGTTGTTCTGGGGTATTGTGTTTCGCAAATACCACTTCACGTTGGTTTCTGTGGCTTTGCCATCGCAGAGAGTGGTGCTTTCAGCAAAACCGTGACAACAATGGTGCAACGCTGTTTTGAATATGTGCAGTTTTTATGCTTTATGATTTCAAGAGAAGCCCCAAAGAGAATGGATTAGAAGGAAGGAAGGCTCTGGAGAGGCTGTTTTGTATTTCTTGTACATGTTGTTGCCTGTTTCTCTTCAAAGGAGTTGGACATACACCTTAAACAAGAATCCTGCGGCTCAACCAAAAATACAGGGCAGGATCAAAGTGCTGTAGTTGTTCCTCTGCTATGTACAAGGCAGACTATTATGATATCTAGGCCTAGTTACAGCTTCATAACAATAAATGGGCGCACTGCATCAATTTATTATGACTTGAGGTTTATGTTTTTTTTACTTCATACTTTAGTCTGTGAGCGACACAGCATTGTGTTTTGTATATCTGGCAGAAGCATGTGTTCAGTTGCCATGAGCTGTTGCTTACGGATCATTTCGGTAGAGTGGAAGCTCTTCATAAGTCCCGGGAGAGAAGGTGTGTAATAAGATCTGAACAGATGAAAGGCAGTGTGTATAAAATACTGTATAAATCACTGATTCCTGTCCGGATCAGATTAAAACGTACGTCTGGTTTCGAAAGCGTGCAAAAATCACGCGAATGCAAATGCACGTGTGGATCAGGGTCTGTTTAGCGTGTGCAAAACCTCCACTGGTGCACGCAAACAACATTAAAATTAAAAATTAAAAGTGCCAATAATCATATTTATCATCGTGAGGAGAAGTGACTAGCTGGCACGCTGAATTGTGAGCAGCCAACAATAAACAAAGCTTCTAAAACAGTGGAAAGCCACTTGGCGTAAATGTTACAAGTACAGCTGCCGGCTCAAGTGGCCTGTGAATGCCCTGCAGAGGAAATTTAAGTGGCGCTGTGTTGTTTTGGCGTCTCAGTGTGGATGCTGAAAAATTTCTTTTTCAAAAGCATGAAAGATGCTGACATGCAACAGCACGCTCAAACTGATGTGTTTGTGTGAACACGGCCTGAGACCAGAGGCTTGTTCTAGTTCAGCCTGAGATGTGTGAGGAAGTCAGTTCAAGCCACACAACCCCCCCCCCCCCCCCCAATAGTTTGTGCAGATTTATTTCACATTGGCAGCTACTGCTGTGAATGGAAACTTGTGTTGCTGCAGTGCAGCTTTAATGAAATCAAAGTTAATCGCTTCCTGAGCAGAAGTGTTACATGCATTATTTTCTATGTTCCATCTCTTAAATTACATGGCATTAACTGATTCTGCCAAGATGTCGAGGCTTTTAGATAACAAAGATTGGCTGTGCGGCTGTATCCAATCAGCCTGCCACTCAAACCTCCCTCCTGGGAGCCAAAGATCCCCGTTAGCCCCTCAGACCTCTGCTTGTGCCTATCCAGCTGCTGATGGCAGATGAATGCCAGAGTATTCATCGGACCAGCAGCTACGGTAGCAACAACCTTCATTTTACTTTGTCGTTTGGACCAAGTGTGACCTCTTTGCTGGCGACAGTGCATATTTTACACCCACAGAATATTTTCATATCTCTCCTGCGTGCAGCATCATCATCCAAATGCTGCGCTCATCCTCCCCTCTCGCTTCAATCACATCATCTGGTGTGAATATTAGCAGATTATCAGGGACGTTTTAACTGCGTACTATAATAGGTTCAGATAAACAGAGGTCACCACCGTGCCACCTACTTAATGCCCATACATTGACGCCGCTGCTGCCAAAGCTTTGTAATGTAATCTGTGGGCTGACATGAAGTTGTCAATGAAACACTGGTGCTCTGTCATATCTAAATAGCTCCACTGTTCCTCGGTTAGCGGTGGGAGATGGGCCTCAACTCTGTGATGTGAAGCCTTAATGGGTTAACTTCGTTATAATTTGCCAGGCATTTCTGTGTCTGTGGAACATAGTGGACACGTTGTTGTTGATCCAGCAGCCTCCAAAATGGCTTTGTGTGCTAAAACAGGGTGTGACGATGAGCGTAGGAGTGTGAAAGAAAAGGATTTTATGAAAAGTAGCATTGTTTCCAGTCTGAGTCCACACTGTTCTCAATGATTCCCTTTGTACTACAATGTAGAAATGGTTATAAATCATGATGCCCAAGGAAAGATGCCCCCCCTCCCCCTCCCCAAATTGCACTGATCCATCTGAAACCATTTAAAGTTTGATATGTCTGACAAATATTTGATATTCACTTTCTAGTTTTGTTTTCAGAGCGACTACTTTTACCATCATTGTATGAAATTTCCACAGCGCTGTTTGAACATTCCTGTGAAAAAAAAAAAAAAAAATCTTTTTATCTTGTTTTTCTGTTCTTATCTCATCACTCCAGGAGACCAGGAGTCTCTGGGTTTCAATTCTACCTGCATGGGACCAAATCTGTGTTCACCCATGAACCGATCTAGAATGAAATGTGTCCCAGCGTGGCAGCACAAATAATCAAAATATAACTTGGCATATTCGCAGCGTTGCCCATTGCAGTACTCAGATCACAGGAGTTTCCTGTTTTTGTGCGTGATAAAAGTTAATGTTGTTATTATTGTGCATTGCTGTACATGGTGCAACATATATGAATATAAGATAATATTTATCTAACGTTTATAATTCAGCTTTCAGGTCTGAACTCTTATGCAGTAAAGTCGGTTGACATTTTCTACCACTATGTTTGACAGCTAAAGGCTTTCAAAATAACTTCTCTCCTTGTACTGCCTCAGATTGCATGAAAAAGCCGTCATTCTTCCTCAGGAGCTTCTGAAGCATCCGCAGAGTGTATGTGAAACTGACTGAAGATTTTGACTCTCAGCTCTGCTGCCGAAACGAAATCCCTTTGAGTTTCTTTTTCATGTTCTTGCCATGGGTATTAGTTGTTATCTCACAGCGTTTGAAGTAATCAGTCCGTATCAGACTAAGTCATTAGCTGCAGCCCCCCTCATCTTTTTAAACATATATATTCCCATCTTTAAATATCCAATACAGCTGATTTTACAGATATACTCCAGATTTAATGATGCCAAAAAATTTTATTTGCTGTGATGTGTTGTGTATCTACTGTAGCTGCCTAACATCTACTTGCTTAAGTGTAGAAAACATGCCAAGATATAATCTTCAGATTATATATGTTTTTTTTTTATTTGAAATTGAAGGCAGGCTATCACATTCAGTATATGTGACCAAGCACTGACACTGCTTGGTCACATATACTGAATGCCGTCCCCACAAACTAATTCTAAATTAAACATCTAAGTGAAGTGGCTCTTGCGCTGCTGCTGTCCGTCTGCAGCCCTGTGATGCTACGTGGCACAGCGTGCAAGCTATTTTAAGGCTCCTTTTTAACCACACTTTTGTGTTTTTCTCAGGCCAAGATGGTTTTGCTTAGGCCACGCACACTTGAAAAGAGAAAGCATGAGGATCAAAAGATGCATTCAGATTTTTTTTTTTCCCCCTCAGTTCAACCAAATGTCATATTATTGACCACAATGCTTGCAGCTGTGTGGGTTTGTGCTGAAAAGTCCCCACTGTAGCGTGGCTCTGGGATCTTCAGTTCTCTACCCTTTGGCAGCGCCGGGGTTTAAAGATCATGCAAATGTTTGGAAATGTACAATATTCTTTGCGAAATGACCAACATATTTTTGAAGAATTTGACGATTTGAAAAGATAAATGACCCCATTCATAGGAGCAGTGTTTGTTTTTAAGGTGAGGGAGTGAACTACTGCTCCTTCAGTCGGCAAAATATGTCCTTGTTCAGGCATGAGAGTTCATTGTGTTAGCAGTCAGGACACAGAGTCCCCTCTGAGCCTGTCTAAAAATACCTCATACCACCTCTGCCCCAAACTGCACACCAAGGGGCAGGGATAAAGGAAAGCTGCACAAGGCGGGGGGAGTAAATATGCAAACATGCAGCCCGCACACAGCCAAATGCATTTCTCCACACCATCTGAGCATGGAAGCGAAAAAAGACCAACTGAGCTCCAAATTCAAAGTCCATTGGATAGTAGCTAAATACATTTAGTCCAATCATTTGTGGGGGGCACTTCAGTATTTCCATTTTATTCCGTTCTGTGCTCTACACTGCAGAGGTACATGGTAGACTTTGTAGCTTTATATTCGTGTGAAGCTGACGCTCGACAGCTGCTCTCCCAGCACTGAAAAGGAAAAAGACCGAGTGTGAGCCTTCCCTCAAGGTAAGGGGTCAGCCGCTTTCACAGCGGGCGACAGGAAGCCAGAGGGACTGCCATGTCTAAACGCCTAATGAGGTTCTAATTGATATCCAGCTGAAAACCCCACAGAGTGTTAATGCCAATTCCAAGGAAATTATATTATGTCCCCTTCTCATTTAGCCAGTAAGACACAGGAGGCCCCTGAAGCATACATTTTTAACATGGAGCCACAGAGGTGATGAGAGGAAATGACACAGTGGTTTGCTTGTGAAACTGTCAACATTATCACTGATGGATAACACACACACACAGAGAGCCACTGAAACAAACAAACGTTTACTTGGTTCTTAAAATGCTCCTCCTTTGGTCGGCTGTAGTTTTGATGCCTCCTGTAGCTGTAGGTCTTGGATCCAGGGAGAAACGCAGTTACGTTACGGACCAAGTAATATTCCCGTCATCTCACACTCTTTTATGAGATGTAACTGCTGTAATGAGATGGATTTTAAGAAGAGGGCTAATCTTAGACGTTGCTTTAAACCAGCTCCCTATAACCAAATCCCATTCTCAGTGCTTTGAAGAGTCTAGTCCCTTCTGCAAGAGCAGCTTTCAAAGCTATCTTTTGCCCGAAACGTTTCATTCATCTCCATCAACACTGAGCAAGATCAAGCCAGTGCTCAAAATAGCAGTGGCTGCAAAGCATCTGCAGACTTTTTCTATTGTTGTTTGTTTGAGTGTAGACCGACAGATGGCACGTGTTTGTTTGAGAGCGCTGATCCCTCTGAATTGGGAGACACATCGTCATTCAAACATGTACCTGCCACTTAAAGGATAGACACCTGCTGGGCCGCTGCTCAGGTGTGCTATTTTAGTTTGCGCCGGTAAAATGGTGAGCATGCTTTAGGTCGCCCTCTTGAAGTGTCAGTAGATGTTGGAGGTGGAGCTGTCACCAATGTGCTCAGCTTATCAAAGCACCCAAATGTTACACCTTTCTGATGATTTATTTGAAGCTTGTTGTACACAAAAAGATTTATTTGTGGTCTAAAATACTTGAGGAGCCAACAGGTCAGAGCCTCTCACCAGATTGGTTTATTGTTGTTTAATAAAATAGACAGTCAGGTAAATCCCACATGGTTAGATGAGGAGGCAGTGCTGAGGTTGATGACATCACTAAATTACAGTAGTCCTGATAGCTTGTTTTAGCCGTAGCATTCCACAGCGTTGATATTGCACCTAATCTTCCATTAAAATAATAGTAATAAAAGACACGGGCTCGCTTTCTGCTAAATGGGACCTTTAAAATAAGCCTCAGTGTCTGAATGGTCTCTTCAGTCCCTCCTATTCTTCCCCCCCACATGCCCACATTAGCAATGTGCTTTATCGAACCAAGGTCCAGCTCAGGAGGAAGAATTTGTCCTCACATGGTGCTGTATTAGGTGAACAAGAGTGCTGCATTTGTAGGTGTGTCACATTACAAACTGTGTTGTTTTTTTATTTTGGCGAGGAGGAGAAATGGGAAAAGCAGTCCAGCGGTACTTCCACCTCAATTTGAGGGGAGACGCTGTCGCCGGGATCTGTGGAAGGAGTTGAAGCGTGAGTCAATTGCCTATCATGACATTGTGGAACTCGAAGGCAACTTGGGAATGTAAAAAAAAGAAAACAAAAAAGTTGTTCAAAAAGTTGAGAAATTTTAATTAACTTTATGCAAATGACGGTGAAATTCTACTGGAAGCTGAAGTGTTTTGCTGAAAAAACTGTCAGTGGGGAAAATGACACAGCGGTGGATCAGGTGGATCTTAACCTGATGAATTCTCAGCTGAGGAAGAGAAGTTAGTCATTTCTGGATTTTCCTTCTGTGCTTAATCCTTTTGCCTTCACAATTACACATACCGACAAAAAGCTATATTTGAGGAAACAATAAACAAGAAGCTTTTTACGGTTTGGATCTCCGGTGTGGCTGTTTCCCTCTGCAGTTATCCAGCTCTGCCTGTAATCGCAGAAGAAAATTTGGGGTAATTATTTTGAGTTTCACATCCAATCCTTATGTGACATAGATGCTTTCAGCTCAATTGTCTCTTGTATTAACAAATACAGAAGATATTTTCCAAAAATCTCTCAAATTCACCTTAGACTTTTGAGAAAGGTGCTTAGGCAATAAAATTTTTGATGAGAGAATGCAAACGTTATGAAACCAGATTCGCTTTCACCACAAAAGCCTGCAGAACATGTAAATAATCAATGGGGCATTGTAGTCGCACAAAAAGGCAGCTAAATTCTCTGAGTACAGCCTGACTCTCATCCAGTGTTTCATTGTTTTTCTTAAATTATATGTTTAAAACCTTCTTTCCAATTACATTTCGTAATTTACTGCCTTGTTTATGTCTTCAGACTGAGACATGAAATAAATACGGTTTTGATTTTACTCTCAATTCAGTCGACATGAAACACACAATTACAGGAGTCACTTTATTTTCCCGAAATTCACACTGGCTTGTTTTCTTGATCCTCTGACCTGACAATAGTTAATGGAAATTGAGTGGCGACAAAACTGGCAGGGGATTTTTCTTCTTCCTCCTCTTCTTCTTCTTTTTTTTTTTTTTTTTTTATGCCAGTAATTGGTCTGCAGTGCTTGGTGTTTTAGTTCTCAGACCTTCTGCCAATTGAAAATATGGTCAGGGGAGAAGAGGTCAGGCACCTTGTTGTGAGTGCGGGGTCTGGCCTAAGCCGACCAATTTGTGTGAGAGTCGGTTCCTCCGGCCGGTAGAAAGAGAGTGGAGCAGCGGTTCCTTCGTGACGTGACGCGTCGGAAGGAAAACATGGACTTTCCACAGAGGCATTCGTATTACACGAAAGCTTAAAAACCCACGGCCTCTGAGAAGGAGATGAGAGGGAACGCTCTAAATGCCATATGTATCATTGAAATGAGGATTTAGAGTGTTGGTTGCATAATTTGTTTTCATCTCATTTCTGGCCTTTTCAGTAAATAACACAGACACCCAGTGGATAATGGGGAATAATGCATTCTGCCACGATGGAGATTTAAATGGGATGTCAGTGGGGCCCGACATTTCTGTGACTGTTTTGTTTTTTTTTTCATATTATATGCCAGCAGCTTTCGATACAACAATTCATATCATTGTAAACCAGACAAATAGCACAGGGGAGTTCTGCTCTTGCGTCTCTTCTAATCATCATCGACTCGGGGGACAGCTGCCCGAGCCTTCACGACCCTACAAGCTCTAAATGACAAGTGGAGCTGACCTTGGGAAATGTTCAGACTTTTTCCGTGCTCTCTGCCATTTTTATTTAACCCCAAAGTATGAGTTGTTGTCTTCAGAGTCACACGTGAAAACAGCTTTAGCAAATGAAGAAGAAAAAAAAAAAAACGTTAAAAATGGACAAAAGTAGTTTTGATTGAGGAGATCACATTTCATTAAAAGATCACTCTCTGGGATTTGTTCTCATTATAAAAAAAAAAAGATGAACGTTCCCCCAAGCATAACAGAACTTATTTAAATTCCCCCTTCAAGCATGCAAAGCCCCGAACAAAATAACCAAACTGAGGAAGATGAAAATACAACTCTTACTGTTTCTCATTATTATTGCTCTAACTTAGTCTCCCATTGTTTGGCTCAGCTTAATTAATGTGTTGGCAACTTGGTGTAAAATTCAGATTAAGTCTTCCAAACTGCTCCCCGCAGAGAGAGATGTGCAGGCTATAATTAGAAAGTGAAAAAAGTATTCAAAGTGTACGTGATGAAAACCCCTCGAGGAAACGTGATTCTGGTGTTGCAGTTTGTCTGATGACTTCTTTTGTGCAGAGCTGACATTTTGCTTCCTGTCCAAATCAACGTCTTCGTCGTCCTTAATGAGTAAGAGGAAGTCGACCGCAAAGATGCTGGAGGACGTTGCGGAGGCAGAATTGAGTGTCAGAATTGTCTGTGAAGCTCGAGTGAATATGTTAAATTTCACTGAGTGGTGCTTTCACTGTTAGCCTTTAAGGAATTTTTCATTCAACAAATATTGGAGAGTTCCTCTCATCTCAGCTTCATTTTAAACCAATTAATGTCTGCTCTAGAAAAGTGTGGGCTAATTAAATCTCAGCAGAGCATTTCAGCTGCCAATTCTCTATTTATCTATTTTGCCATTAATCTAAACATAACTGTGCCAATGCAGCTTTCAAGGACCCATTTCGAGGGTTTGCCACGGCTACGTAGCAATTGTTGACACTAACAACAATCTATCTAGTAGGAATTGACTTAGATAGTGAACTTGCAATGTTTCTCGGGAAGTAAATAATTGTTAATGCTAATGTGTAGAAATAAATACAATTTACAAATAGGTTCTTTAATCAATCAGAAATTTTCAGTATTGTTTTTTTTTTGTTGTTGTTGTGTTGCGCAGTCGGTGAAAATATAAGTCAAAAACAAGATCTTGTAAAGGGGGAACAAACAGTGTAATATTTCAGTTTCCATCCCTCTCCGCTTCTTGCTCAGTTTCTCATCACATGACTGCGCCCACACAGAAATTTCAATCCCCCTCGTCCCCGTCCTCATCTTGCGAACTAATGACATAATGACACATTTGGTGAGTGCTTTTGGGACTGCGTGGCTCTACATCACGGCTCAGAATGCAGCACTCTGTGTCAGATACACCCCCTGAGGAGAGTGACAACTGTCCTCTGTCCCAGTCTGCCCTTTGACAACCAGCCCTTGTAGGCAGCCCAGACAGCACCGTTTGCATCACGGACCACTGTTTGTGTTTTTCTGTGTTTGAGGAACAGATCATCAGTTAACAGTGCCGGACCTGCCACGACACTGAGCGTCTCTGCCGTATCTGCTGCGTGTTAACATGGGGGGCTCTCTCAATCTGCTGCGTTGCTTTTCTTGAGTTAAAGTCATCTTTTTTTTGTTGTTGTTATTTCACCGCCGTAGCCTTTTGTGGAAAACTGTCTGGTGTCTCCTCTGGAGAGGGATCAGGACTTTGGTTCTGCACAGCGAAATGTAGCGCCTCGCTGCCCCTCAAAGCCAGATCTGGTCTACTCATGGTGAGTCATCTCTCAAGTTTCACGCCACCTGATCCAGTATCTGCTTCAGCTCTTTACACCTGATGCACTTCACCAAGGTCATCACGTGAAGTAACATTCACAGAACAATAGACACGGTGTACATTTCTGAAGGAGCCTCGTGTTTTGTGTCGGGATTCCTGTGGTTGTATGGGGGGAAACTTGCATGTTTTAAAATGAGGACAGTTTTTTTTTAAATCCATCTCAGAAATTCATGCAGCAGCTAAGCAGCCTCTAATAACTGCGATTATGTGTTTCTTTAACTGATGTAAAGGATCTGAATACTTTAGTCACGTAGCAAAACAAACAGATGGATGTAGACCAGAAACCCTCATGTCTTGTGGAGCAAAATTACTGTTTTGGTTGCTTTGAATGCAACAATTTCAGCGGTCATCTCTGATTAAACAAAAGGCTCTTTATCTAAAAGGACTTCTGTCCATAATGTTGTCAGACATCAATAACAACAAAATGCTTTTAGTGGACATGTTGTGACACTGACAAATCAATCATTTCACAGTCACAAACGTGAAAATAAGGCGGATAAAAAAACCAAACAAACAAAAAACAAAAACTTCAGAGTCATTTAAAATACCCTATCAACTCCATGTTATCTTGTATGATCATATGGGCCTTCAGCATGTTTAAACACGTCATGTCAAGAGTGAAGTTACAGGACTCCTCTTTAACATTCCCTCTTTATGTTTCAACCATAAAAATACTGCATGTCACCAGACAAAGGAATGTGTTAAAAACCATGAACCAGAAATAACATTACTTAACTTTTCTACACTAAGTGCAGTGCTTTTTTTCCTCAGTATTTGGGATAGTTATGAAATGTATAAAAATTCTTATCTGCAGCGCTGCAGAATGAACGTTTTCTTTCTGGCTCAGCTCGTGTTGTTATGCAGTGAATTGTGATGCATCTTTTTTGGAGGAGCACGGCAGAATAACTTGGCTGTTTATCCAGGAAAACTCCATTGACATTTTCACAATTCGGTGCTGTCGCCTCTTCAAGATGCTGTCTGTCACGAAATGGTCTCATTTTAAAGAAGTGTCTCGAGCACTGATCGATGTGTCGGCTTTGGGCAATGTGTAATTACTACGCAACTGGCCAGCCATGAAATTGTTGTTTGGCTCTGAAATGGATCCAAAGTCATCTCATAAGATGTTTTTTTTTTTTCCTTTCTTTCTTTCTTTCTTTAAGAGCAAGGGCTTCTGGTGCTGCTGTAGTCAAAATGATTGACCGTGGCAGCACCATGAGTCGTTGTGCCAGTAAAGAAGGTAAGAAGTTTAAAAAAGCCAGTGACTGGGACAGTCTCATTAAGACGCTGACCTTGTTTTATCCAAACACATTATGTCCTTAATCTATTTCGTTTTTCAAGCGGACGGACTTCTGTCAGGTGCTAACAGCGTTGTGGCACTCCTGGTATGCAGAATGACATTTGCTGCCTGGCACGTATGCAGCTGTGGCCTGTAAGATGCAGGCCGACAAATGGAGTGGAAGAGGAGTCCCATTAAACCCCGGCCCTCTTCAGAGAAAGAGGCTAACAGCTCTGAATGCTGGCCTCTCGCTCCCTGGCAGAAAGTGCTGACACATTTTTTTTTTGTCTGACTAAAATGCCTTCTGACCACATGACACTGGCTCTTTTCTTCCCCTGAGATTCCACGCTTGTAGAGCCCGGGCTGCACAAAAGCGACACAGTCTGCAAGTGCCGCTGAGGAGATGGCATAAATTATAATCGTACTATAAACTGGAGCAAAAGGTCCGCATTAGTCACATTTTGGAGGGCGAGGAAGGAATTTCTTTGAGCAGTTAATTGGGTTTATATGTGCGGAACCTTTATCTTGCGTGTTGCATATCCCGGGAAAAAAAAAAGGGTTTTGTTTTGTCCAATTCGCTCTCATCTGACGGCTTCACATACACGCTCTGTTCTCCTGACATCTATTCAGAGATACATCCTGTAATAGGCATGTGTCCTGGAAAGGCTGCCTGGTCCCTGTTTGGCCCGCAGTGTGGATCTGTCAGGTCGTGACTGACGTCGTGTTGGTCACTGGTGCGGATGTGCAGAGACAGGACAGTGTTTCTGGGCACATAAAGTCCCAGCTTCTAGTCCTTGAACTGTGCATGTCATCAAATGTGATGTGCTGTTAACCTCTAGAAGCTGGTGGTGGGGAGGCTTGCTTACTTCTACACACTTCATGTTCTTGTTACACTAAATCAGCTACGTTTATTATTCTTGCAGTAGTACTAGTCTTGCTGTGACCACACAGATGCTTGAGGCAGTAAACCTCTGGTGAGTGCTCAGGGTGAAGGGATGAGAATGATCAGTGTTGTCAAGTTGGTGAATCTGGATCTGAAGACGTCGGCTGCTCCACCGTGGGGTTTGTGGGAGTTTATACAGCTTACGGCTTCTGAAGGGGGAGTTGTGTCACATCTGACACGCTACTCACCACAAACGGCAACATTGACAGCCAGCCAGACAGAAACCAATTTATAGGCAAATAAAATTCAGTTTGAATTGCGGGGGAGCTGTCCTCCCCGTTCTGATCTCCATGCTTTGGTTTTTGTGTTTTGTTTTTCTAAGTCGGCCTCGTGTGGCGGTACGTTGGCCGGCCTCTCTTCGGGCCTCCGCCGGGACATGTTACCACAAATCCACCAAAGATTCAGAGCAGATGATGAGCTGAAGAATTTATTTTTCCAAGTAGCTGGAATGTTGGAGGAACGTAATGCAGGTAGCATCACAGTGCGGCAGGTCTTCAGGTTAAAATGCATCACTTTGTTTGTTTCCTGCCGTCCACTACGAAAACAAAGACTGTTTGTCCCGTTTTGAAGACTCACCGTAACACTGGTAATGAATTGCAGCTGAACTAACTTTGTGGTCTTTGAAAGCAACTATTTTGCAAATAGATTCTGCATTTTGACACTTAAGCTGCCTTTTGTGTTGCTCCAACATAATAATTTGTGTAATCAACTGCAGAGTAAACGGTCCGCTTCCCCTTTACACCGAATTATGTCTGGTTGTGTCTGTTTCAGAGTTGTTAGTATGCATGGAGATTGTGTCTGACTCTGAAATGAAACGCTCGTTTGGACAGGAATTCCTCTCAGTTTAATTCCCATTTTAAAATGAAAACATGTGAGCGTGGAAGTAGCCAGTTAACTTTCCTCAAACGTAAGACAGAAGCCACAGCTGAACTGCACAACATCCACGGATAAAGACTGAGCTACAGCTGACGTCTGTTGTTAAACTGGAGTTTGAGTCTCAGACTCTCAGACTCTTAGATGAAATCAGTCATGACTAAATGAGTGAAAATGGCAAATAATGACAATTCATATCTTTCAATTTGCTAGCATTGCAGCTCCTCTGATTGTGTACTGCCTGAAAAAATGCTTGTCTCTTTCGCCAAATTCCTCGTACAGCAAATGGCATAAAAAAAAACAAAAAAAAAACCTTGACGCCCTTTCATGTTCAATTTTCCATATTTTGTCCTGAATGAGGAATTCTCTGCTCAGAACCAGTGCCGCTTAACTCCCATCTCAAGCCACCGAGTCCAGAGCAAACCAACGTGTCCAGCTTCAGAGCCGAAGCCTGAACTGTTTTAATGGTCTGCACAATAATTAATATTGGCTTATAGCTGGAAGCACAAAAGCCAGCTGATGCTGTGGACCATTTTTTTTTTTTTTTTTTTTTAAAGCAGCAGTGTGTTTGAGAAGCGACAGAGAACATAGTAAAGTATAAGCACTAGTTGGTTGGTTGTCCCCAAAGTGCAGTGCAAAGAAAACGGTCCCTCAGCTGCTTCCTGCTAAACTGCCAACAGTGTTAACAGGAATGGATGATTAATCCAGAGATTTCCTTACTGGGAATTGAGCCCAGGGTTCTGTGGGGGTGAGTCCTGCCCAAATGTCACCTATGTCTGATATATGAGACATGACAGGAGGACCCACATGTCTCATGCTGCACCAGCCTGTTTGCACGACTACAAAGGCTTCCACGCTATAACAGCCCGGCTTCGACAAAGGCGGCAGAACTGAATAAATCCTAATGTATGGTTTGAGAAATTACACAGCGTGAACCGTTTGACCAGCAAATCTGCTCTGTAGTCCACACTGAGTTGTACCACAACGCTCTTTATGTATTTTTTTTTTCTTGATTTCATGGGGAATAATTGTGGGGGTTGGAGATAAGGCCCCGCAGAAATTGTAATGAATTAATTTCCATTCTGTCAAAATTGGATACAGTTCTTCTTTCCAACTGCTCCTCTCGAAAGCCCCCCACCAGAGTATGTCCTGTGCAATTTGCTGAACTCAGATTGGACATAACGCAACACAACCACAACATCTTGTGGGTGTTTCTCTGATTATCCAACTGAATGCGCAGCGAACCAACGCAACGTTTCATGTTGAGCCTGATTCTGCCAAGTCAATCATGTTTTCTGCATCTCTATCACAGCATTTAGCATATTAATGCGCGCATGGGATTTTAATTATGCAGCAGATGCAGAGGTAAACAGAGACATCAAGTTATCGCATGGGCTTTTGAGGGAATTCTTTTAAAGAGCCGCTCCTTTGGGACAGCGCATGCACAGGTTTGTTCAAAATGAGCTCCTCCCCTCTCATCTCTGCCAGCTCTCATTGACAGCTGGGCCCAGCTAACAGCTGCCTCTCCCTCCCCCAGAATCCAATACATTAAAAAAACAAAAAGAGTTGGCGGCAAGTGTTCTTTGTAGGAGAGTTAACGATTTTGTAAAGCCGCTGTGAATCTGTGGGTGGTCCCTCCAGAACGCGGTCACAAGGTGTAGATTGGCCTTTCACTTTTAGTTTATTTCAGGTCAGTCCTCACAGGCCAGAGGAAGATTTGGTGGGAATTTCATATTGAGCACAGCAACAGTTTGATAATAACAGCGAGTGAAGCGACTGGATAAAACGGATGAAAACACCCGATGTTTCACGTGTGACTTTCCGAGGTTTTCTCTTCATCTGTCGGACACACATGACTTCAAAGAAAGAAAAAAAAAATTAATAAATAAACCCACCTACATACGCTGCAGACATACATGTGCAGCTACTGCCAATTACTTTGGTCAAATGCCTGTTGGGGTCCATGGTGGGGGTGGTTGCTCTCCTGGGCAGCCTGCCTATAAAATGCAGTAATGAAATGAAGCCCTCAGCCTACAGCGTGACTTTTTTTCCACATTTTAACTGGTTTAAGTCAGACCCCATGAGTATCCATTCTGCTTTTTCTTTTTCTTAAAAAAAAAAAAATCCTGATCGTCCGTGGGCAAGTTTCAAAGACATTAATGGGAACTTTTGTGAAGGACACACACTTAGAGTTGTTAGTGATGTGACATTGGGTCTAAAAATCATGATTATGGGTTTAGACACCTGCTGCTGAGTGCAACCAAAACTGACAAGCACATAAAGGTTTTGGTGGTTTTATGTCGCTACAGTGAGCTACAGTATGAACCCCCCTCCGGCTATGGCTATTGCTTGTCATCTGCTCTTGGCTGTAATTAATGACACATACATACTCCAGCAGGGCCATTGATGGACTTTTAGAAGGTTATTTCACCTCACTTATTCCGTCCCATCTCAACAATCTCTCCCCGCGGTCACACAGTCTTTTTGCTATGTTTACACTCATTGTTTACGGTGTGTGTAAAGCTGACACTTCCCATCTCCAGAGGGCAATAGAACCTCGTCTATTTCTTTTGCTGATATTGGCGTGGCCTGGCTCAGCCTGCTAATGCGCACGGCAGAAGGCCAAATGAAAGGCACGCTCATCTGTCGGGTGGTGACCTTCAGCCGAGGGGGGGGGGGGGGGAGTAGAGGTGACCCCTCCGTGTTTCCATCTTCATAATATCCGCACGCTCTCACCTTCTTTAGCTTCTTTTTCAGGCAAAGGAGTGCAGCTTCTATTTGCCCCCGCGATAATCTTTTATGTGATGCTCGAGTTCACATGTCAGCAGCTCGTCTGGGTGGACACCTCAGGCGTGCGCGCACACACACACAGACACACACACACACAGTTAAAGACACACAGTGGCTCTGTGATTGATGGCGTGCTCTGACTAGGAACAATCTGCCTTGTTTTGGGACTAAACAGAACTAAGATGCCCTTTCTTTTATGTATACACCATTAATTTTCACATCAGAGCCTCATCAATACCCAACACTTAGGATTAGTCGTAATAACACAAGACAAATAATTAAAATGTGACATGAGGGGAATGAAATGACTCGTGATTAATATCTTCTCAATTAAAACCTACTAAAATGCATTGCTGTTGAAGTGAAAGCAGCATGGATGATTGCCAGCATATCGTCTTAAATAGCTTGAATCTTTAGACTTAACTCCTTTCTCACAAGCCCAGTAGGAATAAACAGCAGCTCCATCAGCTGTCTGAGCTGCTTGATTGACACGGGCTGCGGATAGTGGCCGCAGTTGTAACAGACCTTTATTGGTCATCAAATTGCCATCAGAGGTCAGCGGACAGCTAACACGCTAATTGGGTCTTGGATTTTCTCGTTGTCTTGGCTGCGCTTTCAATCAAACGTCAGTCCAGCCTGACAGCAATCTAGCGGTGGGCTGAACTGGAAGAACAAGTAATTTAAAATGTTTTCTCTCCCTTTCTGCCGCCCACGATTCCTTCTATCCTTTGTGCTGTCTTCTAACATCCGGATTAATAGTCACAAATGGCAACCCTGAAGTTATCATTGTGAGGCACACCAATGTGTCTTTTCTCTTTGGTATTGCATTACTGGGTCTGGAATGAAATGTGAAGTTTGAAGGAATAAAAATGAGAATATCTCTAAAAGATGAGACGCACGTAAGAGTAGAAGGAAAAGTGAATGCACACAATCATTACCAAACGTAAGTCCTTTTCTTTTTGCTTTCCAAAAGCGTGATTACCGTGATTACAAATTATAATATATATACAAATTATAATTATAGAAACAGTCGTGCAGCACATCCCAGGAACCTGTCGGTGCCTCTCTTCCAGTCATTTGCATGCTAAAGGCTTTCTCACTTATCTCCCGCAGAAACTGTGTGGATGAGATGAAAGGAAATTAAGGAGATGCTGCTAATTCGCAGTGGACAAAGAAGTTCCTCAGAGTGAGAGTGAACATGACGGTGAAGCACACGGTAACACGGGGCCGGAACAATGAAACAGACTCGGCCCCTATCTCGGTTAGTGTGTCTGTGCTTTGGTGTTTACGTCCACGCCAGCGTAATTCCCCCAAACGTGAGCACAACCGGGGCTGCTGTCAACAATCACTTTTGACAACTGGACGTGTTTTTCTGTCTTGTTTCAGCGCAGGCAGGCACAGTTGAGGATGCATGCTCATTTTTGCTCATTTGGCCGGCAGCAGATGTCATTATGGACGCCCTTTTCACATACCTAAACTTCTCTGCTTCTTTTTCTCTCTTTTTCTCCTCCTGTTTGGTTGGACGGCAATAACTTATTGATTTCTTCTGTTCCACTCCTGTGGCTTTGAAAGTGTACCCAGCCTCTGAATATCTGAGCACCCTAAGGCCATACCTTTGGGATGTGCTGCTCTCACGGTTGCAAGTTTTCCTTGACGTCATTGGCTGAATAGACTTTTTCAACATGTAGCCTCATCCTTGTTTCTTTCACCTCCACCCGTAATAACCCAAAGTACAGCTTGGTGCCCCAAAGAATTTGGGGCATCAGCTTTGGACTTTATTGCGCCTCATGGTTGACGCCACATGCTGTTGAATGAGCCACTAATGCCTTCACTCGTCGCTTCATTGAACTGTTGTTCACAAGCTGTCACTGAACGGCAGTCAAATTCTCATTCTGAGTAACTAAACTTTGCCAGGTGTTAGCGTTGCCCGGCCTTAACCATATCTTAACTTTCATCTGCTGTAAATGCACGTTTTCCCCAGACTGTAATCATGCAGGGTCTTGAGAATTTCAGATTTGAGGTAAATCTGTGGTCTTTCATCTGCAAGTTGGAGGATCCAGCCGTCACAGAATTTCTCCTGAGATAAAAAACATAAAAAAAACAAAAAACAAAAACCAAAAACCATCAACCATGTGCCATTTAGTTTTATAGTGAGCTGTAATTGGTTACTTGCATTGCTGCAGTGCAACATAACAAAATATATGACTCTGACACTTATTTTGTTGCCGCAAGCATCAGTGCAAGTCGAAGCAGCTGAGCTTTGCAAGTCATAGTGGTGTGCCAAGCATTTTTTTTTTTTTTTTAAATTATGTTGTGGTTTTTAATACATCTCAGCTGCAAATGTCTGAAACTGCAATACCTCTACTCTGGTGCGCTTTGGTTTAAGTTAGCTAACGAATTAACTCTGACTATAGTCACAGGGAGCTGAGATGAGAGGCCCCCATCCCCCACCCCCATGGCTTTATTTCACTTAGAAGCCATGTTAAGCCCATCAACCACCCAGCTACACTTAATATACAATAGCTCAAGGCAACGAAGTTGATCTCTGAGTCTGGCACTGCTGCTCAGTGATCCAAAGTTACTACAAGCCTTCCACAGGCCCCCAGCTGCCGAATGTGTGGTCAAGCGGTTAAGGAAATACATTTAACCAGGATGTGCACATCAACCTACATAAGAGCCAGCGGTGGCTTGCGCAAGTTGGTTGTGTAGTTATTCCTCTGAAGTGGCCAAATCAAGCCATTTGAGTATCACCTGAGGGGCTGTTATGTCGGGCAAGGAAAACTGACAGGAGTGGCACTCACTATTCTGTGTGAAACCAGCTTCAGGCTGGCACTGGAGCCATGTGACAGCTGAACCAGCACACGTGTGAGGATGTTATCACGGCCATTTTTTGCTTTCATTTGGAGCCATTAAAGGTTATTCTCAGATTTTATAACTCTTTTTGTGTTGATATGACTAAAGTTCCTTTGACGTGCCCCTTTTTATCTCCCAATTTTGAAAGTGACATCTCTTGCTGCAGTTTTCGACCGACTCATTATTTGATGAAACATAAAGATAGAAATAGGTGGCATAAGGTCAAAAAATTGGGGTGAGGTCATAAAACAGGACCCACATTAATATCAGTTGATACCATCATATAGAAAAATATACCCCTAAACAAGTCCCCCCCCCCCCACAGTGCAGAGTCAGCTCCACAGCAACATGGGTGTGATCCCCGATGCATTTTTTTTTTTTTTTTAGCAGCGTTAAAATCAGCTCAAATACATTCACCATCATTTAGTGTCATTGTATTAAAAAAAACAAGAGGTCAGAGGTGAATCTTTCTAGATATTGCACTTCAATTCGAGATGCCCTCATGAATAGACTCTGTCCTGCTGTTATCCTGTTGTCTCAAGCGTCCCTACAGCAGGCACAATCCCATGCTGCACCAGTCAAATACCACTTAGAGTATGCAAGGTGAACCTAGTTTGACGGAAATGTAAGTTATGATTAACAAGCGAATGAGGAGTGAATGACACCGGTAGATGTTACAGGACCCCGGCCACTTTAATTCTAAAAATTCAATTTCAGCACCTGCCCAGGCCAGGGACATCCACTGATTTTTAAATGCCTCCATCTCAATGCAAATGTGGGCTTGAGGCGTTGATGATTGCCTGCCATTCGCGGCCTTCTGCAAAATGACCTTCCCTCCTCATGTCACAACTGTATTTGCCCCTTTAAGCTGCCTGTCAAACATCGAACAATTCTTCTTCCTGAAGCTCAGGTCTATTTGCTTGAAGAGGATCAAGGCACCACAGGCATACAAATTGGAGCCTCAGAGAGGATTTATGCAGAACCAAATTTTCCTCGTATTCTGCTGACTAGCTGATGGACATTTCAGTGTCATGTGTCAGCAGAGAAGATGAAAGCCTATGATTTAGATTTGGTTTAGATTTATCTTTCCGCTAATACAACTCCTGGCACGTCTGCTCAGCATGTCAATGGGGATGGAGCAGCAGCACTTCCAAACGGCCAGCAGGTGTAGCAATGAGGTCTCTGAATAGAGGGACAGGGAGTGGAGGGAAGACTGGAGGCTGCAGTCTGTGGGATTTATCGAACTGTCTGATCTTACCACTCTCCTTTCTTTGTGAATCCCATATTTAACACAGCGTTTGACCTTTAGTGTTGTCATTTAGCTTCATTTGTTGGTAAATGGTGAAGCTTTAAGGATGCTCCATTATGTCTTAATCTTGTAAGTTTTACTAAAGGGATGCTATATCACAGTTTGGAAGATATTGAACTGCCCATTTGTCCTCCGATTGTGTTTGGCTGTGGCAAAAACGTGGTTAGCTTAACACCACACATTGAGCAAATGCTTCACATCCTCACAGTGCTGTTACTGCGAGCGAGGGAGCCGTAAAGTAGCACATTCACAAGATATTAAAATCAGAGTTCTGCTGCTGTTGTCTTTTTTTTTTTTTTTCTTTGGATGTCTGTGGGGAAAACGCTATTTCATTAATCACTGAGAAACGGCTGCTCTGCCACTGAGGAGATTATAAAGTAGACATGCAGCTGAACTTTAAAAAAACAGAAAAGCTGTGGTCATGCATCTCTGTGAGAATAAATAGGTTTTATGCATTTAAATAATTTCTTTCCTTCCTCCATCTAGCGAGGGGAATTTTCTACACCTGCCCACATGTGGCTCACAGTATTTCATCCCATTATTTGGTCTTGCCAAGACATCCTCCAAAACAAACTGGGGGAAATAAAGACAATGAATTCTGTCCTCTTTCATTTCGCTCTGTTTGACTCTGATAAAGGTTGACATGCTATTTCAGTCTCTTCCTTTGAGTAGATTTGAACAAGAGTGCGAGAGAGGTCTAAGGTGGTTTAAACTGGGCATAGATCTGCTAATGAAACTGCATGCCAGTTGGCCTGTGGAAGAGGACTTCTGTTTCCCCACAGGGAGATGACACAACCAAAGTACATATTAATTCACTTGGCTAAACGTGGACCGTGTCCGTGTTTTGGAAAAGATGCATTAATCCCGACTTTGCCTGAGCGTTATGGAGCTGAGTGCAAAGCCGGCACGGAGAAGATACCTGCTAAGGCCAACAGCTTTTTCCCGTTACATCTGAAACATCAGATAACTAACCGATTTATGTTAACATGTCACTTTAAGGTTGACTTTGCTCCTTAGCAAGGTGCTTGGGGGTTGAGGTCACAGATGGCCTCCTGTGACAGTAAGGACAATGCGATGTATATCGTGTGTCAGTGGAGAGGAGAGCGGTAACTGGCTTCTGGTTTGTGACAGCACACATAATCTGCGCAGCATTCACTGCAACCGAGTCAGAAAAGTCTCATCTATTTTCTCTGGAAGGAATATTAGAAACGTGAGGAGACTGTAACTCCTAAGGCACATTTAAGTATAACATTTATCCAACACCAGTAATACTGAAAATGACTTTACTTTTGAATTCTGGGTCAGTTTCGGATGAAGTGTGCTGCTGCAGTGTGAGTCCTTGTTCCCGGTTGTTTCAAATTAGTTTGATCTCCGGTTCACACCTTCAGCCGTATCTGGGGTTTCTGGGTTTCATGTTTTTCTCAGAAACAAGTTCAGTTGAAATAATAATGTAGGTTCATGGGTTTTGTTTTGTTTTGTTGTTTTTTTTTTTTAAACCAAAGGTGCACAAGCACATTAAAATCAAAGGCACTGACAGGACGCGGTGCCAAAAAGCGAGCAATTGAAAAATGACTTGCCTGTCGACGGCAATTCTTCAACCCTCACTTGCATATTGCACTAATAAGAAAAAGCTGACGTTTAAGCTCTTCATCAGACCAGTTTGCAGTGTGTAAGGATCATTTTAAAGTGATACACTGAAGTAGGGAATTCACTGTCAAGCAGGAATCAAACCTCCAGAGCCAACAGATCTATCAATGTTGCAACTTTATTATTTGTATAAGTTCAGCATTTCAAAACAGCATTTCTTCTTCATAGATGTTATCGAAATGCCAAAACCTGAAGCGCACTCCAGTTCGTGGAAAAATTACACTTTCATTTTATACCTTGAGAGGCAATGTCTCTTTGAACATGACGTATTTCTGATGAAGAAGAACTGGAAATAAAGAGCTGAGGACAGCAATCCTGGCCACCCAGGGACGAGCTGTCTGATGCGTGACTGATCGTACCCCTGCTTTCTGCATTGTGATACAGATATCACCACCTCCCCCTGCTAAGCAATGAGCGCTGGAGCATTAATCTAGATGAATAAATAATCTACCACTGGGCAGTAGTAAAACTTTGTTACCAGCAGCCCTAAGTGGTTTCTGCATCACCCTGCGCAACTCTCACCAAGTGAGCCGGGGCCCTGACACTTCCCCTTATTGATATCAGTGTGATTTATGAAACTCTGTTCCCCTGGCCATCCTCAAACTGGAGATGGGAGTGTGATTTATCCCTGTCTGATGCTGCTGCTGCTGCCAAGATGAGCCCCTGACTGAATTAGCCCCTGGCTTGATATTTTCTATTCTGTTTTCAGAGATTAGTTTTCCTGCAGCTGGATTTTGTTTGAATGAACAGGTCTATGTACGAACCGTCCCTCCCGACGCCGTCCCCTCCTCTGTCTTTCACCCTGAAATCTAAATTCGGATATGCGTATTAAAAAAATAAATAAATGAAGGAAATAGAAGTTAAGTGAATGACTGGGCTTCAGTCGAACTGCAGTCGAACTGCTATTATTTATTGTCTTAATAAATGCTTTATTTAATTTGCCCCACCGTAGTTTTGTGACCGCTGTAACTTCTGAGGAAGAGCACTCCCAAAGGAAACGTCCTCTGTAATTCTCTGATTTTGTCTGTGTGGTTTCCTCTCAGATGGGTTTTAATTTGGAGCTCAGGGGTAATATGAGATAAATCCTATTGCATGCCCTGAAACCCTGGCCCTTGCCATGGCTCGCCTTGCTAAAGGATACGTTATTGATCGTAAGTAAGTTCTGTAATTAATGGAGTATTATAACAGTATGCAGACCAGCCTTAGACACAAAGGGGCGAGGAGGTGTGTGTGTGTGTGTGTGTGTGTGTGTGGGGGGGGGGGGGGGTCTGTTGTTTGTTTATGTATATATATTTAAAAATGTGATTCTTTAATGTTTAAAAATTGAATTCATTCAGCTGGACAGCTGCAGTACGAAGAGAACGAAGCTAATCCCCTAATAATCATAACGCTGGTTTCTCAGCATTATGCCATGACGAAGCGATTCTTCCAGCAAAGCTTATAGCTAAAGCCATATCTTTAATGGCTAAAGCTGGTAAATCAGCACCAAGTTTAAAGCCTTTCACACACTTTTTTTTTTTTTTGTTGTTCTCAATCGCCCTTTGCCAGCCATTGCGTCCAAGTGAAGTTTTAATTTTGTTCATAAGAACAAAGAAGCATGTCACTCCGGGTGACTGGAGCAGATGAAAGTGGCTCATCACGCAGCGCTGGTGAATGTACCTTTAAGAGGCTTTTAACACTCTGGAGGAGCATTATGAGCCGAGTCGTGGAGGAGCTGGAGATGGGCTGCATCCGCTTACGCACATGATCTGTGAGAGCATGCTGCTTCTTGGCTTTCCTTCACAGAGGCCGGTACACAGGGTCAGAGAGAGTGGGAATGAAAGATGTGTGTGCTTACACCCTCAGATGAGACATTGCCTGACAAAATGGGAGTGTGCTTCACTTGCCTACTCAGTATCCCATCCTCTAAAATTTCAAACATTGATTGCCTCCACTAGAAGCAGACAGCAGGATCTCTCCCTATTTTCTGCTCTGGCAGTGAATGAACTGCAATAGCCTTGCCTGGTTAGCTCACTGCTCTGCATATGGACACAAATTTACTGGATGAGACTGAAGTGTGTATTTCATCCCCGGTCCTTTCAGCAGCACTGACGCTGAGCTAGTGTGTATTCACTGAGTCATGGCTTTTTAAGATTTTGATTTAGTATGATAATCACAGAATACCTTCTGGCCTGCAAGCTAACCAGACCAGACATAATAAGCTGCTCCCTGCTCATATTTCATGCTGAGGGGACGTTACGGGGAGATGCACGGGTACTTACGTGGGTGCCCCTGCACAGCCTCGGCTTGTATCTCTGGAGACGAGCGCGCATGCCAATAGATCTGACCCAGCGTCACCTTACACTCTTATACCACTGTCTACATCTTGTCATGGGAACGCAGATGATTCATGCCAATGAATGGTTTTCAGACAGAGGGAGGGAATTGCGTGGCCCTACATGATAAAACTCCTCCTAATGACTGCAGTGTGGAACATTATCTAAATTAGAAACATGAGGAAATGTTGTCAGGTTGTTATTCTGAGGAAAATATGCTTAATTCTTTGTTGATGATAATTAGCTGTATAAGTCAGCTTTTAACAAGCAAGATTGGATTCAGGAAAAAACAAAATACAAAAATCAGGATCATTCCCATCAGCCCACACTACGGTGTTGTCATTCACGGCATGTGTCACTGCTCAGCCACTTTGAACTAGAAACCAGAACTGCTGCTTTTGATGTGACTAATGCTTTTCATCTGCCCCACTGGTGGGTGTAAGGAGCACTCGTGTCATATCATAAAGCAGCTGGAATGATTGCTGTGATAGAGCCGCCTTTTTAACTAGTTCTTTTCTCACAGATCAGGGGACCTGATTAATGCAACTCAGTGTAAAACTAAAACCTTCATTACAAATACAGACACATTTAGGGTGTCATTTATGGAATTAAGTGGCGAAAAAGAATACATTTAAGCATGTGGTCTAACATGGCCATATAATTGCTGGATGTCATCTCTTCCAGTATCACACAAGTACTATCATACTCAACACTAGTGGGATCACAGTGACCAATTAACCTTTCAAATTTGGCAGGATGATATTTCATCAAAAAACCTTTTGTTAAACAGAGAAAAGAGGCCATGTTGCTGCCTCTGTCATGTGATTTACAAAATTGTTTCATTTTCTCCCCTTTGTGTCACAGATAATGCAGTGCACATAAACATGGCAAAAAATTTGAGGAATTTCATATCTGCTGAGGGCCCATGCACCTGGAGCATTAGTTCACTCACCGCCTCAAGGTCCCGAGACAATCACATCAGGTGCTGATAACACATTTATAACAGTCAGCCCTGTAGGAGGCGCTTAATGCAATCACACACTCACTGCACTTCAGACAATAGTTACATCAGGGTCCAGGACAAGCAGCGCAGAGAAACATGTCAGCCTCTCCGCGAAGATCTACACTCATCTGCATCAGAGCTCTTTGATTCAGGAGGATCATTCACAATGAATATGAATATTTCTGACCTCATTTGCCAGGCTGTCACCCATCCACTCTGACGGATGTTTTTATGAGCAGTCTGTGATGCACGCTGAATATGTAAGCACGAACCAACATCAGCAGGCTGAACATTAAAAATGCCATAAGCCCTGTTTGCATTTGCTTTGATTTAGCCTACAAATGAGTTAGGAACATTAACTGGCACTGTTAATGACTGTAGATGGGAATGGTAACTGCTGTTTAATGTGTTACTTGATGCACAATCATATCAGACATCAGGTTCCTCGTGTACGACTACTGATACCCAGCTACTGCTACTGCCGACCGAGTTAGTCTATCAGTAGCAACAAAGATATTTCTACATGATAAAAAGCCGGTTATAATAATTTAGATTGCCATATTTATTTTAATGTTAATAGTGCATGTGTCATAACTGATTAGATTAGATTTAACTTTATAGTCATTTGAATTTAGTAAATAAACATTAGTGTTCAAACAAATATGCATACATAATGCATATGAGAAAAAACTAATCATGAACATGGACCAACGGGCAGTGATAGAAAGAACAGATGTAACTGTCATTTGTGTATATAAAAACACAATTATACACAAAGTGTTTAGAAGGAGCCATAAAATGCTGTAATTTGTACACAATGGGCTGACAAAGCGTAAACACTTAGCAGTTATATTCAGAGTTAAAATGATAAACACATGCAGCTGAATATAGTTAGTTTTATGAACATAAAGATAAGGAGTTGGATATTATTGAGTGTGTGTGTGTGTGGAATAATTATTTCATTTGGATTTGTAGGTTATGTTGCGTTTAAGGAATTGATGCTGAGATTAGACTCGATAATGGCCGACAGATGTGGGGCAGAGGGAATGAAAATGTGTGGTGTGTAGCCGTGCGTCATGGCGGACAGTCTGATTGTGAACAGCCTGACAAAAACAGTTTTTTTTTTCTTTCACTTAGTTTGACAACTGCTATCACGTTTTATTTGATCTGTGTTTGGTTTGTTTATGTGCATGTGAGAATCCTTACATAACATAAAAATTAATTGATCTAATCCAATACCGCCGCCAGGTGAGTCCGTGCGACTGCAGGCACACAGAGCCTGATTACTTAGCAAAAAAAATAAAGAGTAAACCAAACATGAATGGTCATTCATGGAGAAAAGATTGGAGTGTCGCCACACACACAAAAATAACAGCAGACACAAAGTCATTTCCAGAAAGCATCTGAGCGATATGAGCCTGTGTCTGGTCTCATTTTTGCAGTTGCAGTCACTTCCTTCAATTTTGCTGTAGTTTAGTTTGTGGTGCCAAATCGACTTTCTCTTTCAGTACTTTCAGAGTTCTTTTTTCCCCCTTGCACTTAAGCTAAACTCAAAATGGGCAGCTGCTGGGGCTGCACAGAGTTTCTGATCTTTGCAGAAACTTCACTGCCGACAACTCAATTTTTTTTTCTTTTTTTTTTACAAAATCCAGCCGAGCAGAGCCCGAAGAGATCAAATATGTAAAATCATGTCAATCAATTCTGCACTTGAGTTGTCGGAGGTGTCAAACGTTCAACATCCTTAGAATTCAAGAGGAACAGCACCTAGAGTCCAGGCCTGTTCAGACTACTCTATGAGACACTGCTGCTCTCTCTTTGAGCCTAAATCATTAAATGTGAATTCATCCACGGATGCTCCAAAAAAATAACCAAACAGGATTTTCCTAGAAACCTTTCAAAGGGGGGAGGAGTGCCTTTTTTGAGATAAATAAAAATGTGTATATATATATATATATATATATATATAATTGTTTGGGTGCTCGCCTGGAGTTGTTCTGTGGGGCTTTTCAGTCACCCCCACCTAATAGTGAACATCTGCTGCGAGTTCTGGTGCTAAGAAGCGTGGCCAAGGAGTGATGAACTCAGGGTGGGGGGGGGCAGCAGGAATTAGCTCTGCAACTCCTGTTTTATACCAAGATACCCAGCCCCATCATCTATAGTCTTATGATAGTCTACGGTGCATGCTTTGTATTATTTTCTATTATTTGACTCCCTTTATTTACACTTAGATATACAAATAACCAACAACTGATGTGATGTGTTTTCCAGGAAGTTCATCCTCCAGCTTTATGAAATGCTTCAAAATTTGGTTTTAGTATCTTCTGTCTTTTGCTATTACCCAAAATACATTTTGATGGAAGCTTCTTGGATGGATGACCTAAATAATTAATAAGTGTCCCAGTATTTTGGGTCTTACACTTATTCTCCCCACATTGTCTTTGTCCTTGTGCAAAATGTTGGAACGTAGGATTGTGTCCCCCGTTCCGGTGTTTTGACATGACTTCTCATTCATTTCTCTATACAATCTCTTTTTGTTTTACTGCCCTTATGTCCCTCATCGTGCTTTTGTCCAACGAATTGGTCTGTTAATAATGTAAGAGCTCACAGCAGACAGTTGGTCATTCCACTAGTGCTCTCTCAGAAACATTAATATGTATTGTACTTTCTTTCCCTGACAGATTTTTCTGTAGTCTGGTCCAGGGCATCTGCTACAGTCATGTTCAGGAACAGCTTGAAGATGCTGCTGACGGGGGGGAAGGCCAACCGCAAGAGTCGGAGCAGTGGTGAGTCTTCTCATGCCAGCCACACACAATGACGCATCTGCCTGTCAGCGCACAGAAGGTCTTTGCAAGTCCATGTGGGTGTATTTTGGGAAGCAGAAGATTAAATGTATTTTGGTTCTTAAAGAGTAATCGGTGACTCCTGAAGACCCCCCCCAGACCTGTTTGCTGCTGAAAATAGGTCCAAACCTGCTCACCAGTTGTGCTGGTTGAAGAGCTGTGCCTCCTGTTGTGCGAGCTTAAAGGCACAGAATGAAATTTTCTGCAGTTTGGAGTCCAATAACAAAAGCGGTCTTTGGTCACGGCATAAAAAAAAAGTAAGTAAAAAGCAAAGCTTAATGGTGCTAAGTTTGAGACTTGTGATGACTAAATTCTTTTCTCTGGCTAAAAAGTGTTGCGTAAAAACGTGGCAAATGCCCGGACACAAGATAAATTTGGATTGCTTCTCACAGACAGCCACATCACTGATGTTTGTGAAAAGGGAGTCTGACACCATCAACAATCGGCTCAATCAAATGAGTCAACACTTTGATTTAAATAACATATTTCTCCAGGTTTCATTATGTAATTTCACACCTCATCAAAATATATAGCACAACCCCCCTCTAGTTGTACACGGATATTTTAGCGTGCAAAGGTTTTGTGTTACACCTTTCAAACATCAGTTTTCCACCAACACTTGAAGCTTGCTCTGGCCATGAACGACGTGCTGAACCAGGAGGATTTTTCCCATCATGCATTCACGGCTCTATATTTCAGGCATTTACCCTTGAACAGCCACAATGTGATGATTTCTTACTCAGCCAATCAGTTCAGCGGTGGAAGCGCCTCACTGGGGGCTTGTTTCCCTCCGCTCCTGCTCCCTCCTTCATCCAGCAGATAAGACCCACACCGTTTAATGAGCACTTTCCTGCGCTGAGCCTTCGGAGCTGTAATAAAGGCATGTTGATACGCTACTCGCAAAGCAAACTCAACACTTCCTGCAGCTGTTTTACAGCAAAAGCTTCCCTCCAGTTAAACACCTTTAGCAGTTTGGGTGAACATTAAACCAGTCAACAGAACAAGCTTTCACAGTCTTACCCATATTTTCGTTTTGATGGAAAAAGCTCTCCAATTGTGAAGACAGATATTTCAGAAAATTTTTTGAACAACTGTCTCTAAGCACAGACTTTTGGAACATTTGTTGTTGACTCACAGCTCGGTCATTGAAAAGGGCACTGCATCACTCAGTGTCGGCTTAGAATATTTCAGGTATGACAGAGTGTTGAACACAGCAACATAAAAAGCCCTGTTTTGTTAATTTGGCAATTCTTATCAGCGAACCATAAATTTGTGGCGCCTTGAGATGAAGCTAAAGTAGTTTAGCCTACGAGCTCCAGCAGCCTGAGGACACAGCTCAAAGATACGCACCCAAATGAGCACCTAACTCAAGTCGGAGATATTGCCATTGTGATATGAACAGTAATTCTGGCCAACGCAGACCAACCTGTGCGTCCCCTTTCTCCAGACTCATGGAAAATCAAAATGCACCTTTGAGGTTCTTGGGGCAACCGTATGGAACCTTCTGTTCCTAAACATGAATTACTTCCGCTCAAACCGTATGCAGCGCTCCCTTACAGCGACGGGTTCTTTGATGTGGCATAATCCCGGCCAAACGCATCGCTTGGGAGAACTTTGTCTGCTCATTGTGGAGCGGTACAGTCGTCCTTATTTGAAACTAATAAGTCTTGTGTTATTGCCTGGTCAGTCTAACAGCCTCCCCAGGATAGGGGCTTTTATTACAGTGTGAAAATTTGCCTTCTAAGGGCTTTCGTCCAGCCACCCACATGATTTACGCAGATGAATCAATTTTTTAAAGCCTCAAATATCCCACTGTAGATCATGTCACCACCTTTTTCCATCATCTTAACCACTGAGACGATGTGATTATCAGAAATTGGTTTTTTAAAGTGTGTTTGTGGTGGTTTGGGCACCTTTCTCCGTGTTGCACGAGCTGTTAAACTGGGTGTTTTACTTTTCATTTTAATCGTTTGACCGTATGCTTTGTGCAAAATGCAGATCAATCCATGTGTAACTTTAGAGTAGAGAGCAATGTCGTTGTTTTCAGATGTTAAAAAGCTGCACATCTCCTTCCTTTTTTCAAAGAAATGTTTCTTTGAAAAAAATCCTTAATTTGATGTTTAACATCCTGTCTCCTTTTTAGTCTTGCTTAACTTGAACTCTTTTCTTCATATGGACACATTCTGCTTCTCAGTGAAATCACAGATTTCTCACATCTGTCCTGCATTTTCACAAACATTACCCCATTTAATTGGCAAAGTATGATGACAGAGATCAAAGATCTTTCTTTATAATCAACGCCAAACTGGTTAGGCTGCTTTTTTGTGTGAATCATATACTCAGCATATGTGTGAAGGTCTTCTGATTCTTAAATGCACATCCTGATGACCTTCACTGCGAGGCCTCAAGGCTGAAGTGAACTTGCTGCGAACAAAACATCCCCTCTCTCCCCTCGGTGTGTTTGTGTATTTATGTGTGAAATGGTGAGTAGCCTGAGCAGTAGTGCATGACTGGAGTACCCTCCAGTGTTGTGATATCTGTTGCTGCCACTTTATGAGGAATCTACTCCTCCCAGCAGACAAGTGCTGCTCTTACAATCTGGCTCCTCCACTGAAACATCTGCATCCTGCAGTTTTCTGCATATGTATGCGCTCCAACAGACACCGCCGCCATGTTTAACCTTTATTCAAACAAATTATTTACGCATTTGTCAAGTGAGTGAGACCCACCCACTAATAAATACACAAAGACTTGTTTTTGCTGCTCTATTCCGTTCAAGGACATCCAAAGGACCGGTTCGAGTAACCGTGACTTATCAGCTCACGACAGACAGCGAGTGCTGGAAAGCCACATCCATCTGGTGATACCATGGGAGCAGCACTCAGCTCAGAGGGAGGACTTGTATATGGACGCATTGGCTACTGAAATTGGTCTTTGGTTCAGATTGGAGATAAGATGATCATCCTCTGTGTTTGATGCAGTTACAAGCAAGCCTTTGGCTTCAGGAATGGCAGGCCTCCAAAGAGGGAGTAGGCACGCTAATCTGAAGACAACAGATGAGCCGGCTGTCCCTTGATCTGCACTGGAGAAATAGTTTGAGCCCCAAGTTACTAAGCTGGTGAATGGCATTTTTTAAATTGAATAACACAGATAAGAGGCTCTGATTTGGATGATGCAGACATGTACAAATCTCCGTCACTGGAATTGGGTGTTATCTTATGGGAAACTCCATTGTGTGACTGTAAGTTGCTGCCGTTCTTCTCAGTCCAGCTACTCTGCGATTAATCAGCCGCCATTCAAGCTCAAAGTGAACGTTCACTCGAGAGAGTTTATAATCTCACACCCTGAGATTCAGGCTGTTTAAACAAAAAGGACAAATATCTTGGAGTTACTGCAGCAGCAGTGTTTAGATCGCAGATACTCCCTCCATCTTTTCTTTAAGACACAGATCAGACTTCTGTGTGTTGTATGTAAGGCTTTCTTTCTAACAAAGTGGCCCATTGTTTCAGCTGCCTGCGGCGGTTTCATGTAGAAGTACGCTTGCCTTGAAAGCCCAAATGTGAACTAGAAGGAAAATGTCCCCTCACGGTCTCAGATATTACATTTTGTCGTAGAATCTTTTGCTTGAAGGCGTGTGTAGACATTTGTTTCCTTTTTGTGGTGTTATGGAGAGAGTTTTGACTGTCTCCTCTTTCTCCTTGTCAGGAGAAGGGTTGTGAAAGAGGTCCAGACTTAAATCAAAGTCAACAGCCTGACATGGCAATTACAGTTTATGGCACTGGCTGATGGGAAAATGAGGAATGGGGTTGAAAGGTTGGGGCGTCTGGCCACAGAGCTGTTGCATGACTAATGCGTTCTTGGATAGGCTCAAGTGTGGCATGTGCACATGCTCAACAGGAGGCTGAAATGAATGTGCTCTAATGTAGATGTATTTCAAAATGTGATTTAAGATATAATGGCAAATAGAAGCGGCCGCTAACATACGGCTTCATCCTGCATCATCAGCGCTACATGGACCCATGTGGGGAAATCAAAGGGAAATGCAAGTCATGCTCCACTTCACTGCACCTTATGTTTAATTTATCTCAGCTGCTGTTTGCAAAGAAAAGACCTGGGAAAATAAACTGATCTCGCGCGTTAATAGTCCAGACTGTACCTGGAGCTCATTGATGTCATAAATGATGACTAACAGACAGAAAAGGGACAAAAACAGACATGTTGTTCTACAATAATACAGGACTGAGTGGTCCCTCTGCTCATTGCAACTCTGTAAACTCTCTCTCTTTAAATCATTAAACTCACACATACACATATTCAAAAAATCAGATCAGCCAGTGCATTTAGCTGTAGTCCATCTGGTGATTGGTCTACTTTGCTTTCATGCCTCTAATGCATGCTTACAGCTATCCCAGTGCTGTTTGTATGCATTGTGGATGCACTCAGATGCTCGCCATATTGATGGTTCTCCACTTGACTGATCTAAATTGCTCTCTGTAAATTGGAGAAGACGCTCCTTCCGTCCCACGCTGGCTGTTAGCCAAGAGCATGCAGATATACTAACTTAATCCCTTTTTTATTTCTCCAAATAAGGCTAATTAAAGACGTCAGTATTCTCCAAAACGCAGCTCGTGCATGTCAGCCCGCACTGCGTGGATTCAATCACGTTCCTCCCCTCAGTCGGACGTGGAACATACCAATAACTCGACTGAAGTCTGAAGGCAGCAGGTGCTTGACAGGAATCAAATCGCCCCCCCCCCCCTAATCGGAGCACTCTAATTGATGGCTCATTTTCCACAGTGGTGGAGAAATCTAATTAGAGATCATCAGATCAGCAAACATGCTTTGAGCTCGAAGGCATGAGGAGTGACACAACAGCCAGGCCTAATGCAGTGTAAACACAATTATTGTCTTAAACTGCAGATAAGCCCACTCGCACCGGACAATTCTAGTCAAATAAGTTTTGCCTCTCGCGTACCTCATGTAGCCGGAGTAAAGTATCAACATACCTAATTGATAAGAATGAGCGGAAACTGCTGAAATCTGTCTTTGCACCAAATGTGAGGGTTACATGTTTTATGAACTCTGCTGTTTGGATTTTTTGTGCGAAGAATATGACACATGAGTGTTAAGTAGCCCTTTCACCAGTCGTTACATGTTTAACTATTCCTCTGTGGGTTCATTAGAAACCTGCAATTACTGTATTCAAAAGATTTTAGCGGCTGAGAACAAGAACAAACGTCTATCCTGTCAATCTCCTGGTACACTTAACACTGTAGATTGATGAAAAGTATGGCGTAGAACCAGATTAACAGTGTCTTAGTTGATTTAAAATCAATTTTCGAAGATGTGTGAAACGTTCTTGGCTGACACTTAAAGCAACACGTTGGTTGTGTGACATGTGGACTTAACACATGAGCGTAAATCAACAGTTCTACCCTGATATAGTCGGTTAGTCATTTGCGTACCATCTTTGCAACTATTATTTGGTTTATTTTTGTGTCATGCTTATGTATTTCTGATTGCTTTTTATCTGTTGCATGCTCGGTGCACTTTAAAATCTAATAAATGGAAAGGGGCAAAATGTATATGCAGATGTTGTGAATTTACATATATATTGCTACTTACATGCAAATAAAGCTATGGACTATCCAGGGAACACATTAGTTACTGCAAAAACCGCATAGAAATGAATTATTCTACCCAGTAGAATAGTATCAGATAGATGTGAGAGGCCATGGGAGGAGCAGCAGCAGCTTAGCATGGGCTGATTTCTGGCTGATCTCCACCGTGCGACAGATTGGCACCCACTGCTCCACAAAATGTCCCCTTCCTTCCTGTATTAATGAACCCAGGAGGAAAAAGAAATGAATGGCGTGATTTCAGTGAATCAGGTCCTGTTAACATGCAGGAACACTTTCGGAAGGATTTCATATTTAGCCCACTCCAGACCACAAAATATTGAGTTGCTCTCGTTTTAGAGAAGTAGTAATGGAGTAATGGATATGGATCATTTTTTTAAAGTTATATCAACATTAATGACATTTTGGGAAATGATTGCTGCTGTCTCTCTTTAAAGGTTACAACGATTGATCATTTTCATTTTTTGTTAATCAGTGAATTATTTTCCCACTTAATGGACTAGAAGAGACCTGATATCAGAGACCTGTCAAATCTCCCCAACCCAACAGTCCAGAAACTTAGGAGATTCAATTAATTGATGAGATATAAAACACACAAAATGATAATTACTCAGTTTTATATCATGGACGAATCAGTTAAGCTCCTCTTCCTGAGCTTTGTTGATTTCTTCTCTCTGCTTCTGCGTGGAGTACATTCATCTGTAAACTCCTTTTTTCTATCTCGCATCATGCCCCAGTAACCTCCGTATGTCTTAATTCCCTTTAAACATGAACATTAGGATGCTGAGTAAACACAGATTGTAGCCGGCAAAGCAGACAATGAATCTGTGAATCAATATGGTGCGCAGCTGTCGAGAGGAGCTTTGACTTTTGGTTACTAAGGACAACAGCCTGATATCTCCAATCTCCTCGAGCCTCGCTGCGATGTGTCATCGCTTTCCTCAGCTTTTGACATTTACTTCTCGGGTAAAGTTGCTGAATCGAGAGCCTGTCCAACTGTGAGATGCCTTCTTATGTAGATATATGCATGAGTATTATCTGTTTTCCTCATCAGAACTCAAGGGATAAAGTGTTTGTGAAACCGTCAGAAAGTGCTTGTTTTCAGCTCTTGAGTTTGTCTCTTCCCCCTGAGGAGCGTCTCATATAATTTTCTCCTCTGTAGAAAGCTCATAATCATTTATAAAATCTGTTGGAAAGCTCAATGTGGAGTTGGTCTGCAAAGATTTCACTGGTGGTGATGTGAAGGGCTTTCAGTAAGAGGAGCTCATTGCCTTTTTAGCCTCCTCCCAAAAACAGTGAGGAGCAGGAGAAGCTACTGCCCTCTCTGCCTCACAAAGACAATTTCACTCAATAAAGACTGCTGCTGATGGTCACAGCCACACACTGAAACAATGCAATGTGAAGCTGCAAGACAAAAGGTGCATCAATCACATAAACGTTGTGGTGTTAAAGTATGATGAATAACTTCTAAGGGTCGGTGCCTATTTTACCAGCGTCACCCCGAAGCTGTCAACCTGTGGCTTTGTCGCTGGGCAGCCTCGGAAACAAAGCTTTAGCAAAATGAAAAGCGTGCCAGAGGTCAATGACAATTCATACGACCTTTGGAGAAGGCTGGGGGCTGAGAGACGATGTGCCCAAAAGTGTCAGCGGCGGCACTCTCCTATTTAGTGGAGTGTGGGAGGCACTTATGGGCCCATCGTGCAGCGCCACTTGACGCAGATACCGCCCTTGTCACGGCCGCCCGTCTACTCAAGGCTCAAGAATGTGATGGCCTGAAACCTCTGTGATCTTCTCTGAGAGTCGCAGTTAGGATTGGACAACATGTTTGAAATCAATGTCATTTACGTTGAGTAGTAACTTAAGTCCTTCCACAAAAAAAAATCTCGTAATTCTGCCTTCCACAAATACTTCGTACTCTTTTAGTCAAAGGCATGTTCAACAGCATGAAGACTGGGCGGTGTTGAGACGTTTTTTTTTAATACCCTTTATTTAGTCTGCTAATGTCATTGACACCAAGAGTGAAACCTTGACAGAAAGAAACCAAACAGACCCCATAAAAGCACACACAGCATCAAACATTAACAGATTGTTTATAACGTGCAGGAGGCGTATTCAAACTGAAAGGGGGGGGTGTATTTTCTGATATCTATGTCGAGATACGTCTCATTTAATGTAATTTAGCGCTGAATCAAGTAGATGACAAGTGGGCAAGCTTATCTGCAGACAATTAAATGGCAGCAGCTGCATCTGTGTCATGTCAAGTCAGTCTTCGGATGGTTTCGTTCTTCAGCCAAATTCAAGATGTCCTCATGTTGGCCGGCAACTGGGCTACTACACATTTGTCACTTTTCACACTGACAGAGAAGGACTGAGAGATTAAAAAATACTGACAGTAATCACCGGTGTCAGCCACACACAGTAAGAGGTGCTCGGTCTGTGTTCACCTGTTAATGCTTTTTCGTGCATGTAGAGACAAAACTAGACATGAGTGAAAAAATAGAAGTATGTGAGGAAGGTGTTTATGTAGTTCCAAGTCCCTGGAGGGATGAACACACCTGAATGTCGTCTAACACAGCTCGCATATTAGCTGAGGTGCGACAACTACGATTCTTTAATATCTTTCAACGTTAAGTGAGCCCTCGTGTCCGATGTGGAAGGACATGCATTCATTATGTATTTACTCAGAGGCCTTTTTTCGCATTAATGCCAAGCTCAGGTTTAGAAATTGGTGTATAAATATAAGCAAACTGCGAAGTGCTATGGAAGCAGGCTTTGTTTATAAATCATAAAACACATTAAGTGTGCGACTTGAACATGTAATGAGGAGACTTAAGTGCGCCGCGGAGACTGTTGCCTTCCCGCAAACATAAATATTAAACAAACCATTTGTTGTTTGCCTGGCAGTCTTTTTATTATGTCACCTTTTCTTTGGCTACAATGGTTAAAAATCATCCACCACTTAAACTCCTAATATTCATATTATTAACAGCATTGAGGAGAGATGTGTTTTAGTTTACATTACTTTCTGGAAATATAATGCAACTTTGAGCTACATTCAGATAAAAACCCTGCTTCTATGGCATTTAATAGAATCAGTAATATTTTTCTAGTCTGACGAATCAAAACGCCTACAGTAAAAAAGGCTATTTGTGTAAGTGCCTCCTTGAATTTGATATCTGTCTTTATAAGATTCATGCTCCCCTTTAAATCTGAGCTTTAAAGACAGTGGGCTACAGAGTCATTGCTCACTGTTGAATAAAAACAAGATACTGTCAAGCACATTCTTTGCAGTGATAGCGGGTACTCACTGCTATTAATGGTGCTCAGCTCCACATTGTTCCTTTTGTACCACCATCGTCGCAATTGAAGCACATCCTCCAATGGCTTTTTGTTATCGCACGCTCTGATCTGCGAAAGATGGCGTGAGTCATGGCTGAGTTTGTGGAGCCAACACTCTGCCCTCCATATTCTGCAGCTCTGGATACATTTCCATCATAAATATGGATTAAAGATCTGTTGTATGTTCGCATGCTCGGCCTAAGACTTGCCCCCCAGCAGGTACATTGACTGCCCCACTGAGGCTGATGTCAGCGGTGGCCTGATGGCTGTACTCACCAGGCTCTGAGTAATTTCACTTTCTGTCTAGAAATACTCTGACATTTAAGTGGAGACCAGCGCAGGAGTTTGTGCTTGTGTCTCACTCATGCAGCTCTTTTTTATTAAAGGGAACTGTGCTTTCCAGCTCTGGCGGTAAGGAGTAGGCAGCGTGAAGCGTGGGTAAAGAAGCGCTGGTCTAACCTTTCCTCCTCTCTCTGATCACAACGTCAATAGTGGGAACTCTCACTCTGCGTTCACTCCGTCTCCATGTGACCACTTCCCTTTCCTTACCTGCCGCTCCAGTCACTTTCCTGCTGTCCCTCTATGGCCTTTTCCTTCATTAGTTTCCTTCCAGGAAGTTTGATCATTTCCTTCTCACTCTGGGTCTAAAAATATAAATGTTGATGTTGCATAATAATGTGAGAGTCTGTGTCAGCTATCTGCTGCTGCTGCGGTGTTCGCTGCCGGGTTGAAGGGGACGTGTTAGTAGCTGAAGTGTGACTGATGTTTAGCAGTTCACGGCCTTACTGTGACCTAGATCTGGTGTCCTTTTCTTAGGTGGGAGCAGAGAGGGATCATCTCTGAAAGTGGAAGCATGGAAAGTGTTGGGCCTCCAACATGTGACCGATGGTGACCATTTGTGGAACAGTTTGTTGAATTTTGAATGTGAAGAGTCTTCTTTATTGGAGTTGAACAAAATCAGTCTGAAAATCAATTTATTAAGGCCATTCTTATCCAAAAATCTGTAATTGTTTGAGGACATTCTTGGGTTGATTGTTTGGACAGCTGTGTTTCTGATTGGTTGCTGAATTACGGCTCGCTAATTTGGTCTGGAAAATCAATTTTGATTGCAAAATTATATTGTAGGAAATCAATAAGCTTCAAGGTCAGAAAACACATCCATGCACCTCTCCCAAATCTGTTATTTCAAAATGCACCTAAATCAACTGTAATTACTGTAATTGCTATTTGCAGTTCCACTCCCAAGGGCCACACTTTGTCTGTTCGTTACAGAGAACAGCAGATACCCCTCAACATGTGGCAGAGATTTTCATTGTAGATAGCCCTGCAAGGTTCCCTGAGCTACTGTCACCCATAAGCCCACCCGCTGTGTCCCAGCACACCAGACAATCTCATGAATCGCGGCAGAAACATGTTTCAGCTGCGACTCCCTGGTGGGCACTGAGTTCCCTGATATATTATTTCTCTTAAGGAGTCGCCTGTGTTGATGGTGTTCTTGTCTATGTAGAAAAGCAGATAGACTTTAAACAATCTCTGAAATAGAATAAATTGAGACAAAGTGTATTGAATGTGGAAAGAGGAAACCTGCTTGCCTTCATTTCCCTCTTGTACTAGCTGCACATTATTGTATGATGCAGCGCTAGCAAAATTATTATTTGCATGCTACATTTCGTGCAAACGGCGACCTAAGTCACGGCTGACGGCGACGCTTTGTCGGCTCACAGACTTCAGCCTCAGTGCTCTGAATACAGGAGGTCTCTGCCCTCTCTCTCTCACTTAGATCATTAAGAGAGCGCAACATGATCAAATCAAATTAAATCAGATTTATTTGTATAGCGCCAAATCATAACAAAGTTACATCAAGGCACTTTACATATAGAGCAGGTCTAGATCAAACGCTTTATAAAATTATTTAAGGAGACCCGACAGATCCCCCGATGAGCAAGCACTTATGATGTCATTACAAACAAAGAAGAATCACAAAGACACACCATATTCTTCTTCTTTTTTTTTTTTTTTTTTGATCAAATGCCTTAATTCTGAAGTTTCATACTAAGTTGTTTCATGTGGGATAGTTTTGACATTTAGTCATGGGGTGGGGGGTGTAAAAAGTGAAATTAATGAAGCCTGAATTCCAATTAGCTTCTGCGGTTGTTTGGTCTTCATCACAGATATTAGCACCACCTGTGCTTTTCCTAATGTGCCAAGCAAAATCATCGCCTGTGCATACGCATGTGCCACACAGGGAGCACCTCGACCAGGAAGCAGACATGTTCGTTGTTTCTTCTTTCATCAACCAGTGGAATTGCCGACAGTGGAGTACATTTTCTAGCAGTGGTCTCCTGTGAAATATTGACTAAACTGTTCCTTTTCTGCGACACGGTAAGATTGTATTTACAATATAAGATATAATGAACCTGCTTCTGTGTGATTTTTTTTTTTTTTTTTTTTTTCATCAGCAATGGTTTAAGTGGTTCTTTCAGTGTAATGTGAGGATTGCTCTGAACCCTCAAAGAATTATTACCTTTTCGCTCAGCTTCTTTTTTTTTTTTTTTCCCCTCAGCCACATCAGACAGCTTCTTCCCAGCCAAAAAAAAACAAAAAAAAAAAACAATCATGATATACCCATTGTACCCTAACGTCAGCCTCTAATGGCAGGTAGACACATTTAGTGAGTGGGTGGCAATAAAGTGGTGCATTTAGTGGCTAAAGAGGCAAATGTTTCTTTCAGGAGTTGATGGAGACCAAATATGGAGTGAAAAGGAGGCTAGAAATACTAATATTGTTGCAAATTCATCATACAGACTTCATGAGAGGATGATATGTCCATATTCTGTTTGTAGTTTGTTTTCGCAGCTTCCCCCTCCCCCCCCCCACTCCAATGGGGTGACGCAGGCTTTTTAAGCGGTATCTACAATTTGGAAATTGCCCGTCTTCAAATTGTAATTTTTTTAAAATGAGAACAATTAATGGTTCAACCTGAGCAAGTGCTTCATGAGATGACTGGCTTTGAAAGGGTTAAGGCTGAATGAGAGAGAGAGAGAGAGAGAGAGAGAGAGAGAGAGAGAGAGAGAGAGAGAGAGAGAGAGAGAGAGAGAGAGAGAGAGAGAGAGAGAGAGAGAGAGAGAGAGAGAGAGAGAGAGAGAGAGAGAGAGAGAGAGATGCCAGAGGAGTAGGAGGAGAAGATGGTGGTGTGGGAGGGGGAGAGAATGACAGAGAGAGAAAGAGTTGCCTGTCTGGCTGATTTGTGCGTGTGTGTGTGCGCGCGCAGGCAACGCTCAGTGAGTGTATGCGTACTGACACCTGGCACTCGCCCTTCCCTGCTGCTCACATTGTGGAGAGCTCTCTGGCTGTCTGGGTCATTCTTTACCTCGCTCTCTGTCTCCCTCTTTTCCTTTCTATTCCCTCACCCTATCTTCTGTCCTTTTCTCTCCGCCTTTTCTTTGCCTCCCCCTGTTTTTTTGTTTTTTTTTTTTCCTCTCCATACCCCCCTCACCTCATGCTTTTGTTTAGGATCTTCCTTACTATGCTGCAGGATTTTTATTGCCAGGGCAGACGAGGTGCTCGACTGACAGAGGTGAGCCGGATGAATCGGGGCGGGAGCATGGCTGGATGGATGGATGGATGGATGGAAATGCAGGGATCCCTGTTGTGAATATGGGGAGTGGTAGAAACTGTCTTTGGATAGCGCCTTTATTTATGAGTATTCAGCTCTTAATTGTTTGCTGCGGTTTTAGTCAGCTGACAGTGCAAGTCTGAGCAGCTCTGGGTTTCAGAAATGCACTGTGTGGCTGTCTTGGTGTGTGCTTTGAAAGGTGAAGGGTTTAAGTGTGTGATTTCAGAGCAGCATTGAGTGCCTGTTTTTTGACTGGAGTCAGCAGCATGTGTCACAGCCGCTCTCCGACTGATTTGTTTGCTCTGTTGTGGCTGCTCCACTTGGTGTCACCTTGACCCAGGGCGGGAGCTGTCTCAGCATTCAGTGTCTTGACGGCATCGTGCCACACCTTGGACGCTCTGTGTGTGTTACTGAAAATAAATCTGGAGTGAGAAAGCTGAAGAGGCCGTGGTGTCCGACAGATGGCCGTTACAAGAGAAATGTGTGTGAGTGACAGGAAAGAAAGATGAAATGTGTCTTGAGGGCGATTGACTCTGTTTTTCATGTGATGTCAGGTTTATTAATAACACCGAGTTTCTCTGCTTACTCTTGGTGATTGGTTTCCTCAAATTTATAACACCTGTCTGTCTTCACCTCTCCTCACTCCATCTACCTCCACCTCCTGGAAGGGGGAAGGAGGGGGAAGGAACCTCCATAATCTTTTTTAAATCTTGTTCATTTATGGTGTGAGCTGATAGTTTAGGATTTAAGCCAAAAGACTGGCCAATTTTAGACTATTTATTTTTGTTTGGGGTCTCCAAGTGAAGTAACTTTGTGCACATTTGTTTTTAATGGGTTAGGGTTGGGGGGGGTTATTTCCAAAGTCACAGCCAAATGCTTTGTCACATTATCAGTCTCGCTTTCTGGATCAAATCAAATCTTCGTGATTACAGTCTGATTCTTTTATATGATGAGACCAGTTGTAAACAAGATAAATATTTTTCCAGAAATTAAGACAAAACAAAATTCGATCACGACTTCTGTGAGCAATTCCTCATTCTGGAATGAACGACATATTTGACTAAATATAGACCCAGAAGTTGAGTAAACACACATGAATCTAAGCATTACTTCACCTGATTGAACAAAGATATTCAGCAAATCTAACTCACAGTTATTTGTGGCTGAATTTTCTGTGTGAATTGAAGATCAAAATAAATGCTGAATAAATATCCTGTCTATCATCTTATTCATTAAGAAAACATTTCAGCGCTGCCATGATATTACGACATTTACAATACTTTTCCTCTGAATGAATTAGTTTAACCTGGATCACCTCAAACATGAACTGTTCTGTGTGTGTTGTGTTACTAAGGACCATTGCTTATTTTCCCAGGAACCTGATAAGCCAAATCTTTATTGATTTGTATTCAGATAATATTGAGCAGTGGCTCTTGGAAAGGTCCGTCCTCATTAAAGTAAACATGAAGAAGATAAGTCAGGAGTTGGCAGCGTTTGCTTTGATTCTGAAGATATCAGGCCAGCTCACTAGTCATCTCCTTCCTCTGTCACTCTCGTGTCTTCTCTCTCCCCCTCACTCTGTCATCACTGCACTTACTGTAACAGCTCCTCCTTTCTCACACACTCTGTTACTCTCTCTCTTCCACCTACTCAGATATTTCTGGAGAACAAAAGGAACGAGAAGAGAGGGAGATAAAACAGTAGAGCAGGGAAGGCTTAATGTACCAGCCCTGCGTAGGCTAATGAGACTTCACCACTCCGTCCTCTCTCTCTTCCTCCCATTGCTCCCCTCTTCCTTCCGTCTCCATTTATCCACATAATCTCATAACCTAATTTGTCCACCTCAGTCTTTTAAGGTGCTTCCACCCTAAAGTAATTCCCCTCCCCATTTTGTCTTTTCCATTCATCACTGCTGCTTCTTTTCCTCCTCTTTCATCCATTTTCATCAATCCATACCGTTTCATCAAAGCTTCTTTTTCAGAGCCACATCTTCCCTTTGGAGGTGCGAACCATTTACCTTCCCTTGTCCTCACTTTCATTTGTTTTTGTTTCCCCAATCTGTTTTTTTTTTTCTTTTTCTTCTTCTCCAGAGCACATCAATCCATTCCACTGTCCTGTTTTGTCTTTTCCCTGAACCTGCTGTACCACACACTGACAAATAGGACCAAAGTCCCCCATGTGCATGGCCATGAGAAATATGAAATAACATGGTGGCGGCCCATTAAAATTTTTGATGCCATGCAGGACTTATCAGCCCCTACTTCTTCATCCGCTTCCTGTTGTTCTTGCCAGTCGGGAAACTGAGCTTTTGTCGTGCCTCTTAATGTGGATGGGCTCATTACTGCTACTCAACGCTGTGCGGCTTTGAATTTGCAGGAAGTGCCCTTGCTAGCAGAGCATTCTGAGGGATATTGTGTTGCTTTGCATTGCATGATGAGGGCAAAGCAAAAAAAAAAAAAAAACCCACAGCATTGCGCAAGTGAGCGCTGCCACCGGCTCACTTCACAGGAGCTGCAATTTGCAGGGACCACAACAGCAAGGCGTGGACTAAACCCACGCCTTGCTGCGTGTCCAAATGCGTCTCTCCGACTGTCTCGGATTGATGGAAGCTATCGTGCCATCTCTGAATTCAAACCTACAGTCTGTTAATGTCTATACTTGTCTGTCTGGTCCCCTCCTCCTCTTTCTGGCAGCCATGTTTTCATTTTTTCACTCTCAGTAGCTCTAACTCCTGCTGACATTCAGTGCAGGGACAGGATTTATCAGGATTTATAAATGTAACTGCTCTGACAGGTCAGATGATGGTGCCACACACATGCCAGTGCACATCTGCAGGCGCATTTTGACGGATGAATTACTCTGATAAGTTGATTTAATAATTTCAATGATTGATTACTTGCTCGAGTCATTTATTGAAGACAAATGTCGACCCATTGGTTCCAGCTTTACAAATGTCGAGACTGCAATTAAATCATTCAAAGTTGTACATCTTAAGATTCAGACAGGTGGTCTGACAAAACAATTTAAGGACGTAGCTTTTTTGTCTTGGAACTTTTACTATTGCATTTTTCATATTATCATGAATTGATTTATCAAAACAAAAAGATAAACCTTTCTCATCAGGTTACAGCTTGTCATGCTACTTTTCTGTTTTATGTAAAATAAGTATCCTTGGGTCGTGACCTAAACAGGAAGTTGGTCTTTCTCCGGACTCTTTTGACACTTTGTCGACACACAACTGAAATTGAATATCTGACTGCCAAAATAATGACAAACTATCTGAGGATCGAAAAAGTTAGCAAGACTCACACAGCAACAGTATTATATACCCATCTGACAGCATCACATGAAAAATTGACCTGCGTGGTGGACCTGCCAAAAACAATATTTGTCACATACACACACTGACCCATATCCTGGAATTTGTGACCTTGTTTTTTTTTTTTTTCATCAATGTGAGTTTCTCTATATGTGGCAAAATCACTAGTTTAATCGTTTATCTGTCTTAAAAGTGCTTTTTATACTATACCAGTTTGTGTCCGAGGAGGAGGAGCTGGGAATAATTCTTCAATCCCATATTCTGTCTTTGTCCATTTTACAAATATCAAATGAGAAAAATTAAACCTAAGTTTGTAGAACAGCAGCAGTTCACGTTAAGGAATTTGCAAACCTTTTTTTTTTTTTTTTTTTTAAACACATCTGAATATATGCACCTAGTCATAGTGATGATTAAAGACATCCAGCCACATACTGTAGCCTACTTTCTCCTCACCACATGTAAGTGTTGGTGTCTGCTGTGGCACTGCAGGCTCCACGATCCCCCAGTCTCTTTTATTTTTAATGTCTTGTTCATTATTCAGGCCTGCTTGTTTGCAGTGGTAGGCCCATCTCGATTGCAGTTGAGATGGTGTGTTCATGCACGGTGCCCTCCCTTCCCCTCTCTCTCTCTCTCTCTCCTATCGTCACAATGACACAGAGAACAGAGTGAATTATTGCATTGCTGTGGGCAAGCAAAGGATAAGAATAACAGAGTGCAATGAGAGAGGGCACAGGAGCAAGGACGGGCCTCTGTCATCTCTCCGTTTCACCTCTCTCTGTCCTCCATGCTTCGTCTGTTACTATGGCCACGCTTTTTGTTTCTCCCAGTCGTTTCTCTACTAGCTCTCACTAATTGTTGCCCCTTTGCTCCTGGAACGAGGGGGAAAAAAACAAAACAAGAATGAAACTCTGTCAGTCTCCCCCTGAAATCCAGCATCAAACACCTGCTTTACGGTGGTGATTTTGTGCTCATGGCTATTTTTGAGACAGTGTTTGTTGAGCTTTTTTATCTTCTGTTTGTTAGTGTTGGTCGGGATAAAGCAAAATTTTGCGTTTTGCATCTGCTGTTGGTCTTTTTCATTGTGTAGAAGTTGTGTATCCCTGCATAGGTGGTGGATTCCTATTAAAGCATGACTCAGTTCAGTCTGAGTTATTGCATCTCAGAATGAATATCACCAAATGGCCACTCAAACAGGATGATTTATATTCATACAGTCATACAGCCTGCAGAAAAGTACATGGAAAGTTTTGTATAGGCGTTTGGTGGAGCACTCAGACTTTAAATGTAGCGTGACACACTAAATCCACAGCCACCCTTGTGGATTGTTTGTTTGAATTTGATTACCTAAGTCGAGCTCTGCATTTTAACAGAGTTATAATTTCAAAATACCTAATTTTCATAAAAATCACGGCCTGTTTCTCTAACCATCAAGTTGTTGAAATCAAATTTTCTTTGTGAAATGCAAACAAGGTAAACAAGCGAAAGCAAATGCTGCTGATGGTGTCATTATCGTAAGCAAACTCATACATAGCTTTGCAACAAGTGATGGTCGCAGGGCCTGCCAGAAGAATAGCAGTGACTGTTCTGTCTTTCTTTTTTTTTTTTTTTCTGTGTTGCCGATTATGAAGCAAACCTTCCTCAATCCTTTTGAATATCGTTCTTGATGTGCCTGATCTTCTAAGAGCTAATATAGCCTCAGCGGAGCAGGCAAAGGTGAGATTAGGGTGTGGTCCAAACTTCCCCTGCAACACTTCTGGTGTTGTTGTGAGCTCAGAGGAGCCCCTAAGCAGCGGGACGAAGGATCAGATTTACCTGTGTGCATCGTTAAGCTGCCGTTTGGTAACAGCTCTGACTGTCATTCACCAAGAGCGGAGTGTGAAAGGCAGTAAATATCTTCCAGCGTAATGAACAAGCATTGGCTGCCGCAGGAGCTCTCATCCTGGGCCTCCCTGTGTGAATTCATCAGGATTCCAACCTTTCCTCATCGAACGCTCTTCTTCTGTGCAGAGAGGCATCTGCAACCTTAGCAGGCGTTGCACACACCCTTCGCTTCACGGTAGACAGCCTGAGGTCAAAGGGAACAAGAGGTGATGCTGGAGATTAACTGAAACCCGGCACCAGGAAAAGAAACAAAAACAAGCCCACAAGTTCTGGCCTGGTGCAGTATGATGGTGGAAGTCAGATGGAAAATGTTTACGTTATCTACTTTTCCCTTTGCGCCTTAGTCCTGAAACAAATCGATTGATCGGTCTACAGAAAATGACTGCGCCATGAAGTGAACAGTGGCTCTTTAATTTCAAATGGAAACAGACAAACGCAGCGTCGTCTTTCATTTTGAAGGCGCTTTTTCAGTCCGATATGACAACTGCCACTGCCAGATTTTATTGGCTGCTGATTTTAAGCTTGTCAGCTCCACATTTAGTTTGAAAACCTGGTCTCCAGTTGACAACATAATGATTCCTATTGATTTTGGTGTTTTGTTTTGTTTTTTTTGTTGTTGTTGTTGTTGTTTTTTTAACTGAGAACCATTTCAAGAAAGGATCTTGAATCTGCACTGGGTGGCTTCAAGATCAGGATGTTGTACTGACAGACTGAAGCAAAGAATAAGCTACAAAAGTTATCCCCAACAAAACAGTGACAGAAGACATGGAAATAAAAAGTAGCTCCAGTATCAGTTTAGTTCTGTCTACACAATGGTTTTGTTCTAACACTGTTTAACCTAAAACATAAAAGTATGTTTTAATTTTTATCATTTGGGCTTTTGGGGTGAGGCCTAACCGATATGTTTGGTGAATGTCATGCAGTCAAAGCTCAAACTTTGTTTCTCAAATGAACACTTTTATTATCGGATATATATCGGGCGATAACTCAGTTATAGATTTAATGAAGCAAAATGTTCTGCAGAAATCGAAGCGCCAATGACGTGGATGATTTGGATGTGGAGAGAAGAAATGCTTAATTTCTCAAAAACTGCGTGAGCACAGATTTTTGTAATTTTTTTTGCCTGCACAAACAAATTGAAGTTGATGCCTCATCTTCTCCTTCAGTTATCACAGCCTCCAGAGGCCTTCAGATCAAATGTTGCACCTCCTATTAAAAAAAATCCAAGGCCATTTAAAGCTGCTCGTCCTCTGACATTTACATGGAGACACCAGTGCGGCTGCTAAGACTGTAAACCATAAAGGGACTGTTGCTGGCTTTAGCTTCTCTAATGGTTTTCAAATTAATTTATTTTGAGCTGCTGACAAATCAGCGCAATTACTGTTATCACCTTGGGCAGTGGGAGATTGAATTTTTTTTTTTTGTCAGTGTTTTCTGACATTTTTGATTCAATCAGGAAAAATAATTGGCAGGTGGACTCCATGTGCTGATGAAAAGAGTTCTAAATCACAAAGGAAACGAGGTCGGCTGCTGTTGTCTCCGTTGCAGTGATGGGGGAGACGGGGGCGACTATGAAGGGAACGTGGCACAGGTGGGATGTCTGCTGTTCATATTTTACATTTTTATTTTTGTGGTCCTGCTGTGTCATTGTGAAGGATTAGAAATGACATAAAACAAAAGCACCAGTCTTTACTGGGATGGCTGGAGGCAGACCAGGAACATTAGCAGCTTTTTATGTCTCTGCTCATGCTCTTACTCTCCGAGTCTCAAGGCAGCCAAAGCACAATCCTGATAGCACTTCCACTTCCGTTTGGTTATTTTTGCTGCATGCTTGCATGCTTTTCACTTCTCTGCTCTGTGATGTAACCCCAGTGGTGTGACAGACTGAAGGTAGGAGATGCTTGATGAGCCTCTCTTTGTTTTCCAGACTCTTATTCACTATTTTTTTTTTTTTTGAACGAAGGCCGCCCACTCAGTGCTGCGACACAGCTTTTTTCAGCATCGGATGGTAGTGTAGGTGTCGGGGCATATCACTCTTTCTTTTCCTCTCGCTCGTTCTCTCTTGCTCTATTCCTCCCCACTTCCTCCATCATAACACCTCCATCCATCCATCCATCCAGGACACTGCTGAGTCGCGGTGCTGTCAGCCAGAGCCTGACGCACTCAGCCACTCACATATGCGTCACCCCTCTGGCCCTCCGCCGCCGCCGTGCTGCTCACTGTCCTCCAGATATACCTCGATGGCCAGGGTCACGGGCTCTGGGCTTTTCTGGGTGGGAGGAGATGAAATGTTATTTAAAACCGAGGAAATGCGTCCTTTTTCTTTGGTGAAGCTCACACTCAGGGCAAATACAACACTTTTCAGTTAAACTGCATCTCGAACATATACCAGTATAAAAACCAGCTTCTCCTTTCAAGTCAGCACCATGATAGATGATTTACATTCAAACATCTAATAATAATGATGCTGAACAGTAGTAGTAACGAATAAACAGAAACCTCCCACATTAAGGTTGAGGTTTATTTTTTTCTTTTCCAGGATGTTAAATAACAATTTGAACTCTTACTAGTTTTACGACTATATCACGGAAACCCTGTTTTATAGGTTACCTGAAATATTTTGAACTTTCTTCCATGATTTTGTGGATATATTATCCAATTCATGCTGTGCTACTGCTGATATAAGTGGCAGCACAGTGGTGCAGTGATTCCTGTGTGGGTTCCCTCGGCGTACTCTGGCTTCCTCCCACAGACTGAAGTGTAAGAGTCGGGGCACATTACTACCAAACATTAAACTGCTGGTTATCTGGTGTTTCTAATTTACGCATAGGTGTGGATGTGAGCGTGAGTCATCCCCACCTTTGCCCAATCTCAGCTGTGATTGGCCCCAACTGATGATCCTGTAATGATAATTACAGGTACATGTGAAGGATGAATGATGTGCTGCCTTCAGATATAATATCATGCAACTGAATTATTCCACAGATTATTCCCTCAGCATTTAAATCTGGTGAAATGAGTGCAGCATTTAGCAGCTGAAAGGCCCGATAACTCCAAATATGACAATTTAGTTCTGCGACTGCTGGGTATGTAAATAAACAAATGATGATGATGATGATATGTGTCCTCAACTGATTTCTGCTTTTATTGGTAAATTGGAAAATGTTGCTGAGTTACAACTTGCTTTCGGTTTGTAAACCAATCAAAATGATCGGTGGTGCTATTTGTTTGTGATCTGGGTGTTAAATCAGAGTTAAAGCATTTCTTCTTTCCGTTTGGATTTTGATCAAGGATACAAGTAAGATTAAATGTTGTTGTTCTAATTTGTTTTTGATCAGAACAGTGTGTGCTAATCACGATATATTCCACCTTTTTTATTTGCATATAATTGGAAGGAAGTGGAATATCAATGGAAACAGTCCTAGCTAATAAATACAATCTGTTGTTCTGTTTTCTAAGGAAAGCAGCTTATAAAGGCTTATTAGTATCAACTAATATGTAAACCTTGAGGGCAATTTCCTGAACCTCCTTTTGTCAGGATATGATACTTCTTGCATGTTCATGTTCCATGGTCCTTACAGCCTCATGATGGGGGGAAGCATGCGGGTAATTTTCCTTTGGGGGAAATGTAAATGTAAACTATATGTGAATCTGGAATCAGTGTGTGTTCAAATTCCATTCTTGCTGCATTACTGTACGCATTAGAAACATTCAGAAGGGTCTACTGTCCACTCAGTACACTGTTTTTTAGTTTTGTTTTTTTGTTTGTTCTTCTTGCTTGTAAAGGAGTAGGGTACACATATTAAATCAAAGCTGATATGGGCATCGTCCTAAATGAAGTTAACAGCTTGTGAAACTGCTGGCTCGTCTGGTCTGCCTTCTCTTAGTCTCTCAGCACACCTGCGTTATTCGGTCCCCACAGACACGCAGCTCCAAAGGTCCATAACAGTATCTCTGTCTCTGCTGGGAGCAATGATAGCTGCTGCAGTTTGTCCTCCCTCAATCTAAGATTGCTTAAGAGTTGACAGGATTGTCTTTGGGCCTGTCACTGCAGGTAATACAGCCAGTGACAAACAACCTCAGTCTCGGCCTCCACCCTCCTGTGCTATCATTTTAAAACGCAGCACAAAGCTGAATAGTGTTTACAGCCATCGGGTGCTTCAACATTGATGAGCATAATTGGCGAATAGTTGTCTGTCAATTGACTAATTCATTAAGTGAGTAACTATTGTGGATATAATGCTGTTAATCAGCACCACAAACAGGTTTTTAATCAATTAATGTTCTCGTTGAGCAGGAATTTGTAGTTATTCATGTTTTTTTTTGTCTCTGCTCTTTTGGCTTGTCTCAGGTGTGTTGGAAAAAGGTATGTCATGTATCTACGTCCTTCAATCAGGAAATAGCAGGATTAAAATCAAACTGTGGTGCCAATTAATGATCTGCTCCTGATTCTGAAGTGTGTTTTGTCTTATGCATTCGGTAATGGATCTGGTAATGGATCATCTGAGTTAGTTTTGATGGTGAAGTATCACTTCACTGGCTGCTGTACAATTGCGATTATATTTCTGTTTTTCTTTCATTTTTGTGCTTCTCCTGTGTTTCCATCACCAATTGCCTCTTTCATCTGTGATTTGTCAAGACAAAACTCTGACGAGCTGAATTCAAACCAGAATCAGTGACCCAAAGCAGTTTACATTTCACCAGAGATCTAATTTTAATGAAATTCTCAGTTGGATATGAAATTAAGATAAAATCAGTCTTTGTAATAGCTGAGGGGAATGAGATGCAGCACCTCCTCATGGACTGTTGAAATCTGGATGGCTGTTCACACAAGTACTGAAGGCCCTGCAAAGAATCTTCTTGTTGTGTATGGCTGTGTGCGTTTGTGTAAATGTATATACGGTATGTGTGTGCATCTGCTTTGGTTTGGATGAAAGTGATTCCCCATTGTTTTACATTGGCAGGATGTCAGAACCCTCCACTTCCTGTGGTAGACCGGGGCTCATTCAGTGCAGCAGGGGAGGGACAGCACTTGACAAGCTCTCCCACAGAGGACGTGTGTGTGCGCGTTTATCATCCTGTGCATGAATTTCTGTCGTAGTTTACACCGATGGCTGATGCTAATGAAGATGTCAGCCAACTTTACGTCCGAGCAGATGCTTGTGCTCTCGCACGGCTCGGTGCAGTGCACCGTGATGTTGTGATTCATTAAGAGGCGCCACTCTGTTGTGAATTTGTTTGGATCCAGCTTAAATGAATGTCAAACCAGAGCAGCAGAGTTTTTGTCTGAGACCAAACTGAAAAACTCAACACACTTTAGCATCCTTGTGCTCAAAAGGGTGTAATGATTGATTGATTGATGAGTTGATATACAGCAGAAACAGTACGTTAATAGCAGTGCTCAGTGTGTCTCCTGACAAAATGTTTTGTATGTCACATAAAGGCATATTAGTGAGTGAATAGACTGGCAGAATACTAATACACAACAGTTTTGAAGATCTGCCAAACTAAACAAGTGCAAAGACGATCCCTTTTTTCCTGTTTTCTCTGATTCCAGAGAAGTGAATTATGAGTTCTTCAAGTCGTAATATGAAGTAGTCTTTCAACGACTTCAACAGCAAAAAAGCTGCTATTAATAGAATTAAAGAGCATAGAATAGGGAAGTGTTTAGGTTCTTTTACAGTAATTTGAAGCGGCTCCAGCAGATCTTAGAGATCTATGAGGCTTGTATTCAATCAAAATCATCATTAGTTTGTGCCCTGATGGCAGCTATAAATGTCTACATGTGTAATTTTCTGGATAAACGTAAGATTTGTGGCTTCCTGTAACACTTTTGAATTGAAGTCTCGGTCTCTCAAAGCCATATGAGCAGTAAAGATCTCCGCCTCTTCTCCACTGACATCAGCAGTTGCATTTTGGCAGTAATGGTTGTTCTTCTCAGAAAGAATAAACACACAGCACTGATTCACTTCTTGGCATTTACCCTTTTCAATTCCAAACTTTTCTTGTTTCTTTTTTAAGACTCTTTAAATCAATGTCTACTCTGGTGAATTACCTGCGGTTACATGGAGTCGCACGAGACAACCCGGTGTGATGTACGGCGCTTACATTGGTTTTATTTGTGTGTGGGTTACTGTGTGCTGAATAAATGTCAGTGTGTTTTATTATCATGAACCCCCGGTTTCTACATCAGATAAGGATTTGAAATAGTTTAACGTTTAGCTCGCTGGAGAACAAAGTGTGTAATAGGACACCAGGATAATGCATTTCTTGCACCAGACTTTGCAAATGCATTATTCCGTCCTCATAGATGCCACGCTTTTTAGATACAAGAAGGATTTCCGCGCCTGCTCTAATGCATCACAAAGAACGTGTGATAAAATAGAAAGAAAAAGCCGTACTTGGTCGAAACTGGAATATTAGTTTGATTAATGGTGAGGGAAATTTTCAGTGATGTGGAAGGTAAGCTGCGTTTAATTAGGCTACTACTTTGCTTCTTGGTGAGAAAGTGGTGGTTGACAACAAGTTGGCAACACAATAATGTTAGGGCCCTGTGGAGTCAGGAAGCAAAGGTAAGAAATAAAGCACAAAGCAACGAAGCCTCACTTTGAATCACGGTGCTGTCACTGAGTGAAGCCATCGAGCTGAAGGCTGTAATTCTCCGGGCTCCTAATATCTGGGATGTGTCTCAGTTACACGGCTCAGTTGTAATCTCTTTTTCTCTTCCTATTGTTGGTTCGTTTGGAGGGGTTCTCAGCTGGAAGACGGGCATCGATCGCACTTTTGGGGAAGGTCTATTGATTCCTTTTATGTGTGACATGATTGATAAGTCATAGAAAAGAAGCAAATCCATTTTGAATCTTAATTTGTTCTACCCAGCCGCCCCCAGATTGGTTATTTAGAGGATTTTGGATTTCCAGGTTAAAGATCAAAACCCTTTTGTGTCTGGAGTGATGACCTGGCTTCCTCTTTTCCAAAGGTGATCACACAAATGATCATGATTTGTAGTAATCACTCCCAGACGCCACCTGCACAAGGCGGCCTCATTTCGGAGGTCACATTGAACACTGTGAGCTGAGCCGGGTTCATCAAAGTTGGCCTGAATGATAATGATAGCGGAGCTCTCCGCTGTGCTCCATGGGATAACTATCAGATGTGACGCTGACTTTTCCCGTAATGACTCTTTGTCCAAGTGCGAAATTGGCCTGCTCCTTTGACATCCTAACACAGCACCGTGGCATTACAGCTGCGAAGAATAGCCAACTGGCTAAGTGCACCATTATTTCTTCAGGTTCAGGAGATGGTCTTTTGCTTTCGCGGAGCAAAGCTTTGATTTTACAGCTGAAAAGGATGCGGTTACAGATTGTCTGTCTGACTTTGATTCAGATACTGAGCTGTTGTTCAGCTGTACTCCCACAAGTGGTTGACAGATGTTCTCGTAAGAATCGTACTGATGTCCACTGTTTGTCTCTGTGGCTGCGACTGAAGACTTGTCTCTGACTGTCAGCCACAGGTCCTCCCCTTTCATGTCTCCTGCTTAATATACCATTGATCTGTGCAGAAGGACAAAGCGTTGTGATCACTGGTAACAAGAGCAATCTGCTCAGAAGAATAGAAGCTTTCTCCTTCGAATAAAAGAGCAACAGGGACATGCTTCCCAAGCCTTGAAGTTGAAATTGTAGTTGAGGAAAAAGGAGACTGCAATAAAGAGGTAAAGCCACATTTGTGCTCTTTCCAAAACACCAGCAAAAGTAGCGAATTTAAAGTATATTTGTCAGTCAGTGGGTGGAATTTAAAAAAAAAAAATCTTTCATTTCCATCCTCGTTTCTGTTTTTACACCAAGCTACTTAAAATGTGCAACACTGTACATTATAGTGAGGAGAGCTGCTCGAGTTTTTAAAATCAAACAATACGATCGCACATCTGACGAAGATAAGGTCCAAGACGTTTGTCATCTATTGTGTCTAATCCTGCAGCTTGTTGTCTTGCCTTCATTTAAATTATCATCCCTTCAGATATGGCATTTCGAACCAGCCTAACCTGCCTGATGAACGAGCAAGTTGTGCAAAACGTCACCTGAGGTGCTAATCAGATACGCCACAGGAGCATAGCAAGTGTGCGAAATCTTATTACTGTACATCACTGAGCTTTCCTGCTTACAGCATCACACTCTGTGTGTGTGTGTGTGTGTGTGCGCATTTTCACGGCTCACTGTGCAAGCAAACCTCATAGCTAGTGCTCACATCATCTTCAAAGCCTGCATTGATTTTCACAACATTGATTTTAAAGGACAATATGGCTCATCAGGTGTATGTGGGTCTATATTTGGTTGGAGTGGTGTTAGCGTTAGCAGCCAGACGTTTGTGCATGTCTGTAAACATGCTTTTTTTTTTTTTTTTTGTCACTGCCAAATTGTGTGCTGTGTTTGCATCACATTTCTTTTTTCTTTTGTTTGTGTACCTATTTATTGAACACTTTTGTCACATCTTGACAGCCGAAGCTCAGGTCAGGAAGCGAACGCTGAAAATCCTCTGCAGAAGACTTCCTACCACAATCAGTGTCAATCTCTGGCTGGCCCAGTTCTCACACAATCCTGCCCCAAGGCTTATTCTATCTGTCCATCGACAAGCTTGATCTTTCCACCAGTGAGCCAATCTAGGATGCTGTGTGGCTACTTGCACACAGTGTGTGAACCTGCGATGGGAGAGATAATACTAGAGTATTTGTTTGGGTTTTCTGTGCTGGTGGTGAGCTCTGTGATTGAAACACAGTGCGGGCATTTCCCAAATACACAATCCTTTTTGTGATAAAAGGGCTTGACTTAACGCAGTACACTCTGATCTGTCTTCAAACTAAAAGCCTGTTGGTTTAACCCATTGTTGTTTGTTTTATTTATATATCTACAAGTACTTCAGATTTTATTAATAGCTTGTGTCATTCCGGTGGGATGAATTTATTCTGAGTATCAATCATTTGTTCTAAGCCGCCTCTGCTGGCCTCTCGTGCTTTGCAGTAGATCCATCCACACTTGAACAGGATTATGAAACAATCCCCCAGTGACACTGACTGTGCTGCCCAGTCCCCCCCCCCCCCCCCCCCCCCACCCCATCCATTCCCTCTCCTCAGCTCCATCCACTGTGGCTAATTCTGCCTGCCTGCTCCCTTGGGCGTAATTGATCCTCATATCGTTAACGTATGTGGATCTATCTTGGGGAAACGCCCACTGCTTCACTGCTGGTCCATGCTCACTGAACCGTAGAGCTCAGTGAGCTCTGTGATTGTAACTCTACCAGAGGACTTTCTGCATGCAACAATGGCTGTAATGTAAACTGGTTATCTACATGGGCAGGCCCCACAGATAGACTCGGTGGCTGTTTAGTCTAACCATGGGGAGGCGGAAAAAGTGGAGCTTGGTGCCAAAGTCCCCCTTGGCGACCATAAGGGGCCGCTTGGGCCCCAGGAGGAAGGGTGTGGAGGGGCTGTGTGTGAGCAGCCTTCTGGGAGTCCTGCGGTCGCACACCTGGCTGATCGGGGGGGGGGAGGTGGCCCTGCTGCTGGCACCCACCTCCTCTCACCGCCACCAGCACCACCGAGCTCATACCTTGTCTTTCTCCTTCTGCTCCTTCTCTGCAGATGGTGGGAGCGAGGACTTGGCAGATCCCCGCTCGCCCAGTCTAGACCCTCACCTGAGCCACGTCGGCCAAGGTAAGCCAACAATAATTCAATATTATCTCTAAAAAAGAGAAAAGTCGCCGCACAGACTCATGGCAGCTTTGTCTGGGAAATCATAAGTGCCCCAACAGTAGTTTGTCTTTTCTGCTGCTTATTATGGAGTGTACTGAGCCGCACCCAGTCATGAATCTGTATTATGAGAGCGAATGAGAGGCTGAGTTACTGAAAGAAACAATGCAAACCCCCCCCGCCACTTTAACTTCACTTTTTCCTGTTATTCTCCTATGGTAGGCTCTTTCCATTTCACAGTGTGAATCCAACGAGTTAGCCGGAGCTGTATTTTATTTTATTTTATTTTTTTATAGCAGAAAAGTTTATGACCACTGGAAATGAAGCTGTATTTATTGGAGAGAGAGCTGTATGAATTTTATATTCTTGTAAATTTGTCTGTAAATCATGGGAAACAGGCAATATTCAGCGTAGATATTTATCAATGGCAGAAATGTCAGAAATATTCTGAGCAATTTTTTCGCTCCCTCCTCGTGCATTTTTTCTGTCGAAAACCTCGATGAGTAGGTGTTTGTTTATTTTGAGGCATGGAGTGGTCCTTCAACGTGTCTCTCATCACTGTCTAAATTCAAAGACCATCATTTCCCTCTAAACGCTTTTGCTCTCTGGAATTTAAAGCTGAATTGCATCTTTTCCTTTCCCTCCTCACTCCCCGCTCTTTCCCTAAATGACACTTTATGACGTCCACTTCAACATATCACAGCTTGTATGAGACACTTCAGAAAAATAATTTACCACATTTTGAAATGGCGCGGCACAAATTGGAAATGCGTCGTCTTGGGCATCACAGCTGATTTTGTGGGGTGGGAAGCTTTGTCACTTTATGATGTCATAATAAAGAAAGCAGCTCTCTGAACCCTCCCCTGAGCAGAGCCCACCATCCAGCCTTGATTTGGTTTACCCGAAATCCACCCAATTTTCTTTCTATTGCTTTGAAAACAGTCAGCCAATCAGAAGAGAGGCTCAGAGTCTCGTGTGTGTAAACTCGTCTTCCTATGGATATCAACACTTCAAATAAGAAAACCGAAAAGTGTAAGTTCTTTAAAATTGAGTTGGCTGACGATCAGCAGTTAATTGCATCCAGAATACCAAGTTCCCGCCTTGTATTCACAGGTTCTGCATACATGAGGAGAATTTCCTCGTGGTGGGATGTAACCACTGCTCTGGCTGTTATTTTTGCTTTTGCAGTGACATTCCCCAGTGAATGGATGGACCGGCTCCAGAGCTGCTGGAGCCACAGAGAGACGTGTGCGCTTGTTATTTCTTTCATGTTTCTGTACTCGTGCGTTTGCATCGCAGCAGCCGATTTGCCCCCCATCCTTCCTGTAACACGGGCTTCCTGCAGGACTTGTCACGCCGTAGTGTCTCACAGTCCGGTTAATGGGGGAGACGGAGCCGAGGTGGTTTTCCACATTCTCTGAATGTCAGAGACATAATATATGATATTGGCTTCACGTCTCGCCGTGGCAGCTGCCATTTGATGTGAGACTGTTGCTTGACCAGTTTGTTTTACAGCTCTGTCTGCAGGGAAATGGGCAGTCAGAAGCCAGAACTGATTCACAAAATGGTTGTTGTGTTTACAGACAGCTGGCTCTTTTTTGTGGGAAATGTGAGCGTGAGACGCCTCAAAAAATAAAATCCCTAAAATTTCATAATTTGTGGTTTTTCAAGAAAGAGAGGAAAAGGGGCTGGGTGAATGATGAGAGTGGTTGTTTGTGCTCTCTCTGTAATTACTGCTCATTGTGAGGCTTTTTTTTTTTTTTTTTTTTTTTGTAAATAAATTTTCTCTCGTGGTCATGACTCTGCTCTTTTTTGGGTTTGTTTAAACAAATTTCAGATGGTCAGAAAATCCTCTTTTATTATATTTAAATAGCGGGGTATTGTGTTACTGCGGCTTACAGAGGTCAGGCAGCTAGTAGTTTATAGCAGTGAATGTAAACAGCACGTGCTGCCTGCAGGGCTGTTCTCTCTACTGGGTCACGCCAATCCTGTTACACTCAATACCGGCGTTTCACTGCTTTCAGAATCCCCAGACCGGGCAGAGGTTCTCTGGCCCATTGCACAGGCTCTTCAAACAGAAACAGAAACTATCGCATCCTGCCAAATCCTAGCCCTAAAACAATTGCCAATCAATAACTTTTCATGTATCGTACCAACATTTGCTGCTTCCAGCTTGTTAAATCAATTAAAAGAAAATTCAGATTTTTGTCAGGACCATGTCAGGGAGATATGAACTGTTACATTATTAAAGCATTTCTCCCATTTCCTCCAGCCCCGTGAACTGTTCAGATTAAGTATCAGCTGGATATCAGTGTCATGAAACTGTTCACTAATGTATTCACAAAGAAGGGAGCAGGCTATTTGAGAAGATTACATCAGTGACAGATAGCGACTAACATCCATACACAAGAAGACTCTTTGCTCTCTTGGCAGAAGCTGATTCTGCATTTGACCCAACAGTCTTCGGAAGTCATTAAATTTTGATGTCCTGTTCAAAGGCAGGAGAAGCATCTCATGCTGCTCTCTGTTTCCCTCCCGTACTGCAGGTGGCAGCATAGACAGCGACTGCGCCTTTGAAGGAGACTACGCCGTGCCCCCGCTCTCCATGACCGAGGGCATGCAGCACATTCGCATAATGGAGGGCGTGTCACGCTCGCTGCCCTCCTCCCCGCTGCTCACACACCAGACCATCAGTGTCAGGCTACAGCCTGTGAAGAAACTCACAGGTAAAGACGCCGCAGTGACAGGATCCACACTGTGTGCACGATTTCAATTATTCAGGCAGTGTTGTCACATTCATTTCAAAGCCTGGTTGTTGTGTTTTTGGGAAGAAAAGCACAGCCAAGAGAGATGTGGGCTGAAACTGGTTCAAATTTGTCTTGTACGCACATCCTCGCCTGTAGCTGTCCTCCCCCATGGACTCATTGTACTAATACAGCCTCCCTTAACCCTTCACTGTACAACTGTAGGCAGTGTATCTAATCAGAGAATCACACACAGTGAATTAAAGCAGATTTTATGAGACAAAGTGAAGAGGAGTGGAATGATTTCTCACGCTAATGCTTGCTGATAAGCAGTAATCACTTACCGTATTACTTACCCACTAATTCTGAGAAGAAACATAAAGCAGGGCCGAGTTGTGGCCTCCAGCACACACTGCAGTTTCCAATTCTTGTAATCACTAAAGTCCTACCTAATTGACGGTGCCAAGACCAGCTGATGGACTGTGAGATGTGGCCTGTGCTGCCTTCCTTTTATGGCTCTTTATCTCTCACCACTAATCGCTTCCTTCCACGCTCGTCTCTGACATTCAAAGAATGTGGAAAACCGCCTCGCCTCCGTCTCCCCCATTAACCGGACTACGAGTCTGTGTCATGTTCGCTGCAGATATTATGGGAGAGCTGTGGTTTCGGTACACAGTGCAGTGCGGGAGTCCAAGGTTTGCTGCCGTGCTGGGTTTCAAAATGAGCGATGAAATATTGACACTGCAGCTTCGCCTGATATCAGCACAGCCTCGCCGCTGAAGTCGAGTGGGTGTGATGGACTTTCAGGCTCCATTCAGCAGCCACCACTAGGGTGCACCAGCCTCTCAGCTACTTCAGATCATTAACCATTTCTGATATGCCGGGGGGACCACGGTTTTTACATCATACAGAATGATTTATGCTCTCCCCCTGGGTCATACAAGCTGTGGGTTTTAAAGAGGAAACACGCCAAAACCGATTTTCTCTCATCTCAACTGGGTGTGCCACCACACTGTGGAGGGTTCTGCCCGTGAGGGGCTCCGTCTGAGGCTGTTTTTGGGGGATCAGCAGTTGAGAATTAGATTTGCGAGCAAGCTGAACTCATCAGGCTGAATTAGACTGTATGCTCCCCTCAGCTGTTCGACGAGCCATCTTTGTCTGTTCCATTTGTGTTTCTCTTTCGCTTCATGTTTTGTGGCAGATTTGAGGGCTGCGCTTTGGTCTCTGTGAATCACAATTAATTTTAGATCGACATCTTGTTTGTGTGTTTCATTACCTTGATGGCTGTCACAGAGAACAATATTGTTGTTTAATAATAGCTGGATTAATGCTGTGCAGTGCTGTCTCATTTGTATTATTCTTATTCCACAGTTTATGCAGGGACAGGTCTCTCTCTCTCACATGCTGTCATTTGCGTTGACATATTATATCAGTCAGGTTGTGAGAGCTGCTTTGTATTTTTAGATTCTTAGGAGTTGTCTCACTTTCAATACGCAGCATGTCTCCACTGTGCACTTCCAGAAACTCAGCTTTGTCTGATTTGTTTTACTTTTGCATAATATGTCCACTTAAATTATCCATCTTCAGTATTCACGTGTGTTGTGTGCATGGCAACAAGAGATATTGTTTTGGCAGGATTATCCCTTCACTGTGCTAATCCTTCCAGATTTATGTCTGTGTCACACCACCCATTGTGCATTTTACTGTACTTTGTTGTAACAATGAAGCCACTGGAAAAAAAAAAAAAGGACCTTAAACTGTCAGATTTTTGTCCAGCTAGTGTGACAGCTGTAGCACTGCAGGACTGGAATGGGTCCATTATAAAAGGTAGTTTGTCTCCCTGAGGCGCTGCATGTGACAAACCCTCCCAAAACGGCTTTCTCCCCAGATCGCACGCCGATGCGACTTTTCACATCTTATCGGCATTGCATCAGGTCGCCTAACTCTGCGACGACGTACAGAAAAGCCCTCAAGTGCCTCGAGGTGCCCCGTGTCCTTCATGTCCTCAAAGACCTGCGTCGGCTCTCAAGTGGCGTCAAGCACCAGATTGTTGGGCCTCATCCACCCCGGCTTTCTCACTCTTTAATTAATTCAACTCAGCGCCACTTCCTGCACAGCTTGACAGTACTAAGCCTGTGTGTGTGCACTTTGGTGTCACGGGCCAGAACCCCTCCCATGCCAGAGATGGCAGAGGTGGGAGAAAGACTGGCGACAGAGGACCGCATTAGAGAGCAAACGGCGGCCGGTCTAAAAGGCAGCCGCTCTTTGATCTCCCCTGGTGGCCTCCACCTACCGCGTGGTCCTTCTGCCCTCCTGCGCAGCCCCTGATTGGCTGGCGGTGGGTGATTTGAGTTATTCAACCTCACGGCTCTGATAGAATCAAACCACTATGAAAACGTTGACCTTTTTCGAGAATCATTGAGTTTCTGATTTAATCCCCTCTGCCTGCGTGAAGTCTCTCAAGGGGGGGCTTCAGATGCTGGAGGGGTCAACTTGTGAAACAAATTGGTGAGGCAGGCGGACAGCAGTATCCTGTGCTCTCATTTCAGGTTTCTTCGCTGTTGGTACCTCCTCATTTTCTATGGACATCAATCAGCATAAATGCAATAAGACTTTTTCACTCCAAGATGTTTAGTGGAGCACAACAGATATAGACTGATTAAAATATTGATCCGTGGCAGAAATAAAACAGCTAATTTATTTTTTCATTAGCACATAGTTTAGAAAATTACAGTTCATCTCAGAGATGCCATGTTTCAAATTTAGATAAATTTTAGACATTTCAATGAAAACTTTGTCACGTATATTCATATATTTGACTTTCTAAGTGATTATTATGTGTAATAATAATCGATGTTGCTCTGTGATGGCTCTCCATTTGAAACACTTTCTCACCGAGGCTCAGCGGTGGAGGAAGAATTGACATTATTTACATTAAGAAAAATAGCAACAAAACACTGTAAAAGTTGAAAAAGGAAGACTCAAACAGTATTCAAAAGAAAAAAAAATGGATTGATTGATTTTGAGGTTTACACCCACTTTCATTTTTCAGGGCCCATAGTTTTCTATAATTTCCTTAAAAGTAAATGGTTTCTGCTGGAAGGATGCTGGAATTCAAGACTAATCATAAGAAACAGACTGTTTGGTTGGTACAATTGTAATGAAATTACTCTGAATATTTAACACTTAAATAGTCTTATCGTAAGTCATTACGATTTAAGTAGCACCTTCGTTGAAATCTCTGAATCGCTGAAATTACATGAAAATTACGGTGTAATTTAGTTCAAATAATGTGTCATAATATTTCATGACAGTCATTTCCCCAAAATGTTGTAAAGTCACAAAGAAGAACTCACTCATTTTAAGAGCTTTACACACAGTTGATTGGTTTAATAACAGTGCAAAATATGCTTCTCACATGTTTTATAAATTCTTTGTTTTTTTTCTCAGGGTCTGCGTCAAATATGCAGCATCCCTTCATGTAGACACACGTTGCACAGATTCCCCAAAGATTGCGTTTGCGTCATCTAGTTTTGCTTTTTATTTATTTATTTTCTGAGGTGTCTAAGACTATAAATGGTGGTGATTGCTCGTTCTCACAGTGATATCTCTGTAGGTTATCATTATGAGTTGTAATCACTGATTACTTATTTGTTTCTTCATAAACACCTCACTCAAGTGTCAGGCTCGCCAGAGAGACGTCTCACCCGCCTGATTGATTGGCCCTTCTCCACTTTGAAACATTTAAATGGAATTATTTCAACATCCCTCACCCGATTTCACAGTCTCTCAGCTAATTAATGACAGCAATCAATACAATTACTGCCTCCCCACTGATTGCTACATAAAGGTAGAAAATTTAGTTTGGCCTTAAAGCCTGAGAAAAAGACTTCATTTAATTATAGCACCTAATTTTTTCCCCCACTCGTGCGGCAATTATGACAGTAATATGAGTGTATCTAAAATCAATTGTCTCTCTAGTGCTTACAGGAATAGAGTAATATGTGAACAAGTGGCAATGTACTAGTGTAAGATAACATCTAAACGGGCATGATGTTGGTTTTAAAAACGCTCGGCAGCAGTGTGGATGGTCAGGATTAACAACGTGTGATGTGCAGAACTGCTTAGTCAGGGTTTACAGCTCATTGTGTGGATGGTCTTAGAGGACCCACATAAAAACAGCTGAGCTCTGATGAATTAGCTGCTTGTGACGAACATTGTGTTTCTGGGAATGTTTTATTGTTCAGGACTGCTTTCTGTTTTGCGGAAAAAGATGAGAGGATCACTTGTTTGGCTATTCGTTTCACGGAAATAACGGGCCGTTGTAAACTTTTATTCACTCCCTGAAAGTTTACTTGGTAAACTAGAGTCCATGCCATTTCAGAAGGTACCTGGGAAACGTACTAATCTCACATCTGTACTGAAAAGATAATGTTTAATTGGTCGACAGACAATTCATCTGCAACTGTTTTTGATAATCTCTAAATTCATATTTCAACAAGAGATAGCAAAAACCTTCATGGCTGTCACTTCTCAATCGTGAGAATTAGCTGCTTTTTGTCATTTTAAAATTAGAATCATTTCATATCTAATTAGTTCGAACTGATTAAGCAAAAGTACTGGTGATTGATCATTACAATAACGACTCAAAGTATGGTGGATGAGTCGAGCTGAGGAAGATTAATCATGACGTATCCTGATGACCGCTGATAGATGCAGAGTCCTGAACTTTCAAGCGTTTGGTTTTATTACAAAATCGCCTGCAGCTGTTTTTTAATTGCAAAAATCAATCACAATTAACCATGCAGAACTGAAATTAATATATGACAGAAAACTAAACAATGACTGCTTAGCTATGAGTCATTTTTCAAGTCACACATTTTCTACCGACAGCTTTGAATTTGTGAGGATTTGTGGGTTTTTCCCCGCCTTTAACTTTCTCATCATACGATAGGACATTCTCATCAGAATGAACATGGACTCAAAATACAATGGGGATAGAATTGTACTGCAGTGTAAGGTGTTAAAGTATTAATAGGATAAATCTGAATGCAGAAGCTACCTTTAAAAGGTGCTATTATTATTACTAGATAATTAGTTTTCATGAATCTATTTACGCAGAATTGTAGTTGAAATGCAGCTAATTTTAACTACCTCAAATCAATTAATCTTCAAAAAAGCAAGTAACTAAAGATAATGGATGAACTTGAGCAAAAAGTATGTTCTCCTGTTAGATGAAATGGAAATCAGCACATAAACGTCCAGGACAAAAAAATTCAATGAGTCCTGTTATTGTGTCCTCATCCGTCTCTCCCGTTTTCTTGATACTGTCATGTATAATAGAAGCATTTCCTCTAAGTTGGGATGTCATCAACCACAGACCTGCAGCACGCTGTTCCTTGAGTGTTTTAAGATTGCCTCAGAGTATTTTTCTTTTTTTTTTTTTTTTTTGAAAGGAACACTGAGGTTTGGGGCACTTCAGTCTGTCTTTCCACGCCTCCTTAGTCAGCCTCACCTTTGTACGGCATCAGCTATCCCCTGCGAATATTTGAGATGAGCACTGACATTTGGGACATCTCAATCTCCACGCCTCCTTACCCAGCGCTGCGTCTCGACAAAATTGCTCTTCAATTATTGCCATTATTTCTTGCTTCGACTGTCCCAGCCACCTCAGATACTCCAGATTGTTTGTTCCGCTTAAAGGGAAATGGGATATTTTCAGCTCCACTGTCACAGGTGGAAAATAATAAGGGTGTGGGTTAAACGGAGAAAGGAGTGATTGAAATGGAGGTATGATGCCCTCAAGAGGAGCACTAAAGAACCAGTTGAATTAAACGCCCTGATAGGACTTCTTGTCATATTTCAGTGATAACCCAAACAGTCTGAATCATTTAGACAGAGCGTCTTCATTCTTTATTAAAAACGAACATCGGTGCTCTTACTGTTTTTATTGCAGTATATGAATACGAATAATATCAATAAATATCGCAGAAATAAGGTGTCTCGGGGATGTAATCTTGTCTCGGTGTGGACACATAAAACAAACAGGGCCGTACTTCTAAAAGACAACAACATTCAAGCAGCAGGATTCTCTAAATTGAAACTGTTCAGGCGGTCAGATAGAAAACGCTCATTCTTGCCTAAAGTCAGATGAGGCGATCACCACCAGCCTTATATTTGTAGAATGCATCACTTCTAATGTTGTGTTGAGGCAGATTTCGAGGTTTGTCAGAAAAGCTGCAGATCCTGTAATATTTCATCATCTGATTTTTAAAATATTTACGCTTAATTGCTCTGACCTGCTCATGACTGAGCCAGATGTTTAACCAGCTGCTGCCTGAAGCTTCATATTTATAAGTCAAGGGTTAGTTAGGTTGAAGTGGCATCAATCCTCTCATCTAATTATCTTTTCTTTTTTGCTTCACCCACATTCGATAAATTTACCGTCATGTGACACATTGGAAGTCTGACTCCTTACTGAGCGCATTTCATATTGCAGAGTTTATTTGTCGGGTTATAAAACAGAGTTTTTACACATCAGTAATCATTCCTAAAATCATGATGGAAATGCAGAAGTAAATTATTTGAGGAAGGAAATATTATTCAAACCGTAAACAGACTGTTGGGGGGAAAAAAAAGAATTTAAATGAAATTACTGATCAGTACGTCGCAATGGAACAAAAATGTATTTCATTGAGATAAATCTTAAAAAATTAGCAGAAAATGACACAAAGAACACATTAACGTCTCTTAAATCGCTGTAAATGGTTTTCATAAAGCATTTCTAAATTGTTACTTTATAAATTACCATTATATAACTAGGTATCTCGTGATGTGATCCTTAAAAAGTGAGGAGGGAGGACATAGTGAGTACCACAGTCGCTGTAATATAGGAACAGGTTATATGAACTAGGAAAAGTAAAAATGACAAAACACCACATAATATCTACACAGCCACCACAATAAAGATTATGGTTTATTTCTCGAGCCTTAAGCTGTCGGGAGCTGCATGGAAATGTGTGAATATAATATGAAAACAACACAGATTTCAGAGTTTTAAGCTGCCTCAGATGCGTCGTCTTGGATGCAAACCAAAATTTAAAGATCAGGTTTGGATCGCTCCCCAACAGATTACAGGTCTTATCATTTACAAGAAGCAGCAGTCAGTGAAAGACGTCACAGTTTATAGCTGATTCCTCCTCTTCTGTTCCTCACACGCTGACACAACCACCGTGAGAAATGTATCTGTGCTCATTTTAATGATAATAGTGTTTTACAGTTGAAGCCAGGCATGTGATCAACCACCCCCTCTTGTCATTTCATCGGATTGTGTTGCATTTTGTTGACAATATGTAACTAGGCTACAATGCAACACCAATCGTATCATGCCACAGATGGAAATGTTAAATTATATGGCAGAAAATAATCCACTTTTTGTCGACAGGCCAGCATTGACAGCAGGGTTGGTCGGATTAAACACCCAGGTTTTACTGTTTTAGAGGACTGGAGGTGCGGGAAGCGTGGCACTCAGGAACTTTAAGACATCTTGAAGGCTTGTTGGTGGATGGAGATGTCATTCAAGGGAAATTTGTGTGACTGGAGGAGATAAATAAAATAAAGAGCCTAACGGATATGAACCGCAACAAACGCGTCAGACTGTGCACAATAAACTCCAACCCCGGTGGGTTTGATCCCCTGAACAGCCGTAAAACATGGCTGCAGCTGTACAAATACAGTTTCAAGGGTAAAACAAGGACAGACAGGGATGCCTGAGCCCAAGAGGAAAATGGAGTAGGTTTTATTGAAACCCTTGATTCTGTCAAGTAATACCTCTGCTCCTTTCTCCCCACTTGTGATCTAATGTGTCCCCAAAGCTCCATCCATGAATGGCAAAAACTGCGTCCCTTTAATAATGCTCTCCCGGCCTCCCATCCTCCCTCCTTCTTTTTTCTTTTTTTTTTTTTATGCCATTTTCTTTCCTCCCCCAATACCCACCCTTCTCCTCCCCCTCCTTTTGCTCTGCGGTTGCCATGACAACAGCAGCACTGCACCATTCATCTGTTGGAGACCTGGGCTCCTGTTCCTGTAGAGAGAGTGCGCCTCTCACATCTATACATAACGCGCTAAGCGCTAATGCAGTCACGGAGGCGAACGAGGAGCTCACCCTCTTATCTGTGCTCATGGGCTCCTGAAAAAGCTCCCTGTGCGGTCGTAGTTTATTGTTGTTGTTTTGTTTTTTTTTGTGTGTGTGTGTGTTTTGCTTCTTTCGGAGTGGCGGAGGTTTCGGCCACCTGCCCGCCACCACAGAGGTGTCACCTCTGTGTCCCCCTCTTTCCCCAGTGACACAGTGACTGCTGCATTCTTCCTTCCTCCTTCCCTTTTCCCCGTCTCTCCCTCTCTTTCTTCCTCCTCCTCCTCCTCCTCCTCCTCCTCTTCTTCTTCTTGCTCCTCCCGTCTCTGCCTGGCTCTGTATCATTTACTGCGACTGAATAGAGCGGGCAGCATCAGCACTGAAACCTGTGGAGATTTCCTCAGTAAGGAAACAAGAGGGAAGAAAGCGAGCGTCTGTTCCTCCGCACCTACCCACCCCTGCTCTGCCGCAGGTGTTTTTCTTTTTCCCTGTCTTCCTCTTTCTTGTTCTTGTCTTATTTTTGATGAACTGGCCGTCGCTCAGGGAGGAAGGACTGCTTGTGTCGTTGGAGAGTGAAGGAGGGGAACTGGTGCCGTACTCCAGCGTTCAGGAATGCGAGATCTGGTTTGAGAATGGTGAGCCCTGCCACACCCTCTGTTGCTTGTTTCATTCCTCCATTTGTGCCAGCAAAATGTGTCCCCCCCCACCGCCAATCACCTGCTGCTCCACCTTTGCTCGGCCAGAGCTGGCTCCTGGTCTGCCTGCTCCCTGATCTCACATCTGGAGCAGCTGTGCTGGCCGCTGGTTTGAATGACGTTGGTAGACATACGGGGCTGACGCGAGGAGTGCTGGAAAGTAATTTCTCTCCATGAAATTATGCATTTGTCAAACGGCTGCACTCTAATGACAATGTAGGCTTGAGGACCTGTGAATCAACTAGAGTGCCAAGTGTTTTTTCGTGGCAAGCTGGTCTGTTTCATGCGTCAGCGTGGGTGAGCATTCAATTGTCTTTGAGTGTGTGTGTGTGTGTGTGTGTGTGTGTGTGTGTGTATGCTTGTATGTCTGTTAGTGTACGTGCGTGTCTAAGCACAAGCTGTGGGTGGTTAATGGTGCTTGTTCTTGTTGTTGTGTGTCTCACTTTTCCTTCCAGAGCACAGCGTCGTATGTAGCATACGGCTGCGTAAAGGGCTTGAAGTTGGTGGTGCTGTAGTCCCACCCACCCCCACTCGCCCAACTCCATGCAGTCGTCAGCAGCAGCAGCAGCAGCAGCAGCTTGTTGTTGTGTACCAGAGTCACCCTGTCGTGTGCTGGGATGGCGTTCCTCCCTCCAGTTCCAGTGCTGCAGGCTGCCTTCCTCCCTGCCTCGTCTCGGGGGACTGCTAGCTGGTGTCTGAGCAGAACAAAATGTCTCAATAACACTGTCTGCCACCATAACACAAGCACCTCATCAGCGGCTGCTATTACTGGTCTCAGGTGAATGGGTTTTGATGAGGCGCCCGCCGCCGGGAGAATGCTGTGATGGGCCGAGCTTGTCAGCTGTCATTCAGACTGTATCAGGCACCGACACTCAGGACTTCAACTTCAGGCTGGTTAGATAGCCATGTTGATCTTGCTCGTGGTGGAGGAATGTTTCCTGGCTTCAGGATCCGTTGTGGAGTTATTTCAACCTGATGCAGGTTAAATAGGTCCCATCACAGAGAGAGAGAGAGAGAGAGATAGAGAGCGCACCCTCCTGTTATAACACAAGGATGTCAATATTATTCCTCTCTCTCTCTCTCTCTCTCTCTCTCTCTGTCTCTCTGGATGTTTTTGCTAAATGATGATTGTCTGACAAGCAGCTGTCACGGCTGAAAAATCTAAAGATAGCCAGGCACAGTCAAGTCTTGTCTGAGCCCGCTATAGAGCTTGTAATCAAAAACATTGGCTGCTCTATATCCCCTGAGAAAATGGGTGATACAGTATAACGGGTGAAGTGGCTGATACAGTTCGTTATTCAAGGTTACCTTTCATCTCTGCTTCTACCTGAGTTCTTCCATGTCTTGGATAAGAGAAATATTTATTCACAAGACAAATCATTCAAGCCTGGCTTGAAATTGCAGGTGTCTCGATTGATCTGGCCCACTTACCTGAAAATCAGCCAAATAAAACCTCATATGTGCTCTGCAGAGGTTCAGTGCGATATTGATTTATGTAATTGCTCAGCTTCCCTCCCTCGCAATCCCCGGAGCCTTTGTCAGTCAAATGGCTTGTAAGCCCAAGATGAGTTGTGAAATAAATTGACAGACCTTCTAAAGTCCACCCTCCTTGGGTCACTTCACAGGCATCATTTATCCTGACCCACAGCGTATAAAGTGTGCTTGGTGGGACTAATATTCATTGCCTCTGAAAATTAATGTGATGTTAATTTGCTAACTAGAGGCTTATAGGCTATATTCAACATTTACTGACAGTACAGCCTGTGGAGTTCTGCCAGAGCTGCCGGACTGCTTCTCCACTCAATCTTGATTACAAAAGCAGCCTGCTGGGTTGGACTATTGGCAGGTGGGCACAGTATGTACTATGCCTGACACCCCAGTGATATATCAAGCGCTGACGACACCACTGTCCTTTAAAATCCCTCCGCTATCTTTCTCAGTGTAGAAGGTCAGAAGAGGAATCTAATTATCACTTGTGAGCTGGAGTTTTTGAAAACTACTTGGACTAACTGCATTTCTAAGTTGTAAAGAATTCAAATTAGTCATCAAGTGAGCCATTTTTGCTGCTTCTGCATCAACTCTCTGGCATCTACAATTACAATCCTCTGTTATGATAAGAGAAAATGCTGTCATTGCAGCTATTAGCAAGATGGAGTCACCCTCTTGTGTTCTTGATCCTCCTCAGACCAAGCTCTTTAAAGTCAGCTTTTACTATCCACGCCAGGTAACAACCTACAATTAGAAATCTTCCACAGAGGTTTCAAAACAGCTACCGTATACCTTCTGCTGAAGAAATGTAACCCAGACCTCAGCAATTACAGGCCTTTCTGTAATCTCCCTTTTCTTGGTAAAATTCTAAAGAAAGCCATGTTTAACCGCATACCCAGTCATTTAAAAGACAACGGCATTTTACTAAAGTTTGAAAATGGTTCTCACACCGTCTATAGCCCTGCAAAGTAAAGTAGAGGCTCAGACTTGTTTTGCTGCGAAAGTGGCTGTCCTTATTTGACACAGCTGATTATGACACTTGGGTTGTCTCCCTCAAACTTAACATACTCTCTTTTTATATTGACTACGGTGTTCCTCAAGGAACTCCTCTTTGCCCTCTGCTATTTTCTTCATAATGATCGCTCCATCATTATAAAAATATTGTTTGTTTACAATTTGCAATTGTATATTTTAGTTATACAGGTAGCCCCAATGCTCAGGTCACATAAATGCACAGAGGTAAAGAAAAATGGAGAAAGAAACAAGGAAAACAGAGATTCTCCCTATTATCACAGGGCCCAGGAAGAAATGAACTTTAATAAATATTCAGGCCATGACTCAAAGAATCAAGAGTGATTTTAGACCTGGAGCAGAAGCTTAGATTCAATTTGAACAAGATCATGAAAATATCTATTTGTTTTTAATCATCTTAGAAGCCTAACTAAAGGCCTTTTGCTTGAGCTTTAACAAATGCTAAAGGAAAAGATGACATTAGCCCAACGCTTAGGGCCGCAGTCTATCTTTAAATGACCATCAGCCTAGCAGTTGACTGTTATCTTTCACTGTCAATGTTTAACTCTCCATTTGACCATACTGTATCAACACCGCCCATCATTTTACTGTTTTATTGGCAGCAACCAGTGCATTTTTACTGGTTCTCCATTTTTTTAAAAAGTACCCCACAGGGCTGCTTCTTTACATGAGAGCTGCGATACAAATGATCTCGCTGTTACTATCTTACTAGCCCCTTAGTGTGGTTCTTTTGTTATTGCTTACATTTGCTTTTATCTGGATGTGTAGCAGTAGGCTACCTTCTGGAAAAGTGCAAAAGAGAAACCCGCAGTGTGCTATTAATAGCAATGATAATGATTTGCTTACAAAACAGAGCAGTGGGTTACATATACCACCTCAGTGCTTTCTGCGAATGCTGGCGGTGGAGAGCTGAGCAAACATTTCTCTGTGAAACATACACACAAACACACAAAGGAGTGTGTTGTTGTGTGTGTTTGTGTGTGTATCCGTGCATATCCAAACCCTTATTGACTACAACACAGAACCACACAATGACACCAGTCACGGTATTAAAATTCGCCACTTGTTTCGCTGCTGTTAACTTATTTGCTCAGTCATTTCTGCGCTCTGAACCGCTAAGAGGCATTTTGTCTGGATCACAGCTCCAACTTTGGGTGGCTGAAATCAGTCTGCTAAATATGTCTGCTGGATTACATAAATGCAACAATTGATTACAGCTTCTATCAGACATGAAAGAAATTTGGGGGTCTTGTAATCTGAAGCTTAATCGGAAGTCATCTAACATGTTTCCTCATTTATTGTCTTGCTTTGAATATTTAATTAAATTTAATATTAATTGAATTACAGCCGAGAAACACGCAGCTCATTCTAATTTCCTCAATGACAAGTATGTGGCTGCCAGGAGGTTATAAATATCTACACTTGGGGCTGAACTCCCGTTGGGACAGAGGTCAAGACAGCCTAGCTATTATTAGGCCACTATCAAATGGTGTCCTTGGCAATTATGCTCCTTTTGCTGTCTTAAAGTGGCGTCACGTTTAACTTTGAAGCTTGCTGGCGTCCCGTTTCATCAGCAGCGCCGTCCTTTGTTGTCTACCGCCGAAGAAGGTTACGTGAAAATGCACCGCTTTGCCACTGAAGGAGCCAAACCATACGTAAAGAAAATTAACCGTGCCAAAGCTGCTCAGCGTTAACGACAGCCGCCGTGCTGCTGCTGCAGCAGAGTCCTTCAGGAATGAAGGATTTGTTGACCGACAGCTGCCCAGAAAGCCTGCAGTATGGAAATACACAGCAGGTAATCAGACTAGAAGTGGTGCTTTAAAAGATGAAGCAGCATTGAACAGATAAATGATGAAATTTGAACAGAACAGTAAATCCTACTGTCCTGAAAATAGCATCAAGCAAAACAATAAACGACACAGATTAACAATATTACAAAGTTTTGTAAACAAACAATGCTGAGAGTTCCAACCCCACATGAGTGCTCCCTCATTCACTCACTCAATCATTCATCTTCTTCGGGTCGTGGGGGCGGCTGGAGCCAATCCCAGCTCACCCTGGACAGGTCAGCAGTCCATCACAGGGCCAACACACAGACACAGACAGAGACCAACAACCACTCACACTCAGAGACCTGCAGACAATTTAGTCACCCAGTCACGTGAGCATGATGTTTCTGGACGGTGGGAGGAAACTCACGCAGGCACAAGGAGAACATGAAAACAGGGCTGACTATGGTGCTATCACGCTGCCCTGTGATACCTATAAGGATGTTTAAAAAATATATATATATATATATATTACAGAAAACATTTTTTTCCAGCGTTGACAGTTCAGACCTGATGATGCGCCGTGTCCTGAGCCCAGCTGTAAAAACTTCAAACTGCCTTTAAGGCAGCATGCAGGGACGGCTAACTATGTTTCTCTGTCAGACTCATTTCAAAACCTTTTCGAGACCAAGAATATTCCCGACTGTTACTCTTGTTTCCAGACTGAGGTCCTGCATGCACATTCTCATTTTGTGTGATTATTTTATCCTTTGGTTTATAGGCCAGGATACCTGTGAAAAATCTTTTCCTGAATAGATTAGGGTCCTCCAGATTAGCCAGCTCATTTGTTGATGTGTCTTTGGTGTTCTTTGCCTGCTGCTGGTCTAATCCAAACCCAATAAGGTTATGTGAAATGATGAATTAACAGCTTTTTGGGGCGAGGGAGAGCTCGGCTAATGACTGTTCTAAGAGCATCGGCCCCTCCCTCCAGCCTCTTAAAATTCTGCCTGTGCCTCACCTTGCTTGGCTAATCCTCCCAAGGCTGTAATGATAGATACACACGTGCACGTGAGCAGACACAAGCTCGCACACTCTCACACGCATACATAAAAGAGGGAGAGGCAGCCTAACTAATGGACTCGCTGCTGACTGCCTCTATTTCAAGGCTGTGACTGAAGAAATCGCTGTGTTGCACAGCAACATCTGGTCTGCATTGTTTTGTTCAACAAGTCAACAAAACAAGCACACAAAATCATCATAGGTCTCTGAGCCAGATAACCAGATGCACACTTTGAAAAAGCCTCTGGATACAGATAAAGTGAAATGAATATGAAGCAGCACATCTTGAGACTCCAGTATCAAGTCCAGACTAACGAGGAGCCGCACCAGTGTGTTTTTGTGTTATGATTTTTAGATAAACTTAAAAGAGCTGCAAAAGATGAAAAAGCTTGTTACAGTTATTTAACATTTTGCACTCACACTTTTTATTGCATCCCTCCTAACTTTGTTTATGGAGAATCTCCTTTCTTCTCTGAGAAATCTAAGTCAAAGATATTCACAACCTTTTCAGAGATAAGACATAATCAACTCAATACTTGTTCAATAAAGTCAAATTTTTGAAAATCAGATAAAACTTTAGTACATTCAGAAAGAAGGACTCAACATAAATTTAACTTCTATGGAAGGAATCAATTTTCAATTCCACTACACATAATATTGAAACAATATCCATTTAAGGTAACGTGATTGAAAATTCACGTTGCATGTCGGAACTCAGAAGTGTCAAAGCCCATTTATTGCCCTCACATCCGTAAAAGAAGCTTGATAATGATGTCTCATGTTTCTCTGTGCCACAGCTGACGAGAACAGTGGCGGCCTGAAGGCTCAGGGCCTCAGTTCCAGCAGCTAAAGGGGACGAGGGGACGAGCCGTCTGTTCCTCGGAGCTGCTCGATTACATTTGAGCAGCAAACGGAAGCTTTCGGTTCCGGTTAAATGCATTGCCATCACCTTGGAAAGGTGGACGAGACTCATGGTTTTTCATGAATTCTGCTGCTGTTGCTATGGTTACTGGGGCCGCATTTCTGCAAAACTCTGCTTGGGTTGCAGACAGCTGGGCAATGTATGCCCTCACCCATTTTATTGTTCTGGTTGTTTGTGTATATTAATGCATGCGTGTGTGGGCACCTATGCCTTTGTCTGATCAGGAGCCTGAGGTCACATGTAACCGAGACGGAGCAGATGACGCTTCATTGCTGTAGAAATGTCTCTGTTTGCCAGCTTATCGGCTGCTCTTCTGCTGCAGCAGTGAGACACTGTGCCTTGCCTATTAGAGTTTCTAATTCATATTTAGATCTTGCAATTTATTTTTCAGAAACCCAGGTTGAGTCTGAGCGCGCTGTTTTCTTTGAAAAGACACCCTCTGCATTAGAATCACAATATTGACTTGCTTTTTCATTTGTTGATAATTTCACCAAAGGCAGCGCCTGCGTGGATGCTGACAATCTTGGGAATACAGATGATCCATTTAAATATTCACATTGTCTTATAGCTTATTGTTTGTCCCCAGTCTCTTTGCACCGCCCCCCACCCCCCCGCCTTTCTCTCTCTAATCTCACATGTAGACATGCATACATGCCGCATGCATATTCATATTCACACTTCGACATCTAGAGCATGTAATAAATATCTATTTCACAGCCACGTGCATCTGCACACACAGACTAGATATATTTATTCATAAGCTCATTAGAGGAGTGGATTTGCCTGCTGCCATCCATCACGCTGTCACCCAACCTCAGCCTGGCACACAGTGACAACAGAACTGCAGGAAAGAAGTCCCTGGGATTTAGTCTGCTGGAGCCAGTGCTATCGAGGGGATTTACTCCAATAGACAGTCTCACTTCACCATTTTATAGAGGTGAGATCAGGCAGGCAGGCAGGCAAAAAAAATAAATAAATAAATAAAATAAAAACAAAAGGAATGGTAATCTCCCATTCACCACAGTTTATCAAAAAAAAAAAAATGATATAAATGCTTTCAGTCTCTCAGCACAGACATTTTCAGCTGGTGTTCAGCAGCACGAGCGGTTGAACTGCTGGTATATTCATGCAGCTCCTGCAGACACACAGTCACGTGAAGGCTCAGTCTGTCACTCTCCCCTTGAAGCTTTTTACAAGCTGTTACAGGTACAAGTTCAGCTTATGAAAACATGGCAGGGCTGTGATTTGAAAAAAAGAAACAAAGAAACTTTGTAAATGGCTGGGCATGCTTTGCCATAAAGCAAAGGATAAAAAAAAAAAGAAAGAGCGCAGACTATTTCTGTGACTTACCATGAATGTTTCAAGACTCGCAATCAGTGGCAGGAAAAAGACACCTTTTTTCCTCCCAAAGGTCAAGGGTTGTTAACTAATTTCAATTCTCATGCGCTGACGGGTACATAAAGGCTTTTCCTAATTGTTTGCTTGGCTAAAGACTGAAGACTGAAGTTGTGTTCACGCATAAAGATAAGTGCTCTATGGGTGAACAGACTAAATTTCAATCTGGATTCTTTTGCCAGTGCCTTGAAGCAAAAGACTAATAATTAAGTGAAATGACATGGAAGTCCAAAGCTCCATTCTTAAATGAATAATTCGTAAACAAATATCATCCATACATTTGAGTTGGAAATGTGGCAAATAAGTGTGGATAGGAATATAATTATAGTCATTAATTATGTATTTACTGTCATGTTTTTTTAATGTTAGATTTTAATCACTGTTTTACCTCCCATGCCGCAATGTTACATGAATAAATTGTTAAGATTGATGCTTCTAATATCTACTTTTAAAACACCAGATTAAATACGCAACTATTTTTTTTTATTTTTTTTTTTAAGCGGGATCTGAGAGATCTCTGTCAGCGTGTTAGTCAGGCAGAATACATCAAGTATGTCTCTGTCAGAGCTCCTGTCATGGCAGTTGATCCAGTCGTGGATAACTACAGTCCCTCCCTCCTCCTGGCTGTCACTTGTAGTTTCTCACTGTGGCATCTGTGCTGGCTCACTTCCTGGATGTGGTCAATTACCAGCGTCTTCTCCAGACCATACCAACACAGTATTAACGAGCGTGTGGCAAACGAACGCGTCAACCTCACGCGCATGCACACGCTTCTGACAGTACTTCCCTCCTTGCTCTGCCAAGTTGATTTCGTTTTTCGTTTGTCTGACTATGTGCATGCTGGTGAGCAGAGGATCTCACACTTCAACAACAGATTTGAATGATATTGGTGGAGAACATAGACTCTGGATGAGGAACCAGGTGTTTTGTTTTGTTTTGGGTTTTTTTTTTGCGCAAATGTCTCAGCAAGCTTTAGACAATGACAAGATCTTTAAGCTTTAAATTAATTAGCCTTTATTTCCTGCTGAAATAGTAAGTTTAAATGATTGTTGAGTTTTGATGCAGGCATATGTACTTTGTATTACACCTCACACACATTAGGCGTTTTTCATTGACCAGCAGTCTGTGCTGCTGCAGTTTGGTCTGATGTATCATATTTCCTTTATATAGGCAGAGGGAGAACTGGTCTCCACCCATTTTATACACACACACACACACACACACACACACACACACGTGCATGTGCACAATACTGACATTAACTGCAACACAAGCCTCAGACAAAAGTAGTAAAGAGCCTGTTCATTGCCGTTTGGACATGTGTTTCAGCTGCTGTTCATGACTTCCTGTTCCCTTGACTCTGCTTCAGCACCGTGCTGCTGCAGCAGATAGCTGTGGACGTGTGCACTCACCCATGAGAAGAAAGGTTAACACTCACATACAATACACAGTATATGATCTATTTTAAACTCTCATTTAACCACAACAATTAATGCACAGTCTCTGGCCATCCCAAAGCCCTACAAACAGAACAAAACGATTAGATTAGACCAGTGAGCCTTGCATATGGTTTAGTTGATATTGGCAATCCGTTATTCGACTATGAACACAAAAATGCCGAACAGAATCAGCACCATCCTCGTGAAGTTGTTATAATCAATTCTAATTATTTGAATGAGTGGTAAAGTTTAGTTTGGCTCTTCTCTCTGTATGAATAATGTTGGTATTGACTCCTTTGTTTTGAAAGTCGGCCAGGGTAACAGGTACTCTGATTCCCTGTGCCGTGCCCAAGAACCCAGAAAAAGATCGTGTCACAGCCACCACCCCCAGCCATCGACACTCTCTCTCCCTCCCTCTTTGGTATTCCTGTTGGATGTTTCAGATGATGTGCTTGACTCAGGCGCGAGGACATTCCTAAAATGGGTCCTATTTGCATTGTTGGTGTGATGACGATATTCAGACACAACAGACACAACAAGCTCCCACTCGGTCTTTTCACTGTGAAGGTGCATCTTGTTTGTGACTGTTGTGAGTCAAATGTGGGCCCATACAGGGGAAATATGGTGATGTGTCACATTTTCGCGGTGTGTTGAGGCTCGGCTGGTGAATCGGTTTGCCCTTAGCCCAGTACCTGATTGCTCATGCTGCTTATTTACTCATGCTTTAGCTTTTTGACCCAAAGCAAATACAAAGCTGCCTCGGAGAGCCTTCAGGATATGTTCATTTAATCAGTGTGCTGCTTCAAGTAAGCTCTCTGTCTTCCTCCCTTTCTGTCCTGTGCCTGTCGCTCCTCTCTTTCTTGTCTTCTTCCATCTCCCTGATTTGTGTGCGTGTGCGTGTGTGTGTGTGTGTGTGTGTGTGTGTGTGTGCGTGCGCGTCTGTTTCTATGTGTGTGCATGCTGTCTCCTTCTCTATGTGTGTGTATGCTTTCTGCTCCCAGCCCCTCTGCGGAAAGCAAAGTTTGTGGAGAGCCCTCGCATTCCACAATCAGAGCTTGGCTCCCCTACACACACCTCCACCACTGCCAAGAATCCAGACCTGGACACATACTGCCCTGGTAAGTTTCTGGCCAGCTCATCCCTCATTTCGTTGTCTTAGTTTTTTTTTTTTTTTGCATGTCAGGTCCTTCCTGTGAATTCAGCAGAGAGAGAGAAGACAGAAAGGGATGAGGGGGGTGGATTTATCCGTTTTTCCAGTTATTGCTGTGAAGACGCAAACATTGCTAAGGTCATTAATGAAATCGCTTCGCCGGTGTCCACAGTGTCTGTCCTCACCGCCTCCTCCCTCTCTGACGCTCTAATCCTCCCTCGCCGCTCCCTCACTCCACTCTGCCCCTCGGACGCAGAGCTTGTTTAGGTGCCTCCGCTGGTTTCTGTCCACAGTCGCCGGTTGCTCTGTAATCCTGCAGATTTCCCCCCCAACCCTCCCCCATCTATCCCTGTCAACCCTCTCCCCCCACTTCTTCCCTGCCCTCCTTGCACAGTAAAGCAGGTCACTTGAGGATAGCACTCTGCTGAGATTTGGTTCTAGTATATCTGCTCTCTCATCTTGCCTCCACTCTTCCTGTTGCCACTGAGAAACACAGTGTAAGCTTCCTGACGTGTGTTGGCTGCCGGTGTGGACTTCTAAACAGAGCTGGACAATGCTGCAGCACCCCAGTGCTGGATGAAGACATGAGGGAAATTGTCATGGGGGGTTTCAGGGCTTGACTGTCGTAAAGTTGGAGGGAAATGGTGGACAGGGTGCTACCAGCCTTCTCCGTCTGCCAGCCTCTTCTGCTGAATCTCTGCTCAATGGGAGCTCTAAGTAGGTGATCTGTGTATGCAGACAACCTAGAATATATATGCCTCAGTATTTCTCATTTTTGTTTAAGTCTAGATAGCATGAAGTATTGTAGAATAAGCCCCATTAGCTGTCGCACCTGGAGTTCTGTTGAATCTCATGGATGGAAACTCTGTTGACCCTGGCTTTATTTTTGAATCCAGTCTGTGAAGCAGACTGTGGAATAACCCTAATGAGTTGTGATGAGCTCCTGCAGATGTGACACATCAGGGTTGAAATTGTAATCTCTGCTGCCATTGAAGCAGGAAAATGGTTGATTACAAGGAGGAATTCTTTGCCGGTCTGTGCAATAACAACATGAGCTGGAGAGCAACCAGGAGGGCTGGGATGAGTTTTCATGGGTGAGGACTCGCACCTCCCCAGGTGGACAGATGGACATCTTAGCTCTGGCATGAGCAGCAGCAGGGCAGTGACTTAAACATCTGATCGCATGCCAGTCCATACTCTGCTGCTGGCACTGTTTGTTTGCCTAGAAGGAAGGAAGTCAGGTATCAGCTGATTTTTATGGCCTACAAAGAAATTTGTGGGGTCGTAAATATGGCTGGTGAATATTTTGTGAGATAGCTCATAAAATTCACAACCAGCCAGCTTCCATATATTATGAAGTGAAAGCTTTTCTAATGACGTATTAGCACAACGTTCTTACAGTACATACTCAGACTAGGTGTGGATACTACAGGCGAGGTCCTTTCTTATAATAATTATGTTATTAAAATTATCTTCCGGGCAGCACAGCAGCATAGTGGTTAATGTTGTTGCCTCACAACAAGGAAGTTGCGAGTTCGGTTCCCTGCCTGGGGCCTTTCTTTGTGGAGTTTGCATGTTTTCCCCGTGCCTGCGTGGGTTTCCTCCGGATACTCTGGTTTCCTTCCACCGTCCAATGATTGGTGACTCTAAATCGTCTGAGCGTGAGTGGTTGCTGGTCTCTGTCTGTCTCTGTGTGTCTACCCTGTGATGTGATGTGACTGCTAATAAAATACCTGACATTTCGATTCTGGTCATTGATTAGCAGCACAGCTCACGATGGCCAAGAGGTTTGTTAAACAGGGTGGTAAAGTCTCTACTTGTAGTAAACACCAGCACATCACCCCCTCCTAACCCAGACCGGGCGCCCTGAGTCATCGCTCGTTTTTATATCTGAAACATGTGCTTGTTGTTACGTAGATAATATCAATACCCTGCACATGAGGAATGTGAAATTCACTCCTCATCTCTAAATCAGTCTTCAGCTCCCTGGTCTGTTGACGATGTCTTTGCCTGTGCGTGCAGATGGAATTTGGTGCTTGTATGTTCGTCCCTATTTATATTTTCCTTTATCCTTTATCCCAAATCTCTAAAAGAAGTGTGATTCTACCTTGTTGTCACTTCCTTTGGTCGCCGCAAGTTCATTTCCACCTTTCACCTCCTCCTGATGTATTCTTCACTTTGCATCTTCATCTACTTGGAAAATGTGTTTTGGTTTCTTCAGGGAGTGTGTCATTGCTTGTAAATGAATATACTCACTCTGTGGACTGCGGAGCTAAAATTGCCAGGTAGAGGTGAAACAGGAAGCCACCAGTGTGTTATCCTACCTGCGGCACGGGCCTATTAATACCATCTCCTGTCCCGTCCAGTCCCCTGCCTGCAGCACACATGCTTCCCTCTCCCTTCGCACGGTGTGTGAGGGCAGATCTGTGGACGGCCGGGGAGAAACAGATGCGCTTGCACAGAAACACATTCCTAGCTGTGCGCAAAGATAGTTGCTATGGTAACCATCTGTCTCCTTCGCAGCTCAGGAATCCTATGGAGAGGAGTGTGTGTTAATGTGTGTGTGTGTGTGTGTGTGTGTGTGTGTGTGTGTGTGTGTTGAGGGATAAGAGATGTTTTAAGCCTGATGATTGGTTGTTTTTTTTTTTTTTTTTTTTGTCGTATTCAAATTTGATCATTAAGGATCTCAGTGTTGTCACAGTGATGAGAAACGCCTGGAGTTTTTCTCTACATGGGTGTTATGTTCTCAGTGCTGACATAAAAGTTTCATGCCATTTAGATGCAGTGACTTCGCTAAGAGGTGATCATCATTATGTGTATTTAAAGAACAAAAAGAAATGCCACAAAGAAAGAAATCTACAAATATTATGGGTGTATATCTATGCCTGTAGATAGAATCAGTATGGGTAACCTACACTTTTGAATAATAAATAGGTCTAGGTTTTGTATTTTATGTCGTATTGTTACTGTAAATGGGAGTACTTTCAGGATTAATAAAGTTGTACTATTACTACTATTACAATATTATCCAAGGCCATAGAAAAATGCACACAAGCCATACTGAGAAATTGGGCCTTAAATTAAGTCAGCAGAACTTCTGTAACTTTGTTACAGCGAAGCCAAATCTGGACATTTTTTCTTCAGTTGCTCAGAAAACAAACTGGCTGATTTGTTGTTGTAGGAGCTCCAGAGAGAAATCTGAGAGAGGAGAGGTGAAACTAGACCAGGATGGTTTTTGGTTCTTAAGACCACAAGTGTATCTTCTTATGGATGTTACACAAACAAAAAAATACTGTAAAATCGCAAAATATGGGAACTTTGGAAACAAATGTAAATGATGTTGATGAAACAGAAGAGCTGTGATATCACCACATTAAACATTTGGTTTTTGATTGGCTTTGGCAGACCCATGATTACAGCGTAGTCGCCCAAACAACAACAGCGCCTCAGCCGTGTGTTTGACAGCGTTACAGAGTTTGTGTGACAGTTTAGGGATATACACAGGGAGAGCCTGTGCTTAGCTCAAGGGAGTGACTGTGGGCTCCGGCATCCAGATTAGAGATTTTGCTCCCACATGAAATGAAAGACAGACAAACTGCCCGCCACTGCAGATGACTGTCCGACATCTGGCTACAAACAAGAGAGGCAGTAGTGAGAGAAAAAGGGGAACTAAAACAGATACGGCACGAACACGGACAGAGATGAGCGAAAACCCTGACTTAGATGCAACAGACAAATCCTCTGTTTGATCACGGTCACAGCCACAAAACCCCCCAGAGCAATTGACTAATCGGTGCTAATGTATTCACTGCTTACTACTACCAGTCTGTCAACTGGGAAGCCTTCGCTTCCTCCATGACCAGACAGACACATGCTGCCATTAAAATCACACAGCATACATTCAGACGGATCGGTGGACAGATGTTTTTGCTTTTTGTTTGCCGGCAGTTTTCTCCCACTGAGTCCTGTGTCCACGTCAGCTGTCCCCTGTGATATTAGCTAGAAGGACAAGTAGTAACTCCATCTACCTACATCGTCTCCATTACGGCGCTCCTCCTCCGAGGATGCTCTTGGATTCAGTGACCTTGGAGGCCTTCATAAATGTATCCAGCTGCATTACTGTGAGCAGCCATATCAATCTCATCAAGGCTCATGCGTAATTAGCCGTTTTGGGCCTGATGTGCTGTGATTACCTCATTATTGGCTGCTGCTCTGAGTGTGTGTGTGCGTGTGTGTTTTATTGAGGCGTGCTGACATGCCATCTCCACTGGCTTTAAAGCTGTCTGAGTAAGAAAGACGGGTATCTTCTTAGGGGAGGGGAAAAAGCTTTGGAGTAAATCTAATGAGGATCCTGACAGTCGCACGCTGCCTTTCCATCCATGAGCGAATGCAGAGGGGAGCCCGGGCTTTATGTTGCCTGTCTGTACGTCTTTAATGGTCATCAGTCAGGATTCAGCACGAGTACTTGCCTGTCTGGTCCGACCTGCCCTGCCGGAAAACACGGTGAGAACAGGTGAGGAGGAAGAAAACTGGCTCAGCCACTGGCTGTCCCCGTCTCACCGCTGTTTATTTTAATACCAAAAGGTCTGCATTGTCCTTAATGTCTGGGCCAATTCAGAGGTTCATACATCCAAATACAGCCTTTTGTTTTCAGCCACTAGTTCCTCTTTTTTAAACCAGCAGACAGAGTAATTAAAGCTTCTTTCCTGATAGTGGCACTCTGGTGAATAAAGTAGAAATGAAATTGATATAGTTTCCACCTCTGGGGTGTTACGACCAGGTGATACTGAAAAAGCATGACACCATAGCTGACGCTTTGTTACAGGTAGAGAGTAACCTGGCAACTGGGCAAGAAGATGAAGTCATCAGGGGATTTTTTGTTTTGGGTATTGGTGCAAAGTTGACAACTGCAATCCCTGAGCTTTATGAGAGGGAGAGAGAGAGAGAGAGAGAGAGAGAGAGAGAGTGTGTGTGTGTGTGTGTGTGTGTGTGTGTGTGTATGTGCATGCATGTGCACGTGTGGTTTTTGATCATCTGATCATCACACAGGCTCACCCTGGTGTTTTCTCTCCCTTTAGCACCAGGATTCTTGTGTAAACAGGATAGAGAGGTGGATACACACCCACTTTATCTTGAGAAGTCACACACTGGCTCTCTCTCTCTCTCTCTCACTCACACACACACACACACACACAGGTGAAGGGCGTATCTCATTACGTCACACAAGCTGCAGTGGTGATGAGTGGTGCGGAAGGAGTTGTCGTCAGTGTGGCAGGCTTCTGTTAGTCAGCGTGAAGAGGTTTTTTTTTTTTGTGCAAATGCTTTGAAAGGATTCTTGTAGTTGTGGCTAGAAGGATTTGGAGTTTATGTAAGAGGACACCTCAAACAAAACGTCCAGCCGTTGAGGAATGTGACTCTAATGCACAGCTCTGAGCTACGGCAAAACTCAGGTAGGGTGTTTTATTTCATTGTCCTGAACGCGGCCGCTCTCAATCCTGTGTGGGTCTGTTGTCGCTGGTGTGGTTTATGCAAAAGCAAGTGCAGCAGGCGTACTGTGTGTTTAGCATTTCCAGATAAAGAGAACACAGACCTGATATATTTTAGAATTATTCTCTGTCTCTGTCAAAATGGCAAAATACGAGCCACCACTGAAACATGGTTTTTTTACTCCTTCTTTCTCCCCTCTCTCTTCTGTGCTGTCTTCCTCTCCCCAACCTCCTTCCTCCTCCATCCATCTTTCTGCCTCTGCAGGGGAGTCAAGCCAGGAGCTGGGCCCCCCTCCGTCGGTGGATGAGGCAGCCAACACATTGATGACGCGCCTGGGTTTCCTTCTGGGAGACAAAGTGAGTGAGGGGCCAGCCGGCACTCAGTACAGCATGGAGGAACCCGAGGCGAGACAGGTAATGGACTCACTAATGAACTGGCCCCTTTTTATTTATTTATTTATATTATTCTTATTGTCTTTAAAGCTTTGAGGGCTTGACAGACATGCCAGGCTAATTCTTGGAGGGATTTCTGTCTTTTTAAACTTCAGGAGTACCACTTGACTAAAAACGTACACACTGCTGTCAATGTCTAAATTAGTTGGAGGGAAACATTTCCTCAGGTTATTAGATTTAAGATAAGGAACTGGTGGGTTTGTTTTTTTTTTTTAACCAGCTTTTATGCAATTGATATGCTTCATCGTGGTCTATTTGTCTTATCGTGCATTTGATTTTGGCACAATTCTTTTGAGAGAGATTGTTTTTGGGAACTTGAGCAAATGCGCAATCATTAGATTCGATCTGTTTTGACGTTTATCTCCGTAATATCCTTGTTTGCTCTTGTTCTTGACAGATGTTTAGAAGTCAGGATACCCAGATCAAAAGACTTTTCTTTGAATTGCCCTCAGACACCATGGTGCACTGGCTTCAGGGCTTATCAGCGCCTCTTCATCAAACAGCAGACATCTACCCGTCTAATTAGAATTTTATATAACAAATACTTTTTAATTATTTAAATCCCGGAGCAGTTTTAAATGTGCTTATTGAAAGCAGGTTTCTGGGTTTGGACGTGCAGCAGGTCAGGCGTAACGTTTCCCATCCTGCACCGGTAAACTTTCTGCTTGTGAATTTGGCAGTTGTGCAACAAACAGCTCTTGGCACAACAAGCCTGCTTCAAGCTCTGTAGCAGATGCCCTGGTTTCTCTACCTAAACCTGATTTGACGGATATGAATTTTCCAAGCCAGGGGAGAAAAACAGTTGCTGCAGAGAGCGAGAGAGAGGGAGACTGAGAAATGGGGAAGAGGGGAGTGGGAGGGGGGTAAACCTGTTGCTGTGGCATTTCAAACAGGCCTAGGTATGGGTTTGCACTAAAGCACTGTGGATAAGCGATTAGACTGATGGCCTGCCTGCGCTTGATGTGAGCGCTGCTGTATCAGTGGGGGTGTATAAATTGAGAGAGGTTTATTCAAGCGGCTCTTTTTAGAGACGTGACTCATACTAGCACCCAGTTGCATCGTGCAAACAGCAGAAACTTATTATTACGCTAGATATCTGCCCCAAATACTGTTCTCTAGATTGCAATTTCGTTTGATTCATTAACCACCAAGAATGGCAAAGACTGCATGAAGACACCATCTATTAGCAAGTAGGAGTGTTTGTTCGTATATTGCTAATTCACCAGTAATGGTAAAAGTCTCTCTTAATGTTTGTCGTCATGAATGGGTAACTGACCTCTTTAATAGTTTAGTTAATGAAGCCAGATACTTATCAGCCTACTTAAACAAGAAATAGTGACCACGGGCAGGTCTGCTCCTATTTGTTATTTTTTCGTATCACTAATTCAATAACTTTAACCTTATCTCCCATCTTCTCTTTGAGATGGATGAATTCCTGTAATAGTGATGTCTTTGCAGCAAGACCTCACCAGGTGATGGAATACGGTGACCTTAACTCAAGAAGAGTGCAGTTAATTGCCTTTCATACTCTCATGCTCCCGCTCCCTGGATAGACGCAACACTTCCAGTTCAATCCAGTTCTGGTGTTGTGGTTAAGGTCAGGCCTGCACAAGGCAAGGCTCATTAGCGCCGCACATAGAGCTTTGCACAGTCGCCGTGGCCACGCAGAGGTTTGGAAGTTTATCCGTGTGTCCACATGCATGTGTGTTTGTTTTGTGCCTGGATCGAGCCCCTGTAAACGTGACACTTGAGCGGTCCCATCCATGATGAGGGCAGAGGGCAGCATTGACTGGAGGAGTGTGACAAACTGTTCCTCCTCTTTGTACTCAATCAGCCGGACATGCTCAGTTGCACTTAGCAGGACCCGGAGGCCGTGTGCAATAAAGGGCAGTGTGTTGATAATAATTCAAACCCTAAAGCCAATAGTACAGTCCAACATGCACTCACTGGCCTCTCTGTCACATACATGCAGATAAATCCATACAGCTTCCATGTGTAATTTAGTACAACAGCTCTGCAACATATTCTGCCTCTGCAAAGCTTTATTCCTCTAAACTCAGCCGACCTTGTTCTAATATACTTCCTCCTCATGTTTGAAAAACCAGTACGACCGCCACTCAGCATGAATCCATCCACTTCAAGAACACTGCAATCTATGACCTTCATAATAAATGTATACTGTAGTAAAATTAAAACAATGCGTGTTACTTGATGATTGGTTTTAGCTTCCAGTACAATTAAGAGGCTTGATGCAATCATTGTTGTTATTGTCTAACAAAAGAAACAAAAAATTTATTGGTTTATCATTCAGATAAAAATAAAAAAGTAAATGATGCATTTATGTAGGGTTTTTTTTATTTTTTTACTAAGAAAGGCATTTAAAAAAAAAAAAACTTGAAACAGCCTCCTAGTGGGAATCTGGTCCAAAGATGCAATAATTGGTCCGAGACTTTTGGCCCGCACTGTTAATAAACGACAGTGGAGCCGTGCTGGCTCGGCCAGTCTGGATCAATCGGTGGATGTTGTCTCTCTCAAGGACACTGACAGTGCGAGAAGAGCTGGGGATCCAACCTGTGATTAACTGAAGAAACTGTGAGATCTCCTGAGGAACAGCCACCCCAACAGATAATTGGCAGATCAATCAATGATGAAAATAATCACTAGTTTCAGTGCTAACCCTGACTGTATGTGCGGTTAATTAAGCGAACACACACCCGTATAGTCGTCTTCCTGCAGGCTGAACTACGCTACTCTTTGCCCCGTGTGAGACTCCACACCTCCTGTTTCTCCATTGTCCGTCCAAACCATCAACAGCAGCGCTGTTGGAAGGACCTCCGTGCGTTTGTGTTTGCCACACATACTGAGTCATTCGGCACAGCTGTTTTGTGCCTTTGTGTGTGTGTGTATAAATATACATACCCGTGGATGCAGTACGGAGGGGTCTTTTTAGTGTGTGTGCCTGAATGTTTGCATCAGAGTGCATTTGTGGGTGTTCGCAGCAGCAGATTAGACACAGTCGTGTTTTTATTTTGTCCCCTGTGGTCTCCCGTCTTCGAACCTGAGCTGGTGCAGAAGAAGGTCACTGTGGGAATGTCGAAACAACGCTGTTGCAGGAAAGGACATGTAGTGTGTGCTTTGAGTTCTGCCATTTTTAAAGAGAAAGGGGAAAAAAAAACAAGTCATGGCAAACAGAAAAATATGCGTAAAAATAGTTCTGCCAGGATTAATTGAATATAAAATCTATTTGAAAGTCTCATTTGTAGGGTTTGAATCCATAAGAAGCTATATTTATACAAAAAAACACACCTTTACAGTTCTCCCTGCAGCTTTAGCAACAAGAAGTTGATACAGCAATATATATCAAGCAAAATAATGTTGCAATTATTTTTACTTCAACTCATTTTAAGGAAGAGACTGGAAACATGGACATCTCACTTTATACAACATCAGAGCTTTAGTGTAGTTTTTAATCAGCACCTACTGTGCACCCCCCTCAGCATATTCAGACATGTGCCATGGGACTGTACAGAATCTGATTTTGGAAGTGCCACTCCTGCTTGTTTCTGCAAAGGGAAATGACTGTTTTCCTGCATCCACATGCTCCGGATCACATCCCACATGTATATACTACCTTTCCAACATTTGTTTTTAGCGCTTGTTAGAATCAGCCAAAAGAGACGAGTACTGTGCTTTAAGGTACATTTGGTGAAGTGAATGTGGGCGTTACAGGTGGTTTTGGCTGCTGTTGAATTGGCAAGGAAAGGAATTTTATTTTTCTTAAGCTGTGCAGTGTTTCATTTATGAAGCCGTGAGGCGACAGATTATAAAATATTATGACGACTAGGGTGTTGTTTGTTCGTGTGGGGGAGAGACAATCCAGACAAGGACTGGCTGTCCCTGGGAGGTGGGGGGGCTCTCATCAAACTGCAATAATGAAGTGACATTTTTCTTATATGTATATGACTCAGAGATTAAAGGTTCACACACTGTACATTGACATTTTTACCAATATGCACAAATTAAACTGTAGGAAGCAAACAAAGCTTTTAAAGATCTGCTTCTGTCCCAGGGCCAGAACCAGAGGATCAGCCCGTGCTCCACCTTGACCAGCAGCACTGCCTCCCCCCCTGCAGGCAGCCCCTGCTCCACCCTCCCCCCTGCCATGCCCGGCCAAGCCGGCAACAAGGACTGTGCCTACGGCTCTGTCACCAGCCCTACCTCCACACTGGAAAGCAGAGACAGCGGGATTATCGGTGAGATCTGATCACAGATGTATTTTACTTTTTGTCAACAAATGTCCTGAGAAGACCAAAACCTGCAGTGTCTGGGTCGGTTTCTATACGCCTTCTGATCTGCACACAGTAGATCATCTCCACCAACATCAGTTGGCGACTATTTCCAACAATGACTCATTTGGAGCTCTAGTGAATTCTTGTGATGAGGATCAGGTCTCTGCTGGTTTTGGTCTGTTCATTGGATTGGTTGACAGTAAGTTGATATCTACCTCAAAGTTGTATCATGAGCTCTGCGCTTATACAAGTTAATCCTAGAAAATGTAATCAATAGTGAAAACATGCAGACCAGCTAATTAACGGGCCTGAGTATTGCTGTTTTTCCTGTTCTGTTCAATATAGATTCAACTATGGACTAATAAAGTCTATAAAATTGATCTTTAAAAAAAGAAAACAAGGAAATAAAATATCTCACCTGACTGCAACCCACTTGTTGTGTGATCAGTTTGGAGTCAAACTGTAGCGCCTGTCAGTCAGACAAAACCAGTGAGCACTCCCTGTGGAAGACAGTTCAAGTGTTCATGTCATGTTGACATCAACAGTGGCATTCTCGAACTGTGAGCAAGACGACGACGACGACAGAGATAAAATGCTCAGTGAAATGGAGCACTTTGCGTATGTCAATGCAGATGCGTCTAAAAAGTGGCGAATGCCTGCAGTTTGATGGAGAAGGCGTCGCATTGAATCAGAGCAGCAGTAAATAAATGTAACAGCAGACGGGTTGTGCGAGGTGAAGAGATGGGAGTTAAATATAAACAGCAGCGTGCAGTTGTGCGAGGTAACAGTGCTGATGAGGGTGTCATTGCTTTTCGTTGCAGCCACTCTGACCAGCTATTCCGAGAACATGGAGCGAGGCGGCAAGTACGGCGAAGGATCCCGGGCGAACCTCAAACTGTGGCAGTCCCAGAAATCAGGCATGGACTCGTTCCTGTACAGGGTGGATGAAAACATGACAGCCTCCACCTACAGCCTCAACAAAATCCCTGAGCGCAACCTGGAGAGCATGTCCTCCCACTCTGCCCACTCCATCCCTCTGTACCTCATGCCCCGTCCTAACTCTGTGGCTGGTGAGTCCTTTCCTCATTCCCTGCCTTCTCCCATTAAAGTATAAAAACAGGTGACGGCTAGTCTGTTGATGGGGGAGCAGAAATAGTTACTTCACAGCATGCAGTACATAATTAATCCAAAATTGGATTGAACTGCGAGTGATGCACCTATTTCTGACTCCTTTAGAGCTCCTTGTCACTCCTTTCTGTCCTTGCATGTTCTCTTCCTAGACAAACTTTTCCTTTGTGTGACTCTGACAATGACACCCTTTTGAAAAGAGCAGAGGAATGTGTGTGTGTTTTGGAGGAGCAAATCCAACCTCATGCATTGGAACGATGTATTAAACCTACCCATTAAAATCCCCATGTCTCATTGGCTGTTAGCAGCCACGAAACCATCCCAATAACTGCTGATTAGATGTTCTCCTCCCAAACTTCTGGTGTACATCCCAACAGCTTTATATTGCTTTAGATTCTTTTTCAGATCCCAAACCTCCACCAAACCACAATCCCCCTGCAAATCCGAAATAAATCACCTTAAACTTCCCCTTAAATTTGAAACCGGTATCAGAATCGCTCAGTCGTGGTTTGTTTTGATTTGATTCCTTTTCCTTTTTACGGCTGCCCTCCCCCAGAAAAAACTGTTTAGCCAGGAAAGGGCCTGTGTATTCAAATTTCATGGGGGATATGTTGAAATATTGGCTAGCTGCAAATCCGCAGTGGTATTTTTGCTAAACTCTCAGCCTTCTGGTGTAGAGTGAAACCACAGCGCACAATAATACAGTCTGGGAAGAAGAAAAAAAAAAACCCAGCTTCAGCAGAAGAACATACTGCGGCTGGAAGAATATCACATAGGAAAGCTGGCAATTGTATTGCTGACAGAGGTCTCATTGATGTGTGTTTGTTATTGTGGGCCACAGCTGCCTCGAAAAAAGGCTCCCAAAAGTAACAGTAAATATATCAGGAAAAATGTCAGTTTCATAACACTGAGGCAGTCCTAATGGACATGATTGTGTTATTGTTCTCATCATCAGAGAGGCTGTTACAGACGATGAGCTCTATTATGCACTTCTCCCACTCCCACTGGGGAAAAAAAAAAAAAGAGAAAGAAAGAAAAGTGCGCGTGCACGTACTGCACGTAGACTCAGTTATATTTCACTAAGCATTGTAATACGGCTGACAGGGGCCGTCGCTGCAGCTCTGACCTTCTCGTTATGCTGGTCATGTCCTCCTATTTGACACTGATGTCTGGCGGTGTAGCGACTCTGCCGGGTTTAGAGATTCACCCGCCATCCCATCTCCACCCCTCAATACTGAAACTGAGCGAGCCGCAGACGGGCTTTAAAAGCATACCACAAGCTGCAGATGAAGCAAAAAATAAAGTAAAGACAGAGTGAGAGAACAATTTCACAAAAACAAACAAACAAACAAAAAAAAAGAGCATTTGTGTTGTCAGGAACAGCGATTCCATATTGAGGAGAGGGAGATGGATGCATGTGGAAGAGGAGTGAGTTTCAGAATCTCTTTCCTTCTCTTTCTCTCTTTCACAAAGAAATATTAGATGATGTCGGGAAGAGAGGCAAGCACAGGCTGAGGATTGGCTAGGCTCACACAGCAGTGGAACATCAAAGCCCCAGGCATTAACCGTTTCTATCCCCCAGAGTGACAGAGAGAGACTCGCTTTGATGTGAGGAGAGAGTGAAGGGGGGGGACAGGAGGCGACTGGGAAGGAGAACGAGATGGGAGGGGGCTCCTCTATTACCTAATGAAGGCAGTGCGTTGGAAGAGCTGAAGATGGATATAGAGGACGGAGTAACCTCAACAGTTTTTTTTCTTTCTTTCTTCGTCCTACCATCATGTTTCTGGATTTCAAAAATGAGCCGTTGTTGCTTCATTTTTTATTTGGAGAAAAAATGCCAGCAAGCAAGAAGAAGGAAAAAAAGAAAATGCAGAAGCATACCACATACATCCCAAAAAAACAAAGCAAAACAAACCAACGTTTGTTAGACGGGGAAATTGTGGAAAATGACTGAAAGTCCTGGTTAGATGTAGTGTTTGTGTTACTTCTGTCTGGGGGGGGTAACTATGGTCAGAAATTACAGACTGCATTTACACCTGAGATCAACTTCATTCCATCAACTGGCTGTTTTTAAAGGGCTGCTTCACTAAAAAAAAAAAAAAGGTTTTGTGGTCTAAACATGGCATTGATATCTCAAAACCTTGGCAAATACTTGAAACTGAAAAAGAATGATACAAGTAGTACTGTGAGGAAATGAAATTTGTGTGAACTGACCCTTTAAGACTTTGCCATGTTGATGGATGAACTGTATATGCTCCATCTTATGTAACTGCCTGGGGACCGAGCGATCCCTCCCTGCTCATTCTGAGACTAAAGGGATATAAAAGACACTGAGATTCTCACTCTATAGCCTCGAAATTCACTAAATGAAGATAACGGCTCACCCGAAACAACGTTTTTCAATTTGGAGGGCGGACAGGTCTCATTGATTTCCTTTTCTAGCATCTTCTCCTGATTTCCCTTTTGTCCCTGGTCCCACCTCCGCTCATATACCGATATAATTCCCAGAAATATTATTGTCTAAATACAAGAATCTCCATTAGTTATCATCTCAGGTTATCTGTCTGGGAGATGTGAGAAGAATGCTGAGGCGTTTCGAGCTCCAGCAGTCACCTCATATCTGAGATGACGAGTTGGCTCCTGGCTGATTTCTGAGACTGGCTCTGGATCGCAGCCCAGCTGGTCTTTGAACGTGTATGCGTGTGTTTGTGTGTGCGTGGATGCATTTATGTCATCAGTCACTCTTTCGAACAGGAAGTGTCTGATGTGGTTGTTGTTGCCGCCCAAATGAGCTGAGCTCACTGCTCCACAGTTGGACTTTTTCTCACTTTCTTTTTCTTCCTCTGACCACCCGCCCTCCATTTTTATTTCACACTCTCCATCCTTTATTTCGTTTCACTATGTGTGCAGTCTTAGCGCACTGGCACAGGAACGCTGAATGTGATCCCCAGCAGCCTGCTGCATTGCAGATAGAGATGATGAGCACACAGATTTGAGTCTTCACATTCAAACACAGTTGAAAGAGAAGAGGAGAAAAAAAAACTTTTCAGCTCAGTAGCCTTGAGTCATTCTTCCTTGGGCTAGCAGCAGATTAATGCCTCCACTGTCTCCACTTTTAGCCTAGTTGGATGACCAGCACCCCCATTCCCATCAGGGCCAAGCCTCCAGCATTCTCAGCTGCCATTTTCCCTCCATTTTTGGAAACCCATGTGGCTCATTTTTTGGGTCCAAGGACTGACTCAGGCAGTCACCGACACACACATGCTTAGTCCTTCACTGAGTTTAGCTGCAGCCACAAAGAAAGGGTACGGGATCAGGGTTGATGCGATGGTGATTTTTACACCGGTGAGAGGTGGCGGGCTCTGATGCCTGCCACTCAGAAGGATTATTCTGCCTGCGCTTTTCGGACAGACTGGATGGAGATGCAGTATTGACGGTCACATGTCTCGTCAACTCCTTGAATTTTACTTGGGATCTCGGGAACTCACAGTATTTCAGGTATACTGTTAGAGAAAATGGACTCCCTACTGCAATTCTACTTAAATACATTTTTATACAAGGATAGAATTCAGCTTTTGGCAACTTGGGTTTTGTTTTTGCAGTTTTGTCCATCAGCTCCATCAACTATAAACACATTGTCCTCACCAAGGTAATTGCCAACATACTGGAACACATTAGTCAAATGGGGCAAGAAACAGAAGCACCGGAGAATGGGACATCTTTTAAACAAACCTCTCTCCCCACCAGGTCTGTATGGGACTAAAAGTGGTGGGAAATTGTAAAATTATTACCCACACAGTCACCATCAATGCTATCTGTTACAGTTAACAAACCAACTTCCTGTTGGTGCATTATTGCAGGCAATTCAGATGCACTCACTTCTGCATTATCATCCAGTTAAAGATGAAGGATGGTTTGTTTAAAACCTGTCTGTTCACTTGAACACTCATGTTTCCGGCCCAGATCTCAGATTACTTCTGTGTTTACATAACTAATGGAAATGGAAGCTAAAGCTCTGATAGCCAGGAAATATTATTCCTTAAACTTCATCTTTGTGGTCAATTTCTGGCTTTTATTAGACATGATAAACCATGTGACCCCCGTGTCTCTCAATGACAGTGTCTCCTCTTGCTGTGGTGACTCAGCAACCATCAAGGAACCACCAGCCTTCTGGATCGTTCAACCCGTTAATCCTTACTGTACTTTGTTGTTTAGACTAGGATGTCATTCCTTTCACTTCTTTCACATCTAACCGAGTCACCCAGGGAGGTTCAGGGGCAGTTCAAGAACAGGTCCGCTGTTTACTCACACTGGAGGCTACTAATCTCATTTAACATTCACTGGTTTTTTAGCATCAGCCCCAAAGACACAGCGTGGTGTGAACGCTCGGCAGCCAGCGTCCTGCTGGCACTTAGTCCATGAATAAGACATTTGTCTGCTGAGCTAATTAATCCTGAGAGGGGTCGGATGGCATCTGCCTCCACGCCTCGTGACAGACACTGAGAGGAGGGAATTTTAGGACACAAGCATCCTGTAGGAGTTAGCAAGTATGAGCACAGGAGACTGACAACGGCCTCAGGAACTGGCACAAAACAGTGCCACCATCTTTTGTGCTTGCGTGTTATCAGCTTTGTTTTTTTTACTGTATTTGTCTCTTGTAGTAGATAAATGTTGACAATAGAATCTAAAATATCCTGCTTGCCGCCCCCACCCTTTACCCCTTACCCCCAACCCCCCTTCGGTCTCCTCCTCTCTATCGACACGACTACAGCTACCAGCTCAGCCCACCTGGAGGACTTGGCATACCTGGATGAGCAGAGACACACTCCATTACGCACCTCGCTGCGCATGCCCAGACAGAGCACCACCTGCGGGCCGGGTCGCTCCGGGCAGGACCTGAGAGGTGAGACTTAATGCGCACACACACACACACAGCCCCTCCTTATTCTTCATATTTGCTGACAGCTCTGAGGTGTATTCAGAGCTGCTTACAGTGAGTAATGTTTTCCAGTGTCTCTGTGGCGTGTGAGCTGGGTGTGTGGCAGACACATCTGAGTCACTGGTTTTTGCAACTTAAAGACATTAACACATAACAGAGTGATAGTTCAGTTTGAAGATGCACGACCAGTGGAAGGGGGGGTCACAGGGAGAACATGCAAACTGCACAGAAAGGCCTCAGGCCGGGAACCAAACCTGAGACGTTCTTGTTGTGGGGTAACAGACGTAATCATGATGCCGCCGGGCTGCCCCGATTAATTAATAACATCAAAAACAGAAACGAAAAGCTGCGTGTGGCAGCAGAAGTTGAACTGTCACATTAACCTCAGTTCAACTTTAAAAAGGCTGTTTTGTGTCAGACCGGGCTGCAATTATTCAGTTGCTTCACATCAGACACAGTTCAGGAGTGAACAATAGGACACTGTTCTACGTTTCATCCACCAACGGCGCAAAGCAGCTGATCGTCGCAAGGCGAAGCTGCATGACAAGCGAGTCACTTTTTAAAATTCAAATGAAAGTGTGATGGTTGGTTTGAAATTTTCATTGCATTTCTAATGCAAATGATAAACAGACCAGTGATTCTGTAGAGCAGTTGTTGGTGGCCGCTGGAGGTTGTCAGCTGTTGTATCCATGTGTGTGGAGCAGAGGCTTGAGAGAGGCTGCGGGAATGCACAAAGAGCGTTTTGTCAGCTTGTGTCACCGCGAAGTTAAAATTTGTCTCTGTGCTTAACATTCACTGTCAGCGCATGCTTCGCTGCACACCATTCACGTCGAGCACACAGCACGCGTCTCCTCTGCCCCATCGCCAAATGGCCTAATGTCACAACATTAGGTGTCCCTTTGCCCTTCTTCTTCTGTCACTTAGCCAGTAATGAGCGCCATAATGGCAACCCTGTGCCATCCAAGCGAACACAAATATGCGTCCCTGTGTATTTTAAACACATGTTAAGACCCCACTTAGCCAAGAGTGCGCTGGAATGAACTGCGATGTGATTCCCTTGCCTCGTGGCAGCTTCGCTGCACACAAATGCAGGAGTGAGACAGAGTGCTAGGGAAGACAAAGGGGAGGAGAGAGATGGAGGTAGATGCAAGAGGAAAGAGGAACAGGACAGGGACGACAGGAGGCAAGAGCTTGTTCCTCTCGAAGCTTCACTGTTGCTGCCAGAGTCACTTGTTTCAACCTTCGTCCTCTAAGGGCAGCCAAGTGTGTTTACAAGCCATCCGACTGAGTCCTAGCATGCTTTCTGCCTCCTCGGATCAGTGTCAGAGCCTCCCTGAGTGCACTGCTCCTGTGGTTTCAACAGGAGAGACAGAAAACGAGACAGAGGGAGACAGGACGTGTGGGGGTTTTCCCTGAAGATCACACGGCGACAAAATCCCACGTGACTTAATTCCCTAAAATTTGAGGTAGCAGATTTAAGGATCAGATTAGGTTATTTGATTGGCTTGTATGTTTACTGCACCTAAATAGTCTTGTCAGGGAAGGATGGGGCTGAATGAAATGAATGGACCACTCCCCAGATAGATTTCCATCATGGACACTCTATGAGCTTTCCTCCAGCAGCAGCCTCATTATCAGCCCATTCTCCACACTGGGGTCCTATCGATTAAATCATGGTCTCCAGGAGGAAGGATGGACAATACTGCAACACCACATAATGCCATTTTCTTATTGCCAGGACCTCTTTTAAATAAAAAGGAAAAAGAAAATGGGCGGCTCAGAAAACAAACATGACATATAGATGAAACGGTCTTCTGTGAGCTGTTGTTTAATTTATTTAACTTCTAGCCTCAGAAGGCAAAAATATTTTTGCCTCTGGGCATCACAGAAAGGGGCTGGTTGGCTACAAGAGGCTGGATGCAGACTTGCAGCTGAAGTAGAGGACAAAAAGATTGTTATGTTTTGGTCAGGTGGTAACCAGCTGACAGACGCCGCTCTCTCGCTCGCTCTCTGGTTGGTGTAGCCGAAGCTTTCTTCTTTTGATGCCGGCCATCGGGGGCCTGAGCGGTGCTGCTGTTTTGAGGAGAGTGAGTCAGACTGTAATGGACCTTCTTGTGCTCCTGCCTGCCTACCTCTAAGATTTACCACCCACCTTATCTATTCACTGCAAACTCTCTCACATAACTGTACGCTGCACACAGATTTTCTCCTTCATTTATCTTTACCTTCTCTCGCTTTGTCTTTGTCGCTCTCTGTCCCTCCCTCCCTGCCTCTATTTGCATAAAAAGAACAGACCTTGTTTTAGCTGATGGTTGTAACTTTTGGCTGTTAAGAATATTTTCAACACCAGGAGGGGGTTTATTACTCCCATGTACATTCACTGACAAGGGAGAAACATAAATAATAAGTCATAGAAATGGATTTTGACACTGTAATTTACCAGGCCATTTAAAGTGAGACTGCAGATATGGGACATTTTGTCTTATTGTCAACAAATATCATAAAAACACCCCAAAATAAATTGATCCTGTTGAGTATTATCTGTGTATACAAAGCCTGAACCAGTTTGTGTTGATAAACCTGGGCACTGCCCTGCTGCCATAAACACTCATAAGAACAATACTCACATAACAAATGCACTTGAAATGAACAGCAAAATTGTTTTATATATATATATATATAGCTTATGATTCACAAACTACTGAAGGACAGTTTCTGTTCTAGGTCTGCATTATTTCAAATGACAGCACTGTTTATATTTAACATGTATTTATAGCAAACACAGACTAAAGAAGGCCCCTATTGCTGTCTTGGTCTGGGGAGTTGGATAACAGTCTAGATTTGATGACAGTGCACAAACACGTTTACAACAATGATGAGTTCCAGGTGATTATCTCATCACCCTGCTGCACTGTTCACTTTGTTTGACATCAATCTGTTAAATAATCTTGAACGATCTAGATTTTGAGATGTAATATCTGTCTGATTTGGAGTTTTGTTGCAGGCCTTTCTTCTTATATAACATATTGACATAATGTTTTTATTTTTTGTTGCTTGCCTGCAAGTCATAACAGTAAGTCAGTAAATAGTATGCCAGCAAGAAAATACTGCGTTAAATGAAACTTTGTGGGCACATGCGAGATTAGAGTGTATTTTCTGAACAAATGCATTTGCCATAGGCACATTCTGATTTATGTTGCTCTAAGCTTACTGTGCAAATTACATAAGATTAGATTTTTTTTATTTTTTACTGAAATTATGTAAGATCCTGTTGCATATGCTAGCTGCGTCTCTCCACTGCCACCGACAGAAGAAATCACAGGAATTTTAAGTGTCTGAAAAACCAGACAGCAGAAAAATAAAAGGAAAAAATTGCCTTAGACAAACTCACACATCCACAAACTCCCACATCAGCCATAAGAACCGTCTTTCGCCTGACCTAAGATAACCTATGGCTGCACTCCCCAGACCCCTTAACAGTGCAGACTGATCATCTAAACTGCTGCTCCTCCTCCTCCCATCCTCTCCTCCTCTCCTCCTCTGCAGCCCACCTTCCTCCTCCTCCTCTGCCTCCCTCTCAAGGCTGTTCAGCCGCCGTGAGTCATCCTCACCTGGTGAATAATTAAAACGTCTGAGACTCTCACTCCGTCTGGCCATGGAGGGTTGTTGGTAGAGGAGGAGGCGGTGGGGGCTGGCAGGGTGCAGGGAGGGGGGTGATACCTTGCTCAACGTCGCCTGAGGGGGAGTGTTATGGGCAGGATTATGAGCAACTGCCATCCATCCATCCCTCTCACACACACACACACATTCGCTTTCACCATCCTGGTAACAACTCCCTCAGCCCCTGTTCTCAACATGGCTGCCATGTTTTCCTGGAATACCTGACACAGTGGAGCAGTCGTGGATGCACGACTTAGCGAGCAAGAGGTGTAATCGCTTCTGCCGTTTAGAGGATGGTGCCCAATAGTGCGAGGTTGTGTTTAGTAATTCCATAAGGACTGAAGGAGCTTTACAGGCACATTTGGCATCGAGTCACCCCCCTCCCCCCCAGGATAATTTAATTAGCTCCACTTAAAACAGAGTAGCTCTGGGTATTTAGCCTCTTACTCCACCAGTCTGTGGTATCACAAGTGGCAGCACCAGGTAGTTTTCACTTCCCCATCACACAAAGTTGCATCAGTTTCATTCTCTCACAATATGACATCCATCTGGAAGAATATTAAATCGGTATTGTGAATTATAGACACAATGAAGTATTTGGTCTTTCTCTGACGCTGTGTTCGTGTGTGTGTTTTGAGTTAGCGCTAAAATAATCTGACTGGGGAATGTGGATGAAATGTCTTTTATTATCAGAGCTCAGTGCAGTGAAATGCAGCGCTGTCTGTGTCCTCAGTAAAAAATCGAGGGCAGCTTTTCACCCACTTTCAGGAGCATCTGTGTGTACTTTTTGCTGATTGTATAAGTATTGTATAATATACCCTCATTCTGCGATTACAGTTAGCATCCCTGGAAAAGAGTTGTCCTTGCACTTGTGGGTGATGCATGTTAAAAGACTGCATCCAGAGCAGTATCAGCTCATTATGTTATGTTGCCTTGCCCGTAAATCGGCACACTGGGGCAATTTACTGAAGACATACAGCTCTAATGCAACAGTCGGCCCCTGCCTGTCCTCTGATACATCGTGCTCAACTGTACCAGCACGCGGCAAAGAAATATCTACCGACATAAAAATTCTGCTCTTCGAATGTATGATACATACAGCTTCGTCTCAAAGTGTGCTTATTGCTAGTATGCTGCAGAGTGTGAAATGAACCGCTGCACCAACTCTCGTCTGACCAGCAGCTCATTTCTCTACAAGAACTGACTCAAATTTAACCTCAGCGAAACAACCAAAAGAACGAGTGAGGGTGAAAATCCCAGTTCTTTGTGACAACACCTGATTTGGGGTTCATCTTTTGGAGGTCAGTTATTTTGCGTTTGGATGTGACCAACTTTAGCAGCCGTACCAACTGGTTGTTGGAGTTGAGGTTGGTGTTTCCCATCCCGGGGTCGAATTACAGTACTTCCAGTGCTGGATGCAATTTACTTTTATGGGGATTGATTGATCTTGCCTGGCGCAATGGAACCAATTAGCTTCTCCCAAAAGTGCAAGCCCTCCCCGTGCTCCCCCACAGATATGCTGAGGGATACGTTTGGTGTAATTCAAAGGATTTCAATTAGTAATCGACCCTGGTGTGGTGGTTCCCCTTATTATATTTATCTAACATCATGACGTGATGATGCTCCTGCTGCTTCCTCTTCTGGTTTTATTTACCTGTTAGTTTATTTATTTATCTTTCTTTCATTGAGCTGCACCTTTGCCTGTGCTCTGACACACTGCAAACTGCTGCCATTTCTGTCCTCACTGGCTTTTCTTTCTCCCCTCCCTCCCTATCTCATCACTCCAATTCTGCTTTCACTGTGCCTTTCTCTCTCTCTCTCTCTCTCTCTCTCTCTCTCTCTTTCTTTTGCTTGCTGTTCGTCTCAGCTTCCGCTAATAACACCCATGCCTGGCAATCCCAGTCACGTAAGTTACTTTAATTTTCATTTGTTGCATCAGGCGGCACGTCTTGCTCAACGGCCGCCCTGCTTGCTGTCCAGCGCTACTCAAAGCCGCCTAGTTGCACACAGCAAAGTGCTTGTGTTATTCATATACAGACCACATTGGAAATCAAGCTTAATTACCAGATGCTGATGCATTTAAAGAAACGGCACACCAGATAGAAGAGGGAACGATCTCAAAGCTCAAATCAGTTTAAAAGACGAGACCCAGGAGATGACACCCAGAAGCAGCAGGCTAAATTTTACACTGAATTTATCACACAGCGTCAGAAGTTCATACCAGATTCATTTTAGCCTCATTAGTCTTTATTGGTCCATATGTTCTGCTGAAAAGATGCCCAACCTCTGGAGGTCTTCAGGTTAATGACTCCCTCTAGTGAGCAGAATCAACAGTCAGCAGTGGCTGCTAAAGGAGTCGCCTCTTTGACTTTCTGCTAATTTTCTTTTGCTGCAGAATAGCACATAGCAGTCCATTTAGTTTTGATTTGTTTTGTTGTAAAATACAAGTTTCCAATAAAATATTTAAAGGAGATTCAAAGACAATAATTTGAATAAGTATCCACTGTCAACTCTGTTATTCCTATTTTCTCTTTAGTTCACAGTGAGAGTTTGCTGAACACACTAAAATTGCTCAAATGTAACCAAGCTGACAAAATCATTCTGCTGATGTCCCTTGAGTTTATATTTCAGAAGAAGTTTTTTTGTCATCTATCTCTTTATGTGGTCCCACTCATTTATAGTATTATGTTATTTATATAGTGTATCATGAATATTATTAGCATGTATCTTTACGCATAATATCTCACTGACAGGGCTCACTAACTGGTTTCCTGTTTCCCTGACTCAACAGTGCGTTTTGCACCCTATCGTCCTCAAGACATCGCCCTCAAACCTCTGCTGTTTGAGGTGCCCAGCATCACCATGGACTCTGTGTTCACGGGCCGCGAGTGGCTCTTCCAGGAGATCGACGCTCACCTCAACAGCCCCAACGCCAGCACCAACCGTGGCGTGGTAGTAGTCGGCAACATCGGCTTCGGGAAGACTGCGATCATCTCCCGCCTGGTGGCTCTCAGCTGCCACGGCACCCGCATGAGGCAGATCGCCTCCGACAGCCCGCAGGCCTCACCCAAACGTAGGCTGCCGATCACAGCCAGTAAAAAGAAGTCATGAAAGTAACATGCTGGCACTGTACCTGAGTTTGTGTGTTTTTGTCCTGTGTCCAGATGGAGAGGGGCTCCCCCTCACCCAGCCCCAGCCCACACATGGCACCCTGGGAGGAGGCAGCTGTCCCGGGACCCCAGAAATGAGGCGACGCCAGGAAGAAGCCATGAGGAGGCTGGCATCTCAGGTACCAGACACACCTCAGGCCATGAAAACACATAAATCCAAGAGAAAGTCTGTGAAACAGTCAATCGTTCGTTCATTCATGGTGGGGGGGGGCTGGAGCCAATCCCAGCTCACTCTGGACAGGTCACCAGTCCATCACAGGGCAAACACAGATAGGCTGGGAACCGAACTCGCGACCTTCTTGTTATGGGGCTACAGCGCTAACCAGTACGCCGCCGTGCTGCCCCCTAGGTGGAACGTCTGTCTGTTAAATACTTAATTACTGTCTTATCTTTGTCGATTACCGCCAATTGCTGTTTTCAACTCATTCTCCTCCCATTGATTTCTTTTACAAATGCAAATGATCTATTTTCCTACCATTTACTCCTAAAATAAATGCACTCGTAGTGATTTTAATGTGAAATTTCCAGCACTCAGTGCCGTATTTTATGAGGAGATAAGTGCACAATCCTGAGCCACTTAGGAACATTTTGGCCTCCCCGCACCTCCATTTCCCCTTTTTTCCTCTCACAGCTGAGTGATATTAAAAATATATATTTATTTGCCAAGTATTGTGTGAAGGACCTCATTTGCATACTACTGCATTGTCAGGTTTTTTTTTTTTCTTCATCAAAGGAAATGTAGTTGTCATCTCATTACAGCATAAAATTTTACGTGGGTTATTGGTTCAGTGTGAAATTTCGGAGCTTCAGCCTTTCTCTGATTGAAAAATTGTAAGACAATTTAAAACGGCTCTTTTTCATGTCTCAATTCTTCAGTTGCTGGCCACATATGCGGTAGGACAGCAAATGCCTCTGTTGGTGGTAAACTTCAAAAAAGGCCTTCAGTTCCTTTCAGTTGGAGATTGTTTCTTAAATTTAGACTGCGGTATTTAACTTCTTGTGCGCTTCCTGCAACAGTTACCTGTGTGATGTGCGAGGCCCAGCTCGTTTTCCCGCTCTTTTTCCTATCTGCTGTTGCTCATCCACGCCCCTCCCCTGCTGCTTAGCCATCTGCATCCCCAGTCCCAGCCTGATGCATTATGCAGATGTGTTTAAAAAAGAAAAAACAACTTTGCCAGGGAGCCTTATGAAATATTTATACCTGCAGAAAGCCATTTCCCAGCCAAGCTATTAGATCTTGTTAACTCTGTGCATTAATAATTGAGCGCACTCCCTTTTTCACCCCTTTTGTTTTAAAGCCCATTATTCCATTGTGACCAAAAATTAGCATTTCATTTTGATTAGTCTTTTCTTTTTTTTCGGCTTCTCATTCCCCTTTTTCTCTCTGCCCTCTGATCGCTGCCAACGTCACTGAAAATTCAACACCTTCATGATCCCTCGGTCCCCAGGAGTGCCTGGTGATACCTGCTGCTGTTGTTTAGTTGGCCAACCTCTCTGAAAATCCACTCACCTTCCTCTACATCCTGATGCCAGCACATGTCCATCCTGAGAAAACTTGAAATTCATTCATTTGCTCACTTAATCATTCATTTGAACATGTTTCAAGTCCGCAGCTGTGAAATGTGACAGCTTAACACTTGACTCCTTCATGCCACAGTCATCTCACACGCAAGCACACATGAGCTGACTCCGAATCAGTCTCTCCTGTCAGGCGGAAACCATGAATTATTAATGGCTAAAACCGTACAGTGAAACAAGAAGTATTATGTTTCATTATACTGCAATCATCCGCCATGAAGTTGACTCAATCTCAAACGAGTTGTAGCTGTAGACGCTGGGAAAACTGGCTGAGCCGTGCAGGAAAAAAAAGTGTTATTTCTAAATTTGTCATTGGACTCCCATGCTTCCTGACACCTTGACATTTTAAGTCGGTTTTACAATACCCAAAAAGCTTGGTCAAGGTTAGGTTCACCAGGAAAGGAACGGAAATGTAATCTGCAAGTGACCGGGCAGCAATCTTGTCCCAACTCTCTGTCGCCCCCAGGTGGTGGCGTATCACTACTGCCAGGCAGATAACGCCTACACCTGCTTGGTGCCTGAGTTTGTGCACAACGTGGCCGCCCTGCTGTGCCGCTCGCCACACCTTGTCGCCTACAGGGAGCAGCTGCTGAGGGAGCCGCACCTACAGAGCATCCTGAGTCTGCGCTCCTGCGTCCAGGACCCGCTGGCCTCTTTCAGGAGGGGGGTCCTCGAACCCCTGGACGCACTTTACAAAGGTGATAAACTTGGAGTCAGTTGTAGCGTCATCTCCCAGAGACCTCAGCTGTGGTGGAGTGCAACTGAATCCTTTCTCTGTAGCCCTGAACCTGAAGTGTAATTCTCGGTGCTTTGCTTGAGTATTAACATTTTAAGTTAGTTTACAGTTTGACTACATCGCAGAGTGACATAACACACTTTATTTACCCGATAGCTGAAGATGCTCGGCTCTAAATTGGACCTAAAATCATATATTACAACACAGTCTGCACAAGGTCCCTTGTCATGTTTCACATGTCAGCAATATGTGAAAAATCCAACGAGACATTTCTCCTCTCATGTTTACACTTAACTTGGATCATTATTTGAGACTCAAAAAGGTAGAAGAGTTTAAATGAACAAATCAAAATTATATTTCATGTTGTCATTCCAATTACTCATCTCCCAACATGCTGGATTTAAGTGGTTCATTATAAATGAAGTTATGAAAAGGAACTCCATCTTAGTGCACCTGTATTAATAATTTAATATAATATAAAGTATCTGTCGTATGGGCCATTCACTTCACTTGTAACAGAATAGTTTTATATTGTTAATAGTGCATTTGCTGAAAAAAAAGGATTTGAAATTTCATTGTTATTTAAGAGGAAGTCTTCTTGTATCCAAACGTATTCGTACATGTAAATAGCACAGCGAAGGAGAGAGCGCTCAAAATGACAAATAAGCAGCATAGACTTTATTCTATTAGCTGACTTTTAACAGAAATGTGCTATTTGTATTGTTTATCTCTCTCAGGGAAACCAAATATATACAGATCGTCTGTATTTAAAAGCTACAGATGACTGTAGCTGGAAATCTCTGTTGCTCTGTTCAGTCTAAATAATGAGCTGGAATTTGTAATAATTTCAAGTTATTCACTTCACGTTCCAAGCACAGCGCTTTCGGCTTGTTCAGACCTTGGTCTTCAATCTCTGCTTCCACTCAAGTCCTTGGTCCATGATATTATTTGCCTTCTGTGCAAGGTGTTTTCAATATTATCTAGATTAAAGTTTGTGATCCCGCAGCAGCTGAATTTCCTCTAAGCAACCAGACTTACTCCGATGTTCATTTGAAATGGAGATGAAAGTATAATATGTGGTCCATTTTTGAAAATGTAGTGAAATTTAAAGCTTTAATCAAATGCCAAAGTCAGGTTCGCATCTGTTTACTTCAAAACTTGTTTTCAAACTTACAACTCAGCAGCAGAGGAAGGACATGACTTGTGATTTGAAGAAAATGAGACCCTGTATTTATTCTGAGGTGTATTTATTTTTTCTATTTATGAGGTTGAGAAGAACCTCTAAGTTCCAAGTGACTTTTTCATTTCGACGCATCACTTAGAAATGGATTTCCTAAATTTGTTTTCATGCCGAGCGTTGTTTTTTCAGAGAGGAAGATCAACTCCGAGGAGGATCTCATCATCCTCATCGACGGTTTAAATGAGGCAGAGTTCCACAAGCCGGACTACGGGGACACCATCGTGTCCTTCCTCACCAAAACCATCAACAAGTTCCCTCCCTGGCTTAAGCTGGTGGTCACAGTTAGAACAACGTTGCAGGTACACAACAGCGAGGATTTTCTTCTTGTGTGTGCCAGGCAGATTATTGTAATGACAGCAAATCCCACTGTTTACATCTTGTAAATTCAGCATGGAAGCAGTAGTTTTGCCCTTTATTGTGTTCTGGATACCGCAGGGTTTTATATCGGCATGTTCAGTGGCTTATTTTTGCATCAGCTGGAGACTACTAACTGACAATATTAAATTTGTCATGAGTACAATTGTACCCTCCATTTCTCTGACCTTTTCCTCTTTCTCTTTGCACATTATGCAGAGGACATGAATAGATATGAATGAAATCAGGATTTTATTACATTTGTCGCTGCTATATTTTCCTCCTCTCACTTTATCCGTCATTCACGAGGAAGACGTGGGTATACAGTCAAAGCATGTCTTATTTAATCTTTAAACCGTGTGTTAGTTCTCTCGTCGATGTAAATGTGGGTTGTAAAATTTGTCAAGATGACGGAACCACTATCTCCTAATTTAATCGATTCTGGCTCTTCAGGAGATCACCAACGCGCTGCCATTCCACCGCATCTCTCTGGACAGCCTGGAGGAGAACGACGCCATAGACCAGGACCTGCAGGGCTACATCCTGCACCGGATTCACAGCAGCCCGGAGATCCAGAACAACATCTCGCTCAATGGCAAGATGGACAACACCACCTTCGGCAAACTCAGTGCCCACCTCAAGGCCCTGAGTCAGGGCTCCTACCTGTACCTCAAACTCACCTTTGACCTCATCGAGAAGGGCTATCTTGTGCTGAAAAGCTCCAGCTATAAGGTGTGGCATTGTGGCAGACGTGTGAGACAAAGATAACGCATGAGATAACAGAGAGAAATGAATGGAGGTTCTAAAACAACAGAGATGAATGAACCGTGAAATCCTGATTGCCTCAATTTGCATAATATGAGTCACAACTCAACTCAAATCTTAATGCGCAAAATAATCAAACATATTTTATACATACATAACATATTTAGTGCAATTTATCCTGACAGTGGTTACTGTAATATTCAATATCAATCACAAAACCTGCCTGTAAATCTGCTTAGAAATCATAGAGATAAAAAAAAAAGATTGTAACTGCAAAGTTTGCAGTTACAATCTGGGGTCAAACTCTGAAACCTTGTTGATCGTGATTTGCAGCAGAAACATTGAAAAGCCATTTCATTTCTTGACCTGCAGCCTGACTGCGAAATTATTTTAATGAAATCTTCTGTTTGCCAATCAAACACCTTTTTGATAAATATCCTTTGACTCGTTTGAGTGTGTATTTCAAAATTGAACACCTCATATCTTCAGAGTAATTTAATTTCATGTATTCAGAAGTGCTTGCGGGCTCCATTTATAAAATAATAATAATAATTATAATAAGAAAATTAAAATTTTTCTTCTGTGAGGAAGACTATGTGGAATACTTGGATGTGCTTCACAAACAATTCACCATCCTGTGGAGCATCACATGGATTCTCCTGCTGTCTGCTCAGGTGGTTCCAGTCAACCTTGCAGAAGTGTACCTGCTGCAGTGCAACATGCGCTTCCCCACGCAGTCGTCGTTTGAGCGGGCGCTTCCTCTGCTCAACGTGGCCGTGGCCTCGCTTCATCCGCTGACCGACGAGCAGATATATCAGGCCATCAACGCCGGCTCACTGCAGGTGATGATGATTTACATGTTGGACGTTTCTGCAGTATACGCTGGTGTAGATTGGACTTTGATTATTTTTTAAAACAGAATTGAGATTGTAAGGGCCAGAGGGGACGCCAGAGATGTTGGAAGATCGTGGAACTTTTCAATGGCATCGCTGCATGGTGCTGGTATCCCCATGAGGAGCAGGGGATGGTAAAAGGTTCAGATGAAAAGCTCTTCAAAGGAATTAAACTATTATAAAATGGCCCCGGCGATTCAGTCTGTAACAAAGTCAGCTTACCTCCAAAGTACATTTAAAGAGCAGAGCTTTAATATGTATGAAATACGGATCTGAAAGGGTTTTAGTTACATTAGGAAGTAATCTCATGCTAATTTGTGCTTTTACTCCATCCATGAGCTAAAATAAATGAGTCAGTAATTAAATCAGAATTCATGAAATGTTGTCAAATGTTGGTTTAACACCAAGAGGTGCTTCAAGGCACTGAAAATTTTATTTTTAAATAATTTCCACTCTTAAACATGAATGCAACATGTCCTAACAAACGTGGAAGAGCTGTTGTGACAACATAAGTGTCTTTTATTTTAGTGTGTTCGTGTGTGTGTTAGTTTTAGATCGAAGGTCAGATGACACAGTTAGTGACTCAACTGTGGGACAAAAGTACTTAAGTTCTCAGTGGATTTAACAGTACGGTCAAACGGAACAATGGTGTTTTCCTCTTTGTTTGAATGGGAGACATTAATAAATGTTTTTCTAACACTTTGTCCGTTACCATAGATAGATATCTTATAAATAACATGTGATGGCTTGATTCCGTTGTTGCCTCCGGCATGGAACGTCTAAAATAACATGGAGACTCTGTGTGTGGCTGCAGGGAACATTGGACTGGGAGGATTTCCAGCAACGTGTGGACAACCTGTCGGTGTTCCTGGTGAAAAGGAGGGACGGCACCAGGATGTTTGTCCACCCTTCCTTTAGGGAGTGGCTGATCTGGAGAGAAGAAGGAGAGAAGACCAAGTTTCTCTGTGATCCGAGGTGAGTACAGGCCGGAGAAATTGTGCTTTGAATAATAATGAGACGAAACAATGGCAATTTTTTTTTTGTTTTAAAGCATTTTGCTACGAGCGTTTTAATTGCCCCATCTGGAAAAAGGGATTTTTTTTTTTATGTGACAAAGCTGAGAGGGGCTATAAAAAAGAAACAGGGAATTTAAAACAAGGTTTTACTCAGTGGGTAATAATATTGACAAATTATTTTCTAAGTTGTGCAGTCGCAGTTATGGTTGAGGCTGCTCACTACTTGTATGCGACAAGTAAAATTAATGATTTTGATTAAGAACTCAGTCTTTACCTAAAAATGACATTTTCAGCATTTATGATGATAATTTCATGATTGAATGGCAGTTGGTTGTTTCACATTCAGAGAAGTACAGGCATGACTATGTATAAATAGTCACAGGTACATTATTTTTATCCAGGAGAGGACTGTTACAGAACATTTTATTTCATGTACTGTAATTAAAAAGCAATTGGACCAACTGTGCAGATGATGATGCCACGTAATGACCTGATGACTCAGGCTTAGATGTTGAGAGGTTGTGTGTTTGTCATCTCTGCAGGAGTGGACACACCCTACTGGCCTTCTGGTTCTCTCGGCAGGAGAACAAGTTGAACCGGCAGCAGACTATTGAGCTGGGCCATCACATCCTCAAAGCACATATCTTCAAGGTATACTATTATGTGCCTCTACCTATATCTATACACACACCCACACAGCTGTGGTCTGGAGCCGAAGTAATGAATATTTACACTATATCTCTCTGTTCAAGGGTCTCAGCAAGAAAGTCGGGGTTTCCTCATCTATCTTGCAAGGCCTGTGGGTATCCTACAGCACAGAGGGCCTTTCAGCTGCACTTTCTTCACTCCGAAACCTCTACACTCCCAACATCAAGGTACAGGCACTAACATGGCAGAGAGTCATACTGAAAGAATATTTCAACACGCCGCGGGTACCAAATCAGGAGTTGCTCTTGAAATATGCATCACAGAAGTCTCCCTCTCACCTGGTTTTTAACATTTGAAGGCTTGCTAATTTTTTTATGTGTTCCCTGCAGGTGAGCCGGCTACTGATGCTGGGTGGTGCCAATGTCAACTACCGCACAGAGGTGCTAAACAATGCCCCAGTCCTTTGTGTCCACTCCCACTTGGGCTACATGGACATGGTGGCTCTGCTGCTTGAATTTGGCGCCTCTGTTGACGCCCCGTCCGAAAGCGGCCTCACACCGCTGGGCTACGCCGCTGCCGGGGGGCACATGGCCATCGTGACTGCACTTTGCCGCAGGAGAGCAAAGGTATTTTGCACAGATATTTCCCTCCATCCTGCCTCCTCTGTTCCCTCGTGTCCCTGATCTAATCCACAGCCCCTTTTACCAGGTGGACCACTTGGATAAGAACGGGCAGTGCGCTCTGGTTCACGCAGCACTGAGAGGCCACATGGAGGTGGTGAAGTTCCTCATCCAGTCAGACTGGAGCATGGGGCCACAGCAGCAACAACAGTCACCACAGACCCAACAACAGGCAGCCTTCACCAAGAGCCAGGCCGTGCAGCAGGCGCTCATCGCCGCAGCCAGTATGGGCTACACAGAGGTACGGCTGTGGGTGAGCGCGGTGCTCCTGTAACCACAACTTTAAATTTCTGTGTGCGTGCAGGATAAACAAAACATAAAGGCAACAAAGGTGTCCAGGAAGACTGAGATTGACAAACTTTTCAAAGTAAATCTTCAAAAGGGCAGAAGAAATTTTAGAAATGTAAAGATCTCTTTGCGAGGCAGTTAAGTTATGATAATTCGAATTTGAGGGAGAGGAAACTGAGTATGATGGAAATGAAAGAAGAAAATAAATAATAAATAGAGAAAAGGGAGGAGATTGAATGTATGAATTATAATAGGCAGTAGTTCCTCCCTGCTCAGAAAGTAATTTCAGCAACTGATTGACCAATCCTGTTTTTTTTTTTTTTGTTGTTTTTTTTTTAAATGATCGTATTGCAACAGAAACAGATTTTATTTGTGTCATTTATTTCTCTGAAACCTTTTGAACGGAAGTAAACCTGTACATTAATAAGAGTCTTGTATCTTGAATCTTGTTCCCCACCAGATCGTGTCCTATCTGCTGGACTTGCCAGAGAAAGATGAAGAGGAAGTGGAGAGGGCTCAAATCAATAACTTTGACAGCCTGTGGGGGGAAACAGGTGGGAAAACTTCCTGTGGCCAGACACACCAATAAAAACACTAAATTCCATACAGACAGATAACTGTGAAGGCTTAATGGGTCCTGTAGCTGTGAAACCCTTTGCCAAATGTCACACACACAGACGAATATTTGCATTTAGGGGTCCCCCCCCCCTCCTCTTTCTGTGTGACACTGCGAGGCTGAGCGCTGCAGTGCGGATATGAGAGATGGTTCTTGTGTGTGTCTGTTGCTGCTGATGCAGTGCAGTGGTGTCATTGGAGCAGAGACAGGGCTGGGCTCACACTGGGGGGGGTGGGGGGGGGTGAGTGGGCTCCAGGGCACTTTAGAAATGACTAGTCTGATTGCACGTTGGCAGGGTGTTGAGAAATGTATCATTGTGACCTAAAGCTACGAGGCCTCATTACGCTGGAGTGTTGGAGAGGCTGCTCCTCACTGTCATGTGGAGAGAGGACTTTCATTGTTTAGAGGGATCAGAAGGATGACAGTTCTTGAAGATGATTTCTAATCCCAGTCTTGCGGGACAGGTCGACTGAAAACACATCATTACTGCCCGGTCAGAATGGCAACACGTTGCTCCAGAGGAGTCTCAAGTGAATCTTTTTCATTTCATTTTTCTTCTTTTCCAATTTGTAGTAACTTGCTTTAAAGCAACCTTAGTCAACGTTTTTCTCCAAACGATGCCTGAAAATCAATGGGACCATAGTCGGCAGCGACATCGTTGCTTTTACTGAGTTTGATAATGAATTTCAACTTGTGTGGATGTCTGTTTGTAGCTCATCTGTTTTGGCTCATACCAAATTCATAGCATTGTTTCTGGCCTCAGCTAGCAGCTGTTTTCAGGGGAAAAGCTCTGAAAGCTCAGGCAGACGCAGTTAAGACACCAGCTGAGGAACACAATGGAGCGAAGCAGCTAAACAGTCAGATATTTCACTCAAGAGCTAGAGACCAAAAACTGGATGGGTCCTAAACGAGTGAGCCATGCTAATTCTAAAATGGGATGATAATTAAACATTTTGTTTAGAACTTGTTTCTGTTGCTTCCAAATAGCCATTTTTTAACATAACAGTATAAATTTAGATCCCCTGCTTCAGGTTTCTCCCTGGAGCCTTTAATAACAGGCTAGTGAGCCTCGGTCTGGTTGGCTGACTGTTTTCTGAGTGATTGATTATAACTATAGCAGATTTTAAAATAATGATGAGTTGTAAATGACCTTATAGCTTTGATATCACAAAGTCACATAACTCCTGATGCCTCCTTTTATGCCACACTGTAGCATCTTAAAAAATCCATGCATGGCAGCACTGAGAAGTGTTAAAAATCTCATTTCTTCACGCTTCTTTTACCCTGTTTGACGCCTTCTTCCCTGATTGCGGTGTGTGTGTGTGTGTGTGTGTGTGTGTGTGTGTGTGTCCAGCTCTTACTGCAGCCTCCGGTCGAGGGAAGCTGGAGGTTTGTCGTCTTTTACTGGAACAGGGTGCAGCCGTGGCCCAGCCCAACAGACGTGGCATCGTCCCGCTGTTCAGTGCCGTCCGACAGGGACACTGGCAGGTTAGATGTCAGCCCAGATAAAAAAATAAAATAAAATAAAAAAAAATCACTGAGCGAGTGTTACATCCAGTTCCTATGACATACTGACATGGTTGCTGTATTTTAGATCGTGGATCTCCTCCTCACACACGGCGCAGACGTCAACCTGGCAGACAAACAGGGCCGAACCCCTCTAATGATGGCTGCCTCAGAGGGACACCTGGGAACGGTGGAGTTCTTACTAGCTCAAGGTACATTATCATATTTCGGATTAAACAAACAAACCAAGGCTTAAAACAAATTGTAGTTGACTCAATTTGATTATTCATTTGCCTGATGGGTGTTTTCATGCTAAACCAAATTAAAAACACAACATTGTAAACACAAGCATGAATACATAAAGAGGAGGCTTTTCCCAAATGCCTTTATTGAAATTATTATCAGAATTTCTTTAGAGATTCTAGCAGTTTTTAACTGAGAAACTAACCATGTTTCTTGATTTTCCTTTTTTTTTAAGTATGAAATAAAGAGTACATGTCGAAATGGCAGTGAATGCTCGGCATAATGGATAGTTTTTGATTTGATTAGGTTTTCGTTGTGCTGCTCTTTTCTTTTCTGATTATTTAATTTTCTAATCTAAATCCTATAGTTGCTCATACAAAACATGCTTTAATTAAAATAGGATAGTAGGGTAATTCCAGCTTTTATAATTAGTGCCAGATTTAAACAATATATTTGTAGAAGTCAGCTATAAAATGGCAAAACTGCGGTAGAAAAGAGCTGGAGTGAAAGGAGGTTTTCTGTCTTTCAGGAGGGTCTCTGTCTCTGATGGATAAGGAGGGTTTGACCGCTCTGAGCTGGGCCTGTCTCAAAGGTCACTTGCCCGTCGTCCGCTGCCTGGTGGAGAGTGGAGCCGCCACCGACCACGCAGACAAGAATGGACGCACGCCCCTCGACCTGGCAGCTTTCTATGGTGACTCTGAAGTGGTGAGTGACGACTGCAGGGGAGGGGGCACCCATTAATCAAACGGTTTCATATCATAGTCACGAGTTTGCCTGTTTTAATTAGTTTATTTAGTCACTGTGCTGCAGCTTGTTTCCAGCTTTGTAGCTTCTGTCGTGTTCATATTCCTCAATGTAAGAAAAAAGGAGTTTTGTTATTGGTTGAAAGTCTTGTGTCATATTAAAAAAGCTCAGCTATTATCGCCATAATTTTTCCTTCACTAAAGCCTTGAAGCAAAAGGATCTAGTGTTTCATATCATGAGGTCGTCAAAGGAGTGATGATCATTTCCTTCTGTTTGATTATTTGTTCATCTGTTCATCCATCTGCATCCGTTTGTATATCTCAGACATCACTGACTTTTGGCAAACGATTTTGGAGAATCCCTTCTGCTTTCACTGCATCCATGAAACTATTTTGATATTTAATTGGACTCAGTATTTTTCCATCTTTATGTCACTGAAGTATTTTATAAATCTCTTTTGAAGCGTTCAACAGAAGATGGATATTAAACTTTTGTAGCTTTTCCTTTTGGCCCCTATATGTCAATATATAACTTAAGTAATATCAGAACAGAATTTTTATTTTTTTTTTCCCAAATATGAGTTAAAATATAGGGAGACATGATGGCATCAATGTCCAGACCACACTACACAAAAATAATGACCTGAAATGGGGAAAATTGATACACAATCATACAGTCTGCTCTGGAACTGAACAGGCTTTAGCAGCCTCCGGCGCTTAATGTGCAACAAACACTTCCTTGGTGCAGGCCTGCTTCCAACCGGCTGCAGCCAACCAATGGAGAAACCGAGGCTATTTCTTCAGTGCTGTCCACCTGAGTTTTATTTTTATTCCTCTGGTGTTGGAGAGTCTGGAGCAGATGAGAGCGCACCCAGATGAGGTGGATATGCGATTGTTTTTCTCGTTAAAAGCTCCCACCACATTTTTGTCTTCTCAGGTCCAGTTCTTGGTCGACCACGGGGCCATGATAGAGCACGTAGACTACAGCGGGATGCGTCCTCTTGACAGGGCGGTGGGCTGCAGAAACACGTCAGTGGTGGTCGCTCTGCTCAAGAAAGGAGCCAAGATAGGTAAGAGCAGGTGGACAGACCAAAGAGCGTCACATTTAGCGCATAAAGGACCTCTTCTAAATGCAGCATCGTTGTCCTGTGGCACCACAATAAGAAGGTTATTTGCCTGCCGTGACACAAGATGCAATTTGAGATTTTGGCTGGAAATGTCATGCACTGGAGTTGAAGCATGAGTTGCATGAGGGACTAGGAAAGGGGGATCCATCGGTGCTCCAACACGCTCCCTTTTTAAGTACACTCTTCCTGCTGGTCATTATACTGTAGAGCACTGTAGCTTTTTACTGCAATAAGCCATGGATTCAGGTTTGTCTCCATGTAGCTGAAACCACTTCCTACTACTGTATATCATCCACCCCCCCCCCCCCCCTCCCTCCTCCACTTCCCTCCACTGCCACACTGTGCTGCATCTCCACAGCTATTTATGGCTCTGATGTTTGTTTCTTTTTATTGTACTACTGTTGCCGTTGTGTTGTTTTGCTTTCTTTGCCTCTGTCACATTCTGTCAGTTGCCTCTGTTTGTCGGTATCACTCATGATATCTCCCTGTTTCGCTCTCAATCGCATCCTCTCTCGCTTTCCCTCTGCGGATGCTCAGAGACAGGTTGTTATTAGCGCTTGCGATGTTTCTTTTTAGTATCTGTCTTTTTTTCCCCCCCCTTTTTTTGCTGAGGCACTTATTTCCGCTTCTCACTGCTGCTTTTTTTGTGTTCCTTTTCTCACTTTTCCTCCTCCTCCTCCACCACCATCACCTCTCTTTCTCTTTCACCCACCCGCTGTTTTTCTCTTTCTTTCCTCTTGCTCCTACGCACTCCCACACCTCTGTTTTCTCTGGCAATTCTGCCCCCCTCCTTCCTCTGCCCTCCCACTGACACTCCTCCCTTGCTCATGACCTCCTTCCTCCTCCTCATCCCTCTCTTGCCCCCCATCCCCCACCCCCGCCTTTCTCTCCGGCCCCAGGATGTCAGACGCTGCCCAGTCGGCCCCGAGGTAAAGCCAAGGCTGTCGACTTCTCACCCCACCAGGCATTTTGACAGCTCTATCTCCTCTCTCTGTGTTGTCTGTGTCGTCCTAAGTGTCGGCAGGCGAGCTTAGCTACCAAAACCTTCTCAAACTGACAAATAATAACATGCAAAGGTATTAGCACTGACAGTGACGCAGTCGGGATTGCCTAGAGGTAGATGCTAACGTTCAAGTGGTTAATGACAGCATGCCCGGCCTTCAGCCTGTGACGTCGTATCGAGATGTTGACCTTCCATCCCACAGATGCATGACAGAAGCCCTCAGTAACACTTGCGTGGAAATGACTTAGCAGAACAATGCATGTATTTGTAATTCCTTTTGTACCACCGCCACCACAGAATGAGGTGATAAACCACTGTACTGTGCATCGCTCATCCTCCAGATGAATCCTCAGTGTCAGCTAGGCCACCACCACCACTACCAGCTCAGAGGGACAGCTAACGCTTGCAGAGCTCTGTTATATCCCTCCTGCTTGCCTCTCTTGTTTATTGTACCTGCCCCGTGTCTCCCTGTGCAAGACCCCCACCCAACCCCCACACCTCACACCTCCTTTTCATCTCTGTGGTGTGTGTTCACATGTCAAGGATTGCTGTTGCGCAGATACACAACATACACATCAGTTTCAAGGGATTGTGTTTAATTTTTCAGTCTCCAGGGACCAGGATGGGGGAGACGAGTTTGTTTTCCCCTCTTTAAATCTACCTCTCCCATTTTTCTTTACTGGCAGATTAGTGTTTTCATGCTTTTCTGCTCTTCTTAATCACATCCTGGAAAATAGTCAGTAGCATAAACAATCACTGTACATCTGCACTTCTTGACAAGACAGAAAGTGTGTCTCATTTGAAAGACATGACGATGTTGGTTTTTTATTTATTAGATATTTTTGTACTGTAGATCTTCATAGGGCTTGCCTGGGCCAAAATGTATTTCCAAATAATTTCTGAAGTAAATACCAATCAACTATAGGAGAAAAATTCAAAAGGTGCTCCTTTGCACACCAATTACGCTCCCAGCAGCACTAAAAAAATGTAGCATGATTATTGGCAAATAGTATTTGACCCAGGTCTGATCGCCCACCGCGAGGTCACAGTGTCCTCTAGATTCCAGAGCAGGTTTTTCTAATCTTTTCTCTGCAGTGGATTGCCTGTCTGTTCTCATCCATTCCCCCATTTTGGCTGTTGTCCTCACCTCTGTTATTATTGTTGTGTGTAGTGTGACTCCCAGTCGCGCCTTCCTTCCTCCCTCTTCTACTTATTACTGTTTGTCTTTCTCACAGTTGTTTTTTTTTTTTTTTTTTTTTTTTTTTCATCTGCTCCTTCCTGTGTTACTCAGGTCCAGCCACATGGGCCATGGCCACCTCCAAACCCGACATCATGATCATCTTACTCAGCAAACTCATTGAGGAGGGGGACGGCTTCTACAAGGTCAGAGAACAGGCCTCAGATTTTAGATAATGTGTGACAGCTGCGATAAATATCCTTTAGATTAAGATTGATGTGATCTGTTTATGGTTGTCCTCTGGTTTTACAGGATATAAATCATATAAGCTGCTGTTTTCTGTAGACTAAAGTAAAGTTAAAGTGAATCCGCAACTATTATTTTAGTATGTCTGATTATCTTTATTACACTCTGCAAGCAAATAATTATTTTTTTTATAGTCTAAGTGAATGTAAGACTTTACAGGGTAAATAAAAACAATCCTCAGCTCAGCCTGAGTGATGAATGTGTCTTCACATTCAGCTCTGGTTTAGATCTTGATTTGTTTCAGATAAGTTTTTTTTTTTTTTGTTTGTTTTTTTTTATCTGACTGTGAATGAAGGATCACCAGTTTTATCTTTCTGCCTGACAGAAGGGGAAGGTGAAGGAGGCAGCGCAGCGTTACCAGTACGCCCTCAAAAAGTTTCCACGCGAAGGCTTCAGCGAGGACCTCAAGACATTCAGGGAACTCAAAGTATCGCTCTTCCTCAACCTGTCCCGATGTCGGAGGAAAATGAACGTAAGTCAGGCGGAAGGCGAAAACCACTGAAGTGCACTTAGATTTACTTTTCAGACATTTTTTGCATCAGAGATAGCACTGTTGAAGTTTTTGTTTGTTTGTTTTTTTCCTGTGTGGCCACCATAATGTTTTGAGTTGCTCTCCTCTGCTCGATCTCTACAGGACTTTGGGATGGCTGAGGAATTTGCTACCAAGGCACTTGAACTCAAACCAAAATCATATGAAGCGTACTATGCCAGGGCTCGTGCCAAGCGTAGTAGCAGGTACACACTTTTATCACCCTGAACGTCACCACCTGAAATAATCCTTTGGGACACAAGCAAACACTTAATAACGACAATAATGACTTTCTCCTCTTATTTCCAGACAATTTCCTGAAGCCTTAGAGGACTTGAATGAAGCCATAAAGCAGTGTCCCAACAACCGAGAGATCCAGCGGCTGCTCCAGAGGGTGGAGGAGGAGTGTCGCCAGATCAACCAGGAGGAGCACCAACAGCAGGACCTGGAACTGGAGCCTCCTCCATCCCCCCCTCCTACACCTCCCCCAGAAGAAGAGGAGTCCCTCTCCCTGTCCATGCCCCTGCCCCCTCCCCCAGAGCCCCGTCTGGAGGACATGGAACCTGTCCAGGACCTGTTTGAGGATGAGGACTACCTGGAGCAGGAGCTGGAGGCCATGTCTATGGGTCTGCCCCCACCCGAGTCTCTCACCAACCCCTCCAGCCTTCCCATCATTCAGAGCCCACCACTCTCCCCCACACATCCAGATCAGATCTATTTAGCCGGAGGTTCACCCATGGGCCAGCCATATGAATATCACCCCACTTCCTCCTCCATGTCCTCTCCAACTCGTGGGACATACCAGCCCACATCGCCCTCTTTATCCCCAACACATCAGAACTCCCACTACCGACACAGCCCACCTCACACCTCCCCTGTGCATCAGCCATCTTACCGCTTCAGCCCACCTCCTATGGGCACAGGAGGTCAGGGAATGGATCACCAAAGCCCACCGCCTTCCCCTTTACGTCGGGCTGCTCAGTACAGAGCCAGTCCGCCGGTAGAAAGTGTTTGTCTGTATAGATCCCAGTCCGGGTCACCTGTGCGCTACCAGACAGAGCAGCTCCCCGGTCGGCCCAAATCTCCCCTCTCTAAGATGAGCAGCCAGCGTTCGTTCCAGCTGAGCTCTCAGCCCTCGTTGTCCTCGCAGCACCACCAAGCCCAGGGTCTTCGTCTTCAGCCCTCTATAGCCCAGATAGTCCGCACAAACCAGCCCAGCAATGTGATGGCCAACAGCAGCTACGGTGGCCAGATGGGCCACTCCATTGGTGGTCGCTACCAAGGGGGTTCAGTGGACGTGGAGAGCCGTCTGGTGTACCAGCCCTCCCTGGATGGACGATCCATGCCTCAGGTCCAGGCAAGCCTCAGTTCTGGGGCCCTCTGTCAGCACGGCGGCCGAGGAGGGGTTATGGAGTCGGGCCTATTGAAGGATGAACTACCCCAGCGCCCCTCCTCTGCCTACCGCGCCAGCAGCGGGGGCCCGGGGGGCATGCGTTACAGCCAGACACCCCAGATCAGCCGCAGCCAGTCAGCAGCCTACTACCCAGTCTCTGAACATGTGCTGGAGCGTGCCAATGCCATGCCGCCCTGTCAGCTGGGCTCTCCTGAGATTCCCCATATGGTGAGACGTCCTGTCAGTGCCAATACTACTGAGATGAAGCAGCATGTGCCCACCCCGAGGCCTCTCATCCATTCTCAAAGCGTGGGCCTCCGATTCTCCCCTTCCAGCAACAACATCTCAACTGGATCCACCTCAAATTTAGCACCAGGTTTCAGGCCTTCCTCTTCCATTCAGCAGATGGAGATCCCTCTGCAGGCGACATACGAGCGCACCTGTGATGACATCTCCCCCATCTCTCCCTCGCAGGGCGGTGGGGGACTGTATCAGGGTGAGACCACCCGTTCTCGTAACACGCCCTTCATGGGCATTATTGACAAGACGGCGCGGACTCAGCAGTACCTGCATCAGCCCTTGCGGCCCAGGGGAATGACATCCATGGACTCCGCTATTAGCCCCACTTCGCCTGGCCAGCTGGTCCAGCAGGGCTCCACCTACAGCCCCCCTGCCTCCCTAGGAAATATCGCCTACTACAACAAGACCAACAACGCCCAAAATGGACACCTGTTGGAGGAGGACTACTACTCCCAAACCCAGCCCCCCTCGCTGGGCAAACTGGCCAATGGCTCCCGTGGCAGCGGGGATATCCTGGAGAGGGTCAGCCAGGTACCCACCTACCCCGATGTGAAGGTAGCGAGGACTCTGCCTGTGGCGCAGGCCTACCAGGACAACATGTACCGCCAGCTCTCGCGTGACTCTCGCACCCAAGGCCCCACCTCCCCTATCAAACCAAAGAGACCGTTTGTGGAGTCAAATGTGTGATGGCCTGTCTGTGACTGGTTGTTTGGACTGGACTTTGTCAGTGGAAGTTAGAGGGGGGAAAAAAATTTAGCTCAACAGCACATGCTGCTGACCCTTGTATATGTGACACAGACAAACTTGTCTTAAAGAACTTTCGAGAGACAGATCCAGTCAGAGAAAAAAAAAAAAAAACCACACAGCCGGCACACACACTTAGGGTATTAGACATTATCTGATAAGAAAAAATAACCAACAGTGAAGTGATTATTTCATTATCATATTCTGCACACAGGTAAGATAACGGGAGAGTCCTAAGTTCTGATCTCACACTGAATCAAAGACCAGTGCACTTCCAAAACGTGTGGCACAAAGTTCCCACAAGTGAACACAACAGGGGGGACTGTAGGAGTGAAAGTACTAATCACCAGACTCTACTTGTGGACTCTATCCATCTTCTGTTCTTTCAAAGTGTGCTCTTAACCAAGGTTGCTAGTAGGCTCTATTCAATGTAATACAATATATGTTCAATACTGTACATTGCTCAGAAAATACAAATGGCTCAACAACTCAGTACTTAGAGAAAAATTACAATATTTATAATTAAGTTATATATTGTACATAGAAATAAAAAGAAACATAGTTTGCGTTTGAATTGTATTCTGTTAACCCTGCCTTTGTGTCCCACTGCTAGTCATATGGATGTGGAAAAACCAGCCAGGTTCAGGAGGGAGGGACACAGACCAACTTTGACATTATTACCTCTTTTCTGTCAAAATGAAAGATTTTGTTGTGGTGTAATGCAAGAGAATGCTTTTTATGCTGCAGTATGTCCTCAATAATATAAACTAGGGCTGCAACTAACAATTATGTTCATTATCCATTAATCTGCTGATTATTTCTTGATTAAACCATTTTAGAGGGTGTAAGGTCAGATTTTGGTAAACTTTGATCATTATAATTTCCAAGATGATCTCTAATGCTGACCAGCGGTCAGATATTCAGTTTACAAAAGTGTACCAGATGAAGAGCATCCTGAGACTGCAGAAACTCAGTTTGAGAGTAAATTCTGCCATAAAAATGCTTGAAACAAATTCTAAATAAACGCGCCAGCTGAATCAAATCTTATCCAGAATATATCAAAAAATGCTTATGTGCTCCTTTAAAGGTCAAAGACTTTGAGCTGCTGTTTGAACAACTGTGCCAGAAAATTTCACACGGTCCCCAGACCACCCTACATGGATTCATTTTGTTTTTGTTTTTTTTTTTAAATGAGTCACATTGCCTCATTGCTGAGGTTCAAATTATAATTTCCCAAAATCTCTGTTTAGTATCATCCCTGACCTCATGATATGCCTTAGTGTGATGCTAAACAAACAAACTTTTTTTTTTTTCATATAGCTCAGTCAACAAACATCTTTGGATTTTTGTTTAACTATAAAAAAAAGCAAAGCACCAGATGTTACGTTTTTCTACATGCTCATATGATTGGTATAGTTTTTTTGGGTTTTTTTTTTAGAACTTTGACATCTAGTTTTGAAGCTAGTTTGCATTATTAGATAAAAAAATAAAATAGGCCTTGCGTGTGCAATAAATTTGTTTGTAGTGTGAATCTTTAGCGGCAGAAATATTTAATCATCTTTATCTGAAGTTTGATCAACTGACAAAAAAAAATATGTGGCACATGAGTATCAAAGTTAGCCTTTGTCCCTCCTCAGTGCATAACGACACTGTTCATGAGAGAGAGTGGAACGTACAGAACATATGCTAGTGATGGGTTAACATGGATAGTGCTCAGCGACTAAAAGCAAGCAAATGCACCACTGTTAGACGTTTTCCCTTTCTCCTGCATTTCTTTAGTGCTGTTTCTTTTTACCCATAATGCATTTTTGTTCTGCCACCTCTGCACTAAAAATGCCTGTTAAGTTTTTAACTAAGGGTGCACTTTATGTATTTTACTTACTGTGTTGTTATGATTGTTGAATTTGGAGAAAATGGGTGTGTGACGGGTCAGCCCTCTGGCCAGTGATAACAGACTATCATAGACGCTATTATTATATGATTTACAAAGCAGTGATGAATGACAATATGAATAGCAAACAATGTTTTTAAACTGGTGAAGATGTATAGACTTTCTAGCACAAGTTGTAAATACTGGCTCAGATATGACGCGCCGTCCAGCTCGGGTCCGTTAGTTAAGCAAGTCCATTTCAAGAGGTCAATCATATTTAAGCATTCACGATAAATAGCCATCAATTCTTGAAATCCAAATCAGCCAGTCTAATCCACTGGTCCTGCACATGTCTTGAAAATAAGTCGACTCTACTGCAACAAAAAGGGGGAAAGAAAAAAAAAGAGAAATTTCAGTGCCCAGAAACTCCATATTTGGAGTTTGACGGAGAAAAATGGAATAATGAAAATATTCAAGTTATTTGTATATGTGCGAAAAGTTATAGACCATTTGTCTGTAACATTTTATTTTGGTTCTAAATAAAGATAAAATATGTAAAGCGAGACAGCTCCTCCTGGCTGTCTCCTGTTCATCCTCAGTTTCACCTGCTACCAGAGAGTTGCTCTACTTATCTTTACAGAAATGAAGGTATAAACTGTACTATACTTGATTTAAACAAGACTTCTAAGTTGAGGGTATTTGAGGGTTTCAAGCTGTCTGTGTATATTAGTTTGCTGTAAATAGTCTGATGCATGTTCTATTCTTTCCATGAGCTCAAGCAGAAACATGTATAGCAGTGTCCTGACTCTGATGTGTGATACAGTGTTCGGATCAAGATAAGGAGACTGCTATCCCTGAACTATCCTTATCATTTTCCTTAAACCTCGCCAGACAAAAGGGAAAGGTTCTTTTATTTTAATGTATTTGCTTGCTGAGCAGAGTTCTCTTGTCTGTAAATGTGAGCTTTCAGATCGCTGTGATAAAAAGTTTAATTAAAAACAATAAAAAGAATGTGTTTTTATCTCATGATAACTGATTGTAATCTGTACAGTCAAACCTATGTATTGGGGGGAGAAAACATATTTATAAATGGTTACCAACTGAAACACGCCCTGCATGTCAGTTATTTATTTTAACCATGATGTGCATTTAACAAACATGTCATTTTTTCATTACTATTTAGTATTCTTATAACATAATAAACGTTTGTGTCAACACAAATTTTATACAATTTAGAAATTCAACACAAGGAGCTTCACAATCTTTTTGTTTATGGCAAACATCTAAGCAAAAGACCAAAATTAACATTCCCACTTGGTTTATGATTACCCAACAAATCAAAGTCCAATATTAAGTCAGATCTGGTCTCGTACTCCTGAGGGACAAATGTGGCTGCAAAATACTCAACTATGTTCATGGGCCAGATGCTAACTTTGTCTTTCTGCTGTTTGTTAAGCAGGTGGTGCACACTGAGCTTCCAGGGCTATTCTACTGACAACAGCTGAAAACGATGCTGGTGAGAATTAACCCCAAAAAAAATTAGGTTCCAAGAGGCTAATATGCTCCACAGAGTTAAGAGAAACTGTGTGCTCATCACATTCACATGGTGATTTAATCCACTGCTAACTGATTGCACCATCTTTGTTTCGCTTAATGACTTTCATTGCATGTGATTTGAGTATTGTTGTAAAATATGGAATGACAAAACGCCAGTATAAATCAAAGCGATTTAGCTTTTAATAGCCTGGACCACACATGTTTTTGTGGCATTTAATTCATCTTTCGGAAATAATTTAGACATGAGATTTTACTGACAGGTTTGTCGGATCTAAACCAAGAATTCGTCAGGTTAAGAATGTTTTGGTGCTCAGGCCTAATCCTTTACCTGTTTTAAACTGATGGCTGGAGACCAAAACATTGTTCTTTGCTTAAATAATGCTTAAATAAAATTCAAACCATATATTTTTTTAACTCAAAACTGTGCTTTTATCACAAAACAAGAAAAAACAAGAAAAATCATTTGCAACACTTAGTCGTACAGTAAACATGTACTGCAAATAAGCAGTAAATTACATACATTTCCCTCATTTAAGGCCCATATCATCTCATCAGAAAAAAAAAAATGTAACAAAATGGAATTGCTAACTGAATCCTGAGAGGAAAAAGAAATGTGGAGTGACTAATTATACCCTTTAGTATACAGTCCTCGGAGATGTCAAAACACCTGTGAAATGGAGACCAAACAGTAGCTAATCTTTCTTCTTTTTGTGTGTAAAAAGGTAAACCAGTCCAGGTACAAGCACCATGACAAGCTGAGGCACTATGACAAATTTGACAAAGAAGAGCCCATAGAAGAGGCCTTGTGGTCGGACTGGGAGTGGCAGGCGGTTCACGTGGTAGAGTCCCATGGATGAAATAGCCAGGGATAAAGCCCTCGGAGCCCAAGGCAGAGACCATCCCCCTGGCTTCCAGTACTGGGCCAGCCCCAAACCAAGAAGAGCCCCGCAATCACGAGTCAGAGAGGAGAAGGGAGCCGTATCCAGACGAATCCATTCAGCACGGCTGCACCATTTCTTGGCCAAAGCAATAGACCTATAGAATGGAACAAGTGCAATCAAGGAGGGAAAATTTTCTTCAGCTTTTATTTGGCCTTTTCCATCCTTAACCAAAGTCATGAGTGAACAAAATACAGCACAGAGACTGACCAGGAGAGGTTGATTCCCAAATGCTGTAATCCAGCATGCAGCGTCAGAGCACCGAGCAGCAGGCAGATGCTGAAGCTGAAGAAGAACAGCAGGGGGCGGCCTTCTGGTACTCTGTGGCTCAGGACAACCCCTAGAATGAAACCTGACCAAAACAATTTCAATCAAATTTACAATGAAAAATTATGTGACATGTTGGATCATTTTTTTCTTGCTAACACAATCAATCACCTTTAGAGAATACTGGCTGGTTATGCTTTTAGTAGTAATAAGATGTAATGTATACCATATATTCTTACTTTTATGTAAAATGGACCAATTCTCCACACTTCACCTTGAGCATGAGTCTCTACACAGACCTGTAATTGAGCCAGCAACAACCTGGTGAGGGAAGTGGGCGAGGATGAAGATCCTGGACACTCCGACTGCCACCAGCATCAACACATAGAGCAGGTAGGGAGCCGCTGATAACACCACACTGGAAGCATACAAAAACAGATTCATTGAACAATAAATCTCTAATTTGCATGTTTTCAAAGCCACAACAGCATATTTGTGTATTTTAAAAGGGGTATACCTGTGAGTACGAGAGTACAAAAATGAACCCAGTGAAGACACCACAACCCACCATACTGCTGCCGACACCATCGCATGTCCCGATGGACTGCCTGAGAGACACATGTAAGCTTTAGGCCTCTTGTTGTACATTTAAGTAAGTGTACTATCCATTTATGTTTTTTAGGGGACTTCTCACCTGGGCCGGTTTCACAAGTGGAGGGAAACTGGTGAACATTGGGCTGCCTGTTGACAAATAGACGTGATTCTCCTATCCACCAGAATGGCCTTTCCCCAAACAGTATCCTATGAAGAAAAAAAAAACATGGAAAGCTCAATTTACTTAAAACAAACAAACAAAAAAATCTATACCATCTATATAATTTTTTGTACTTTCAAATCTCTATTCTTGTCCAGTATTTTGAAAAATAATTCAACAACTTAAGATGCAAGTAGATTAATCACATTGAACTTAATGAATCCTAAAAATATTATAATATATAAAAATATTATCTGATACGTTCATATATAATGTATTTATAATATGTTTGGCAACAATCTTACATGAAATCCTGTCCTATGATCATCATATATAGCTCTATTCTCTGAAGCCTGCAGACATGCGACTTCTACAGTAACAATAGCAACAATAACAATATTAAGAAACATTAAAGGAATAAAAAACAATAAAATTAAAAGTAAAATATTTGAAACTGAAAAAACTGAAAAGACTTTTTAAATTGCTTGATAAATACCATCAACCTAAATGCCTTTAAGTATTCTTGTAGATTTATTCAAAAGACTAAATCCATTACAGATGATACGAGCAAGGCATTTTTTTTTAGCTTTGCCAACTTTCCTCCATGTGTCTCATTTTATTTTCCTCTTGATTAATCATCAGGAAATTTCAGTATAAATGTTTCCGGCGGTGTCTGTTTCTACTCGGACGGTAAAAAGGGTTGGACCGCCTTTATTTTGCCGGAAGCATCGACGTCACCAGAAAAAAAATGCTAAATTGCTGATCGTAATAATTGAAAATAATATATATATGCTGCGTGACATTGAATTAAACTTAGCTTTAGCCACGATGCTAACTGATGCTAATGTGCTGCAAGTAACTGCAGTGGGGGAGAGAGAGAGCTACCGATTAAAGCTTTAAACATTTTTTTGGACTGGTTTACCATTTAGACACCAAGTTTAGCCACTCGGATACAGCTGCCACCCAAACCACCGCCACTCCGGCCCGCTTGCTGATGAAGTAGGTGAAGGGAAAGAGGAGCAGAAAAGCTGCTTTAGGATCTCCAATGTGTGTTACAAGCAGCCAGAATTTTTCCTGACTCCTCGTCCTCTGTTGAAGAGCTTCCGCCATCCAAACGCCTTGGGTGTAAATCTCCTCCATCCCCACGTCCTACACAAACACGGGTTCAGGTCAACAAAAAAAAAAATGAAAATGAAGATGCAGTCCTAGTTGCTGTTGTTGTTGTTGTGTGAAGTGTGTTTGTGAGTTTGCATCAATGGAGCCTGCAGTGTTGCCGCATTTCCGGTGGAGGGAGCCCGCGAACAGGAGAGCGGCTGTGTCAGTTTGAATGGGAGACAAAGAAAAAGCGCTTTCCTTTATTTATTAAAAAAAAAGCAACGCCACTTTTAGACCACAATCGTTACATTTCGATAGATTCAACGACGCAGCGTGGGATTTAAAACATGATAAATTGCCAAATGCGCGTCAAATATTTGAATAAATGACCACAGCGCGACGTGCTTGGACACGCCCAGGTTGCGTCACGCTACGCAATCACGTCGCTTTACGTAAGGCAGGCGCTCCGGTTTCCTGGCGGAGAAGATGGCGGCTCCTGGACCGGGGGAGTATTTCAGCGTCGGGAGCCATGTCTCTTGCCTCACCTGCCTGGGCCAACGTCTGCAAGGAGAAGTGGTCGCGTTTGACTACCAGTCCAAGATGTTAACTCTGAGTATCCTTTGTCCGTTCCCCGCTGCGGATGGCCGGCTGCCCTGCCTGGCTGCAAGGGCCTGTAGGGTAACCGAAAATATGTCAAATAGTGATCCGCGCAGGCGTAATTGGTGGGAGCCGACTTACACATCTCCGGCCGTTTTTAAAGCGTTTCGCTTGAGAGGTGACTGCCTACCCGCCCCGGCGCCTCCGGGCGATTCAGCCGGCGTCGCCGGGTCGTTTGGTGGTTCACGCCATCCGCTAGGAAGCGCATGTGTTTTGAATCCACTCATTGTATTGCCAGCCCTCAACATGGATCACTATCTGGCAGCGGATCCCGTAAAGGCATCATGGCTGTTTGCTCTCAACAGGCACAAACCGTTGCTAGTTAGCAAGCTAGCTGACATTGGGCGCCTCTCGCCGTGGCGGAGAGGGGGGGTGGTTGTGTACACAGTTTTACAGCTCATGGTTCGGGATGCCATTTCTTGGAGATGCTGGGGGTTGTTTTTTTTTTTTCCCTTATTTGTTATATATTTAAACAGTATCCGTGAATGGACATCGTGGAATCGTCCACGCTTAGAACCGAGCCGCAAGCTAGCGCGGCTAACGTGCTAAGTTTCGCTCAGCCACACACCGCAGCTACTAGCTCATTTAACGGCATTAGCTTTCACAAGATTATCATCTAAGCGCCCCCCCCCCCCCTCCCAGATCACACGGTCCCGGCCATACAGTGATGCTGGTGCAACCGTGGAGGGAAATATCGGTGTCATTTCGACATGATGGAGGTGGCTCAGGCATCATGGGTTCATTATAACCAACGTTAGCTCCCTGGAGGACTTGCCTACACCCATCCATGGTGTGTGTGTGTGTGTGTGAGAGTGATCATCATCTAGGTAGCATGCTGGATCACCTCATGAATTGCACTGATTGTTAAATCCTAAAACGGTGTGATCGCCATGTGGGGTCAAAGACCAAATGAATGGAGTTTGCAGTGTGAGCTGCATCGCAGGCCTCAGTAGCTGTTTGAACCCCTTTTGACAGTTTGTCTTGGTATGTATGCAAGTAATTTCACAGGCAAATTAGTTTTATAGTGGGCCAACTAGTTCATTGGAAGTGCTTGAACAGGCACCGGGTTTTTCCTGGTCTAGTCTCCTGGTATTTAGCTGAAAAGAAAACCGCACTCAGACCTTTTTGTTGGTTAAAATACACGTTATAGAGAATGTGGACCACTTTACAATTTCTAAGGGCATGCAGTCAGTGTCTGGTAAAATCCTGGCTAGTATCTGTTTTTGCTGTTAACAAAATTAAGTGTTTGTAGAGATGATGGCTTTAACGTGTCACTAATATATGTGAATTCTGGGGGAACCCAAATGTGATGAGCTGAGTCTGTGTTATTGGCAGGGCAGGTGAGGTTGATGCCTGAAGCTCGTGGGCTGTCAGGGTGTCAGGTAAAACATATTTTGTGGTAAGATGAACAACATTTCCAGTATGTTTCTGCATATAAGTTATGAATTTAGCTGCTTTGTCTCCCCCCCCCCCACTCATTGGTGACTTCAATTTATTAACCAGGAAATCCATAAAATCAACCAAAATATATTGAGTGCACAGTTTGGAAAGCTGCCATTATGTAGTTTACCCAAAAAGCCATTTGATTTATATTTCAGCACAGAGAGGCAAGTGGATACTTCTCGTGGTGATGTGTAAATGTGCATAAACATAACACGGTTCCAGCAAGTCTTCATTCAGTCATACTTGGTTATTTGAGGTGGCACGACTGCATTTTGATAGTTGTGTGCTGTAACTGGCACGACCTCTCACGACCTCTCAGCCACAGTTCTCTGTATCATAGGCTTCTCTGTTCACTCTAGCTGGTCGTGTCAAAGTTCGTAGGGGGTCAGATTTCAATGTAGCTATTCTATGTTGTCATGAAGTTGTCTGCCTTGACTTTTCTTTCAAAGAATGTGCTTCCTCCAGTGGTAAGCCAAACCTCAACGACGTCATCCTGATCAACTTAGCCTATGTTTCTGATGTGGACATAATAACTGACCGCACTGAGACTCCACCCCCACTAGCATCACTGAATGTGAGCAAGGTAAGTCCATTGACAGTATCTTTTCTTTTTCCCCTATGTGTTGGTTCACTGCCTCTGTTGATGATGAGTGATGAATTTAACCTAAGGAAATCCAGAGTTAAACTCATAACTATGACTTTGTCCTTTAACTACTCCCTGGATTTCCACTAGCTGATCCTTCTCAGGGTCAGAGGTCTCCTCAAAATGAAGCAGCCAAGCTGTGTAGAGGACAAAAATAATGACACGTTAAGGTGATCCCTGTCAAGTTAAAGTCAAATAAATATCCATGTCACCGGGCACTTTGCTTAAACAGCTGGCCATTGTCAGAACTCAGAAATCTATTAGTTAGATTTGCATCATGCTGTGCCTTGTCACTGGTTTAGTTCAAGGAGTGAACTGAGGTCTATGTCACTAATGGCTCTGGTATCACGTGACTTGGAAAAGATATGCTGGTTATTGAAGATCCTTTAAAACCGGAGCAAGATGAAGCTCATTGCCTTTTATGTAACCTGTGACATGAGAATGACCTTGTCAGCTGACGACAGGGCTGGAAACATGGCTTTCTAAGTGACCTGCCCCTGAGATGCAACACCGCAACAACAAAGCAAAGGCTTTGTTCATATATAGTATATCATGAGCGTCTAAATTGTGTCATTATTCTGGATGAAGTGCTTGCATTGATTTAATAAGCTGTTCATCACATCCATTTCAAAAGTGTTTCAGATGAATACTGAGAATAACTTCCAGAGCCCTTAACCACAACACAACAAATGGTTCAAACTGTCTTCGCTTATTGTTGTTCCAATTAAAAACAAGAAGCTGTTCCTATATGAAAGTTTCCAGTTCCTAGTTTCAGATGTTTGTTTTATGCCTTTTGTTCTGTGCCATTCTCCAAAGCTTGCCAATCGAGCACGGACAGAAAAGGAGGACAAGCTGTCCCAAGCCTATGCAATCAGTGCTGGGGTTTCTGTGGAGGGCCAACAGCTATTCCAGACTATTCACAAAACGTAAGAACTGCATGATGTTTTCTACAGTGAAGAATCAGAACCATTAAGTAATGCCAAGAAGTATACTATTAAAACTAGATGATCCTGCTGTTCCATATGATTTTCACTACAGTTCATAGTTTACACTCTCCATCTGCCTTCAATGACACATCACTCCCCGACACACTGCAATGCGTGATCAAAGCTGATGTCTCGTCTCGCCACAATAAAGTTAGCAGTGCCTGCTGAGGCTGAAGTTAATCAGGACCTGGCCTGACTCAGGTCCTGGTCTTAGTAGCTAACCTTCTGTGCCAGTGATGTTAGTCCAAAACTAAAACAGAAAAGTGAAACAAGAAATCATTTGGAGGAAAAAAAAAAAAACCCAAGAGTTCAACATTTTCTCTTAGAAGTCGTGTCTAAAGGATACATGCAATATACTTCACCAAAAATGTGATGGTGACAAATTGCACAATTTCCAAATCTCTAAACTCTCCCCAACTCCCAGAGACAGAATTACAGTTCAGGTGTTATGAGGACCGGTGTGTCCTGTCTATGTATGGCAGTCAAATTATGACTACGCACTCAGGCCAGCTGGCCACTCATTGAAGTTTTATTAATCCAGCTAGGGGAAATGTATTCAGGACACAATTTGACAAACAAAGCTATTGCTGTTACACCCTACAATGTTTCAACCATGTGTCAGGTTTTCACTGCAAAGAGTTGCTTCCAGTCCAGTTTTAATTAAAGATTTAATGATTCTTTTGGTGAAAGACACAGCTTGTTTTTACTGCATGATTTTAATGCTGTTGTTGAACATTTTTATGAAGGTTAAATGATTTTTATCATCACAGCAAAAATAAAACTTAATATTTCATATATTCGTATCATATTTTAAGCTTTTTTTTTTTTTTTTTTTTTTTTTTTGCCCCATCTTGAGACAAACAAAACATGAGACACAATTCCCCTGCATGCCACATGTTGCTTTTTGTAAAAAATAAGTCCCTTTGTGTGAAATTCATGTTACTTTTTTACATTAGATCAGGATCAGATTTTAGCTTTACACAACAGACCGACTGCTATCGGACACCTGAATTTTTCTGCCCCTATAGAAGAACAGATGCAATTTCAGTCAATGGTCACACCACAATTTAATGAATTATGACAAATATCCTCAGTGCTCACCCCAGTAATATGACCATATTCATCTGTTTAACTAAGCAGTCTGAAGAGCTGGTGTCTTGCCCCTCCAGCCATGTTATATTGATGCGCTTCACAAACATCTGTTAACATTTCTTCGCAGCATCAAAGACTGTAAATGGCAGGAGAAGAACATTATTGTGATGGACGACGTCGTAATCTCACCGCCTTACCAGGTTGAGAACTGCAAAGGCAAAGAGGGAAGCGCTTTAAGTCATGTACGCAAAATAGTAAGTATATTTTGATTTATATCTATAGTGTTACTATAACAAGTGGCTAAAAATAGAAAAGTCATTGTAGCCATCCTGTTGAAGATTTAGAGACATGCACATAAAGTTTCCTGCGATATCTGCTGCTGTTTGACTGTCAGCTGATGGAGAGTCACAGCCGTATCCACCACATTAACGCTATTTAACTGCACGCCTTGCTGCTGCAGTAATAGCTTCATATTGATAGTCAAATGGAGTAATGTCTTCAGTACAAAGAAGTTGGGTGATTGTGTATTTGCCTGAATACAGTAGCTCCACCCGATGAGATGTCTGATCAGGCGTGGTAATAGAAAACACTGCGAGCGTGCAGGTCTTTGAACATCTCAATGTGACAAAGGCTTTTTAAATAGGACCCGTTGGTTCAACAGTGTTTCATTTCAGGGGTGAAAAAGGCACTTCGTGTGGAAGGAAAAATAACTAAAACGTTCAGTTTCTTTTTTGTAACATCCACCAGTTTGTGTGTGATGTCCGTGTGCTGTCACACTCAGGGAGGGTGAGAAGTGAACATAGTGACAGCTTGTGATACAAATACTACATATTTAAATATTTTTATCAATTCAATCAAAGTTTGCAATAACAGCTATGACAAAATATTATTTACTTATTAAGAAATGACTATTCTTATAAGATTGTTGTGAATTAATGTTTGAACTCTTTAAAACTAAGCTGTTTGTAATAATTCGTTTTGTATGTATGATTTAATTGGAGATAAAACTGACCTGTTCTGCGTACAATGGCATGAGTCAAGTTTCACTATAGCTGGTGATGCTCGTTTTGATTTTCTTTTCTTATTTTCTATTTTGTTTTTTACTTTTACCCCTCCAGGTTGAGAAACATTTTAGAGACGTGGAAAGTCAGAAGTCCATGCAACGTTCACAAGCACAGCAAACACAGAAGGACTCCACTTTATCTTCTTGAGTTGGCAGCGTGGGTCAGCCAGGGAAGGCGACGCGAGTGGTTTTGTTCCCACTGCCAGACTAAGTCGGCATTCCTTGTCCTCAGTCTGAGACCACAAGGAGGAGCGCTGAGGGCCCTGGATCCAGAAGATCAAAATACCATTAAATGAAAAAGACAAAAAAGAAAGAGGAAAGATTAAATCTTAAATTAGACTTTATAAAGAATAATTTAAACATGAACCATAAAGCAAACATAGTTTCCTTAACTAACTTGTCTCATTCTGCCCCCACTCCTCCCCTCCTGTCCCCGAAGCCTTTTCTTTTTTCCGCCCTTCTTCCTTTTGCCTTCAGTTCCATTTCAAAAAGAGAAAACTAGAGCAGTCAGAAAGGCTTGTTAGCTTTATTTTCTGTCATTGTTTCCTTTTTTTGCTGTATCCATGTTCTACTGTCTGTATTTTCTGTATTTTAAACAAAATGTGACTTGAAACGCCACACTTTAAAGGACATTTTCTAAAATAAAAGTAACAAAAATTCTGACTGTAATACTGTAATTTTCACCAACTTTTTGAAGGGCACACAAATGCAAACACTTCCTGAGATGGTTATTGAAGGAATCGATCAACAGCTGGTCAACATTTGATATTTGCGGTTTTGCTTGAAATCCTGCCAATCGCTGTCGTCCTGAACTCTGGCTGACAGATCAGGTTTTTATGGGTAACGCTCAGGTTTCTTACCAGGGATTGTCTGGTGGCCTTATTTCGATCCAGCCATGTAATTAAGGGAACTGATGCCATCACTGTTTCAAGTTAATTATTCAAATGTCTTAAGCCTCTGGTTTCTGCAAAGCTGCTTGATGACATTTACTGCTGTCCTCTGGGCCGCTGGGCTCTTGATGGATCTAAAATTCTTGATTAAAACATGTAGATAGTGCAGTTAGATGGATTCTGCTAATGGAGCGGGACTGATGTGGGACATGCGTCGGGAAAAGCTGTGATTTCTGTTCTGTTTTGGCTGGAAATGCATCTTAATTTCAGGTAGGCCGATGTGTTTTGATTGGTAGATGATGGTTTGCTGATAATGTGTTTGACCTAAATGAAATGTTTGGTCTATGAAAAACTATTTCCCAAAGCACAAGGTGACACATGCTAATGTCTATTTTGTCCAAGCAGCCCCAAATATTTGTTATTTTTCATCAAAGGAAAAGGAAATCATATTTGGGAAGTGCCCAGTTATTCTGTCCTCCATGGTTTTGTATGACTTAAATACTAATTAATGTCTGTCTCATATCTGCTGTAATGGACAGCAGACCGGTTACCTCAGCAACAAGATTTAGTTCAGAAAAGTCAGAGTAATATGATGTAATGTGATGATAACATAGAATAAAGTGACTGCTTTCATTAAAAACAGCATCATGTGAGACAGGAGCGGATGTAAATCCTTATTCTAGGAGGGGGTCCAAACCAGAGCAGGTTTGTTCCTCAGATAGAGCAATGTTTTGTGATTATCCGTTTAAACCCATAATCCCTCTCTAATCAGGAATAACTCAATCTCTGTTCACAGGCAATTTACGGAGATGGCATCCCCGTCACTCGGCTGGTGTTTGCTCTGAGGACGGTAAGCAGACTGAAATCATCAGAAGATGTCCTCCAGCCTGATGCCTCTGCTGCCTCTTCTTCTGAACACAGCTGTGGGCTCCAAGCTGTGTCCCAGCTCCTGCCTTTGCTATGAATCCTCAGACCTGGTGGACTGCGGGTCTGGTGGCCTGGTCCGGGTCCCCCCCGGTGTCCCGCACGGCACCTGGCTGCTGGACCTGAGTGGGAACAAGCTGACGGTGATTCACAGCAGGTCCTTCCTGGGCCTGTGGTCACTCAAGATCCTCCGGATGTCCAACAACAGCATCACAACTCTGGAGCCGCAGGTAATACCTGAACGGTCCATTTCATTTTATTGTTTTCACTTTTCTCTTTCTTCAGCTTTATTTGTATTGTGTAAATCACAGTAAAATAATTTTCAACTGTCAAACTGTTGAGTTGTGTTAAATCTTTGTGAATGTAAAAGTGATTTATATTCATACTAAGATAATTTATGAACTTGCTTAATCTTTAAAAATAGCACAATAGTTTCTGTTTAAACAAATTCACGATGTAAATAATTAATTTCAGTATTGAGCATTTTTAGTTTTGTTGATTTAATAGTCTAAAAAATAGTCTGTAAGAAAATTTTAAAAAAGTTAAAACACATTTCTCATTTTGTCAACTGAACAGTAAAAAAAGATTAAAATCTTTTTTTCTGTAAACTGACCAATCATTTATGGAATAAAAAAAGTAGCAGGTAAGGTAGGTAAGATCTCTAAACTGTACATAAATACTGTTTTTGAGAAAAATCACTTAGATTTGTTCAGTGATGCTCATTTGATCTTTTGCTGCTTGTCAGTCTCTGTCATCACTGCAGTTCTTGGAGAAGCTGGACTTGAGTTTTAACCAGCTGCGTTGGCTCCGTCAGGACTTCTCTCAGAGTCTGTCCTCCCTTCTGGAGCTCCGGCTGGACCACAACCTGCTGGAGCACCTGGGCCCCGGTTCCCTGGGAGACTTGGAAAACCTGAGGAAACTGGACCTGAGTTCCAATCAAATTGGAGCGATAGATGTCAGAGCTTTTGCCGGCTTGTCTCGACTGAGCTTCCTCAGCCTGGAGGCCAACAGGCTGAACGTGCTTGAGGACGGCCTGTTGAGCAGGCAGCAGAGGCTGGAGGTGCTGCTGCTCAGCCACAACAACATCTCAGTGATCCAGACCGAAGCGCTGGCTCCTTTGTGGAGACTCACTCTGCTGGGCCTTCGGGGAAACCAGCTGGACCACATAAGATTCAAGACATTCCTGCAGCTCCAGACCACCAGCACTGAACTCCAGATGTCCCTCAACCCCTGGAGCTGTGACTGCGAGCTGGAGCGCGTCTTTAACAAGATCAGACATGTTCGACACCTGCAGGTGGGGGACTACAGCGAGATCATCTGCCACGCTCCGGCCCAGCAGGCCGGGAGCTGCCTGGCCGCCCTGCACGGCCGGCTGTGTGTGGCCGAGACTGCGTCGGTGCTCGTCATAACCATCACCGTGACGCTCGCCGTGATTGGTGCCCTGGTCAAAGCCGAGCACAAGCAGAAGAGCAAACAAGCTGCAAGTGATGCGGAGTCGGAGAGATGAGAAAAATGATGGTGTTTTCTGCAAGGTCAGTTATTCTGAGGCTCTTATGTAATAACCTGTAGTCCACCACGCAATGGCATGTTTTACTCTGTATTTAGTTCTTTCTTTTGCCTTTACTGTAATCTTCCATGTCCCACTACATTTTGTACGGCTACTAAACAGGAGGAAAAGAAAGATTAGTGCAGAATACCCCTTTAAAAGACTTGCAGGAGCCAAAAATAAGGAATTTAATTATCAACTTAGTTCTTAGTTTATTATCAATCAATGTAGATTACGTTAAATTAGGCATGACTTTTTTCCCATTGTCCTCCTTTTGCCCCAAACATTTATTCTGAATATCTGGAAAAGCTTTAACCACAAATAAGATACCTAGACTCAGAAAATGGACCCTGAATATTTATATCTAAACTGCTTTTTAGTGAAACAGACCAAACTCTCAAGGATAGAAAGAAGAAACTTAACTATGTAAATGTTAGTGCAGAAATGCCTCCTAACATTTTTCAAATTCCCATCACAGGTTAGCATCTTAAACACGTAGGTCATGTCTTTTTTAGGCACCTAGAGTTTGTTCTCTGCTGTCTGAGCTTCGCTGTAGCTGCAGACTTTACTAAACTGAGTCTCAGGTTGCATGTTGGTTTATAACGTAGTATTGTAGTGATGTGATTTGTCATGACATCATCGTTACTTCATTATTCATTCATTCTGATGAGCACTGGGCGTTTTGTGTCACCTGTGTTCACTTTATTACAACAATGGTCAAAGAAACTATGCTAACCAACCTCATCAGTGAGGGGAAACATGGTAACAAATCTCTTTACAGCGTAATATAATCCAACAGCATCAAATACTGCCGTTCCAAAATGATCAGCACCTTTCTGAGAACATGAATGTAGGATTTATAGTCCCACTGATGTTTTGGCTGCATGAGTTGTATTTTCTTATTCTGATACAGGTAATAGAAGTTTACGTACGTATTTTAGGTTTAATCAGTAAAAATACTGCTCCACTTAACGATAAAATAATAGAACTTAGACAAAATTCATCCTTTCCATCACCATGTATGTAGATAATTTCATATAAATGTGTTTTACACAGATTACAAAAAAATAAAATAAAATAAAAATCCACTTATAAAGCAGCTGCACCTGCAAACTCAAAGCATTTAAAACTTTTTCAGACCATAATTAGAAGCTTTGGAAGCCAAACCACATAAAATGTAGGTTTCCCTTTAATTTTAAAATACCAGAAAACAGCATTTAAGACTAGAGTTTTTGGAGTAAAAGTTATTTTACCGGTAGCTTTATAGTAAATCCTCCTGGTTCAGAGCATAACAGACAAAATGTAAACATGAATTCAAATAAATAAATTTGGAAAAAAAAAAGAAAAAAGAAGAAGAAGCAGCTCTGGCTCTTTCTTTTTTTTTTATCTTGCAAAAGCAAAGTTACCAGCTGATAGGCCGTGACAATCAACGGCTTGGCTTCCATCCAGCTGTCAATCCTGAGAGGTGGCTGAGCCACAGCTGCTTCGGATACCGTCGGGCAGAGGCAAACAGTAAACAGCCTCAGAGGGTTCAGCCGTCAGTAGCCAGGATCAGCGCAGCGCCAAAGATGCCCATGTTGTGTCCTATCAGCTTCATCTGGTTCCAAAACTCCACCTTGCGGTTGTTATGCCAGTAGCCCAGGTTCCCGTCGATGAGCAGGACCACCAGAGGAAGGACGGTGGCCAAAATCTGAGCAGCCAGGCGGATGTACCAGCCAGAGAGGAAGGCCAGAGCCAGCACCCCGAACAGCACCTCCAGCAGCATCAGCGTGATCTCACCCCCAGCGATGTGGTTCAGATACGCCTGCCTGTCCTCTTTACTGTGTTGGAGGGAGTACACCTAGTGGGAGAAAGTTGGCATTGCATTATTTAAAATAATCATTGTAAACATGAGGTTTCACCAGACAACCAATATTTATAGCTGTCATTCAGTTCTTGAAAACTATAATGGGGAGTTTTAGTTATTACGAAAGTTTGTGCACAAAAGAATTGACAATAAAAAAAACATTACAAAAGATAAATAAGCTGTCTTGCTTGTGGAAATAAAGACTAAATGAACAAATTGATTATTTTGTCTAGTAATTGTGAAAAATGATTCATGAGTTTCTCTGAGGTCAAGGTGATGTCTTTCTTGAAAAACAGTGAAATGCTAAATAAATGATCAAACCAGCACATTTTCCAAAAAAATACAAAATAAACTGGCAAATTGCTGCAGCTCTAGTTCTAACTCATGATCCGTGCCCGTGTTCTGTGGATACTTTTGATCAGGCTGGCCGATTGTCTTGCTGAGCTCATTTACATACAGATAATGTATTATATTGGGCCTTACCATGCAGATGAGGTAGACTCCCAGGAATACCTGTCCCGTCGACTGCATGGATCTGCTGCGAGGTTTCTGTCTGTACACCTCCCCTGCCCCGCTGGCCAGAACCAAAAAGCCGCCAATAATAGCCAGCGCTCTGGAATACATTCGTACCTGCAGGACATTATGGTACAAGCTTTAACAATCTGAAGCAGGTTTCTACCACATTTCTACTCTGTAAATCTACATAAAAACTTGTAGTGGTGACCCAGATCCAACTCATCCCTTCACATGTAGCACATTTTTTGATTAATATTTCAACACTTATCTGGGTCACATTAAGCTGCTCTGATATCTGACTTATATCTCAGCTTGTGAACAGAGTTCAAGAAGTCAGGGACAGATAGCATAAGAAATAAAAGAACAAGCAATGGCAAGATAACACGTCAACTTTAGACCATTTCCAGAACAGTGTAAAGAGACTGGCCTGAGTACTTTTTGAGCTGCTAAAATCTGTGTGTTAGATTCATTGAAGCATGGACTGAGTGAATATGTACAAAAGCCTAAGCACAAAAAAAACTGATACAACCCTGGAAAAGACCCAAACACAGACCAGAACAAAGCAAACAAAAATAATAGCTGTGGAAAGTAAGAGAGTTATCCCTTTTAAGTATATTGCCTGACAGAAGCTGACTCACCTTAAGCCAGTCTCCGTAGTGTACCTGCTCTCCCACATAAGATGCATAAGTGCTAACGGCCAGTTGTACAGCAGCAGCCATTGCAAACCATCTCCTCTTCACCCCAAATGACATGAAGCTGGCACAGAGCACCGCAGCCCCCATATCCACGTACAGGTAGGGTACATGAATGTCCGGCTTCCTGAAGATGACAGTGAACAGAGTTAAGACATTAACTGCTTTAATTATTGTGGGTATCAATGTGTTATTGTGTATTGTACTAATTCTGCTGCAATGACAGCACACTTCAGCTGCTGTCCCACTTCCCTATCTAATCTTAGTAATAACTAATACAATAATATAGCTGAGCAATCAATCCAAACGATCCTGTAGTACATTAATCATGGTGTTATAGTGAAAACCTACTACTTTGTCTTTAATTGTGTTACAGTGAGAAAGGTACACTCCCAGCTCATAGGAGACCACATGTGGGTCAAAAACCCCAAAGAAGGATGTTGTTGTCAACGAATAACAATAAATAGCATCAACTATAATTTTAACTTTTGAATATGAGTTTCCTTTTAAGCTAATTTCTATCTGTGAGCACCAAACCAGCTCAGACAGCAGATGCAGCTGATGTGGTAGTCTAAATCAGACCAACCAGCCACAGACTTAAACGCCCAGTAATTACACACCATCTCCAGAAAATCACAGAGCAGGCAGGAACGCATCTGACTGACTTTTGGGCTAAAAGCTGGTCAAGGTGCTGAGACTTTCCCCACGTTAGCTAACATGAACAGGAACTGAAGGAAAGCATCGTGGTGACACACACAAATCATCCAGCTACAGTCTGTTAAAATGAACAATTACCTCTTAAATTTAAGTCTATTTTTATAAGTTCAACAGCTAAAGTTAGCTCTTTAGCTAGCGTTAGCATCTCCCGAGTGAGCTGTTCGGCTTAAGTTGTTTTTTTTTTTTACCTCTTCGAGTCGGCTCGTTCAGCAAACAGCATCAACATACAGAAGCAGTTCCAAAATCCGAACCGGGTCAAAATAAACCCCCCAAACTGACTGAGAAACTTCAGGACCTGCTTCCTGCTCGGGGCCGCCATGGCTGTGTCTCACTGCGGAGAGACCGCGTGGACTTCCGGCCACGATTCCTCTACATGTCAAAGTAAGAGCACACGTGTCTGTAGACACCGGAGAGGAGTCCGAGTATTACCCTAAAGCTCTTATTTTGAAGGAAAACGTTTGTTCCTGGAAGATGGCGTCATCCTATTGGTTAGAAGAGCAAAGTGGGCGGGACAAAAATAGTTTAAAAAAAAAAAAAAAGCTTCACACCGCCACCTAAAGGGCAAAATAGATCATCACACCAAAGGTCAGAGGTCGCAAGAGGAAACTGTGTCAGCTTCACTGTCACGTGTTACTTTTAGAAAAGCTGGTTTATTTTGACATAAAGTCGTTTAGATTTAATCTGCATTGTTCCGTTATCAGCCCACTGTGTGCACTTTATGTGCGGTCAGTCAGTAAAATAAATTCCTGATTCCTCCAGTTTTCTGTTGGCCTGATTTCTGGTTATGCTCACAGGGATGGACTGACTTTGACTTTGTGTTATTTGGCCTATTCTGTCTGAGAGGCTGAGTCAGTAAATCATTTCTCTAAATGACAGATGATACTTTTCTATGCATCCATCAATTAATAAAATCATTTCGTAATACCAATTAGGCGTCACTCCCATCTGTCGTTCAGACAGTTACCTGCCAAAGGTTGGTTGATAATGAAAGTGTTTTACATCAGGTGCTCAATCAGGAACAGCTCTACACTGCTGGTAATCCAGTGACGTGTTTCAGGTTAATCTTGAGTGGATGAGACTGACCCAGATCCTGAAAACGGCTTACTGTGAGTCCTGCTGAAGGTAAAGATCAGTAACTTGACATGTCTCAGATGAAATGTCAGGAACAGGTGATATGCACAGAATATCGGTTTTAGAAAAATTGCAAGTTTGGATGTAGAAAGTTGTTTGGGTTTGTTTGTTTGTTGTTCCAGAATGAGTTACCTTAATGAAAATATAATTTAAATGAAACTGTTTCTGGTTCATATCAGTCTGTTTTCAGCAACAGAAAAATACACAGTACTAGTAAAAATAAACTAAATACAGAAAGTGGGGCAATAAACACGCTGCATGTATGCTGTATGTAACAATAACAGATGACTTTCCCTCATCCATCGAGTCATTTTTCACTTTTCTCCACCGATGCTCCCTGCAGCTCTATAAGGATCTGTGGAATTTCCCCTTCCTCCTTCCTGTTCAGAGGTTAAAGCACCTGATTGTTTAATCTCATCACGGAGGATTGGTGACATCAGCGCCAATCCTGAGCTGACCGCTTCCAAAAGCCAGCAGCCAGGGATCAGCTGGGATGAAGTGCAGTGGGACAGCACAGATCAGTCAGTCTGAGGAAGCGACCAACAAGAAGAAGGCGTGCAGTCGATGAGCTCTTAGGAGCCAACCCTTTTTTTCAGATAGCTGGGGATCCTGCCATTGAACAGGTAACGATTCACAACTGGGGCGATTGTCTTGGTTAGATTTTTATCTGATTTTTTGACACTGTAAGATTTGAATCCAAATAGCAACGGGAGCGAAGTAACCATGGATTGTGATATTTAACAACTTTCAAAACAAGATTGTTGATTTGTTCTTGCAGCCAGGATGGCTCGGGATATGTCAGATAAGGAAATCTTGAAAATGGAGCTGGATCAGTTAAAGAAGGAAGTGAACACACCAAGGACAGCAGTAAGTACACATCCTCACTCATGAATCTTTAGGATGCATATGTCTCATTCACGGTACCTGTTGGGTTGTAATTTCTTTGTTGTCATCTTCCCCTTGAACAACAGGTGAGTGCCAACTGCACGGACACAGTCAGTTTTGTTGAGGGACTGCTTCCAAATGATCCGCTGATTAAAGGTGTTCCCGATGACAAGAACCCCTACAAGGGAGACAAGGGAGGCTGTATAATAACATAGCACACATGCATCCAGAGGAAAGTCACATGTTTTTTTTTTTTATGGGAGCTGGTTAAACTGCTGTAATATTCCTGTAGAAATTCCTACATTTAAACTGTACAGTAGGTAGAAAATCTAAGAAAATCTGTAATGGCACTGCAACCAGGAAAGAGGCCCTTTACCATCACCGGATTACTGTATCAATCTGTTGATATGCAAATGTTTGTCAATTTGTAATTAAATGCAAATAGCTGTATAAATATTTGACCTGACTCGGCTGCTGTTGTTATTGATAATTGGATCATTAGTAGATCTTACTTTCATTACGCTGCTATGGCACTTTCACCCCATTTTATTGTTTTGGTTAATATTAACTATAACTTTATATTTGAGAATGTCCAATATCTGACAGTGAAGCAACATGACACTGATCTGTGTTACTAGACAAAGGAGAGCAAAGTCAGAGGAGTCGTGCAGCTCCCGCTTATTCTAATCTTAATAGGATTTCTTCACTGCAAAACAGTCGGTCACTGTTGACACAGAGCTGCTTCCTGTATCAAAGTCTTTAATCTTATTCCTGCCGCTTCAATCCCGGCTGCCATCTCGAGCTCTCCATCCAATTAGCGTCATTTTCAACCCAGGAAACAACAAAAACGCACCGATCATTCGACATGTACAACACAATTGTTAGTAGGAACTGTCATTATATACACAGGGTAAACCATTCAGCACAAAAACAACCTTGGGCTGCACTATCTGTATCTTCACCTTTACCCACTTATCATTTAAAGGACCCTGCAGATATATCATTCATTTACTTTAAAGTCAAAGTTTTAGCTTGGCTTAACACAGAAGCCAAAAAAAACAACCTCTAAACTTTGAGGTCCCTGTTTTATTTTATTTACAGGGTAAGATGATAGTTCAAATGAAATATCAACCAATTTCACCTTAAAATCGTGACAAGAAGACAGTCTGGTTTAAATGGAGCATTTTTCTTTATGCCTTAATTTTGACCATCCTCTTTAAGAAATTGAAAATTACTAATGGCTGCATTTCCTTCAGGAGTAACTGGACTCCGGAATGGACACATCTAACCTGAGTATTTCAAACGGCATTTTTGGTTGAATTTCTCGTTCACATTCATAACAGCGAGTTGCTTTGTTGTCGTTTATGTTATCAGTAGCTGCAAACTAAATCTATAGCTCAAAGTCAACTGAAGTATTGTATAACCAGAGTTCAACGTCCATGATAGCTGCTATCACTTCAATCACAAGATATTTCAGGTTGTTTTTTTTAAATCATACTATGAATTATCATATTCTGACCAGTGGTTTCAGAGTGATTTGAATTATTTACACAGTTAACTTTCCAAGAACAAGTTCGTATTTATCAAACCTGAAATGCTGAAACTCATTCACCCGGACTCATAAAAACATAACACTGGACACCGATTATAGTCAAAAAACACCTGTCTATAAAATATTCTTTATCTAAATTGCCTTATCAGATAAGAGTAATTTACAGTTTTTGTAATCTATGCAGATTTCCTCTAAATCTGATAGATTATCCATGCTACATGCTGGATAACCCTTTAAGGCTGCAATTTAAAAAGAAAGGGACATTTTTGTTTACAGTTTGTCAATGAAAACTGAATCTCTGTTCTCAAAGGCTTTTTAAAAAATAAATAAATAAATAATTTCAATACATTTTGTGACCTGAAATCTCCAGTTACAGCTACTTTATACAAATACTATATTTTTTTATTACTGTCATTTATGCACTGTCATCACTTGAGAAAATGGGTCTTTAACACTTTATCTTTATTACTTGCCATAACATTTATGCATCAAACTCCTGCCCCTTTCCTCTGGACCTTTGGCCCTCCACATAATAAAAGGGGCCCTTGAGAAGAGAGCTGCATTTAGAAGCACCGATCTACCAGTAACAGCAATTAGATCATTTCCACCATGTGGCTCCTGATTTTCTTAGCCTGGTTAGTAATTTGGGCCGGCGGAACATACTGGTACCTGTTTGGGAAACCCAGTCCTTTCTCCCTGGAGTCGGTCAGACCGCCTGGACCTCGGGAGTTTGATCCAAAGAAGCGAGACAAAGTCATCAAGCAAGGTAAAACTGTGGGGGGGCTGCAGAAGCTGCAGGGCTGCAGCATTACACCATGCATCAGTGTGCAATGTGATGCAATGTTTGGACAAAGTGCAGTTTGTACTACGAGCTGAGCTTAGTGCTGGTTACTTAAAGCGATGCAATTCAGTAAAACAAACTAAAATATATAAAAATGTTGAAGAACAACAAGCCGGAGCCAAAAGCTAATGCTAATGAAACACACCAAGCTTAAAATAAAAAAATATATTGAAGTAGCATCAAGTATCATCATCCTACCTTCAGTGGTCTGCACTAAAAATGGCTTTATTTTTTTAGGAGGTAAGTTTGTTTGTTTGTTGTTCCGCTTCAGTCATCATCCCAACGTTAATCAATATTTGGCATCTTTGTTGTCTTAAACAGGAATATTTGGAATAAACCTGATTCCGGTTTTAGATTGCACTTTAAAGATCTTTCTGGGCTTTTTTAAACTGTTAAATCTAAATGAAGCAGGTTTTTTCATGCTTTTTTTGGACAAAATCCACAAAGAAAAGGTAATTCTGCAAAAAAAAAAAAAAAAAAAAAAAAATCAATAAAATCATTAATTTTGATTCCATTTTATTGACAGGTTAATTATGTTAATTTTGTTCACCTTTGATAACCTATTTTTGTGACTTCTGTTCTTCATGCTAAGATAATAGATAACTAAACTGTTGAGATATTTAACACCTCTAAATTGTGCTCAATATGACCTAGTCACTTAATTCTCTACTAACAAAATGAGTTTCAGGAACTAGAGCTGAACTGTGCTGATAGTTTTATCTAAATTACCTGTTGGCTGTGCCATAACAGGGAGTTTAGATTAACACAATACAATAATAGTATTTCATGTTTGTGTTTTATCTTAATTGGATTATGACCTGGTGACTATGTTAGGAGAGGTGTGGTTTGTGCAACCTTCAGATTTAATTATGTAACCCAATCATGCAACATGTGCAGACGTTTCAGTTTAAGATGTTGCTCATGAAAACTTCTTTTTTGTAAGTCCTTTTTGTTGTCAGAATCTGAACCACAGAGAATTCACCGTGTTCACGTCACTTCTCCACGCGTCTGTCCAGGTTTCACGCTTGACCGAGTGCCTCACAATCTGGACGTCATCGTCATTGGCAGCGGTATTGGTGGTCTGACAGCAGGAGCCACGCTGGCCAAAGCTGGGAAGAGAGTCCTGGTGCTGGAACAACATGACCAGGCCGGAGGCTGCTGTCACACCTACGTAGAGAAAGGCTTTGAGTTTGATGTTGGTAAGGAGACCCGAGGCGTCGGAAACGGACAGTTTCATTTACCTTTAAGTTCTCTACATTTTTTTCTTATTAAACTGCAAATTCATTCATTTATTCAGACGTCTTCTACCGCTTATCCATTTCTGGGTCATGGGGGGTTTTGCAAAATTAGTATTTGGTTAAAACTTCAACATGTCGTCAACATGTGAACCATTGATTCCTGACATTTCCTCTCAGATGTAGTCAGCCATGCCGAGTCATAAAAGTTTCAACCTTTAAACCTGGACATGCCGGGTGCAAACAAGGAACTTTCCTGTTTGTTTCCTTTCCTCTCCAGGGCTTCACTACATCGGTCAGGTCCATGAGAACAGCCTTTTGCGGATCGCCTTCGACCAGATCTCTGAGGGCCAGTTGGAGTTCCAGCCTCTCAATCAACATTTCGACACCATCCGAATCGGCCTGGGTGATGACACGCGAGAGTACACTATATTCTCTGGTAAAACCGAGATGAAGGCGCATCTGATGAAGCAATTCCCCGATGACACTGAGGCCATCGAGACATTCTTCAAAATCATGAAGGTACCGAAGTTGATGCGTATTTCAAGCTTTTCATTTTTCTCCCTAAATGCAAACTCTACATTCAAAACCTTTCCTCCGAATTCAAACAGGTCTCAGCTAAGAAGACGCACTACCTGGCAACTTTAAAGCTGATCCCTCAGTGGGTGTCTTTATTCCTGTTGAAGTCGGGCATTGCAGACCTTGTTTCCCCCGTCTTCCGCCTCACTGGCACCTGTGCAACAGATTTTGTGAACACGCTGACCAGCAACAAGGATCTGCACATCATCTTCTCTTACCTTTTCTATGGTGGGTCCACGAAAATGCTCCCACAGCACCTTTATGTTTTATATACTTTGACTAGATTTAATAGGAATGTCTTTTCTCTGTGCATATTTAGGTGTGCCTCCAAGAGACTCCAGCATTCTGATCAATTCCCTCCTGATTCATCATTACAAACGAGGCGCCTACTACCCCAAAGGTGGCGCCAGCGAAATCGCCTTCCACATCATCCGCACCATTCAGAAATATGGAGGAAACTGCCTGGTCAGAGCTCCTGTCACGCAGATCCTGGTCAACGAGAAGGGAGCAGCTTATGGTGAGGGTTCTTTGCCTGTTACAGTCAAGATGTTCTCCGAGTGACTGACTGAAGGGTTTCTGCTTTGTGTCGCGTGACAGGAGTGAAGGTGAGTAAAGGTCAGGAGGAGGTGGAGGTTCATGCCCCTGTGGTTGTCTCAAACTGTGGCATCTTCACCACCTTCCAGAAACTTCTTCCACCTGAGATTAGAGTCAAACACGGTGAGCAAGTAATCCTTCATAAATAAACAAACATACATACATATAAAAAATATATCATAAATTCTTTTTTTTTTTTTTTTTTTGAGAAACAGTCCAAGATGCTTCAAGGTGATTCTGCACTCTCTCATATTATAGATATTCAAGAAAGATTGAACATGATGAAACACGGCAGAGGATCATTCTTGGTCTTCTCTGGCTTTGAAGGAACTGAGGAGGAGCTGGGCCTCGTGTCCACTAACTTCTGGCTGTTCAAGAATAACGATCTGGACAAGTCGTACGTCTGCTGAACACTGATCACACTGAAAAGGGACATAGCATTTAGTAACCACAAGGGAGTGCTGCTGTATAAGTGGTAATGATGGCGTCAAATCAGGGAGGAAAAAGTGACTCCTAAATGCCAGTAACAGTAACACTCATTTTTCTTTTTAGTTCACTGTTATTTATTACAGAAAATAAAATAAATAAATCAATAATTAAAAAGAAAGCTCTTATTTCCAAAAAGAAACTACATTATGTGGCTTATCCAACTATCAAGTCCCATTTCATCCTCTAGATGGAGTAGAGGATTAGAGGATCAACACCTTTTTAATTTGCCCCACAGCTGAAGACGCTCTGATTTAATGATGATGATGATAATATACAGTTTTCATTTTTTAGGATGGACGAGTTCTTTGCTCTGGGCAAAGAGGAAGCACCCGATAACATCCCCATGATGTTCATCACAATCCCATCTTCCAAAGACCCAGAGGCCAAAATTAGACACCCAGGTACAAACAGTTGGTAGTAAGAGGGCATTATGGTGAAATATTTGTGTGTTTTTGATACAATCTGATATGAAACACCAGAAAATAACTCATCTGAGACTCTACAGAGATAAGGTGTGACGTCCACTGTTTCTGTTCACAGGAAAATCCTGCATGACAATACTGACCATGGTGAAGTATGAATGGTTCGAGGAATGGAAGGACACCACTGTGCGCAAAAGGGGTGATGAATACTACAACTATAAAATGAGATTTGCCAAGAACCTGTTTGACTGGGCCTGCTCTGTGTTCCCTAAAGTCAAAGACAAGGTAGATGGGACAGGAGTTTCAAGGAAATTAACGATATCTTTAATTTTACAAAGTCGCTGTAGGTTGACAGTGTTTCCTTTTTATATGGCTTGTTTTCCAGCTGGTTTTCCAGGATGTCGCCACACCGTTGACCAACATGCACTACCTGGGCGCCCAGCGTGGAGCCATGTATTCCGCCGAGCACAACCTGGACCGCTTCCACGCTGAGGCAGTGGCGAGGAACAGGTGCAACACTCCCGTCAAAAACCTCTACATCTCAGGTATGAAAATGTTCATGCGTTATGTCATACACGCAAAAGTCAGGCTTTAGTAGTTTGTGTTTGAAAGTGTCAAAGGCATAGAAGTGTCTCCACAAGGCCTCAGACTGATGATGTGTGATGGGAAGGTTGATAACACTATGAAGCCAGTTTTTGTTAGATTAGTGGGCCAGTTAAAACAGCTCAGATGTAATGAAGAAAGCCATAAAGCAAAAAGAAATTGTATTCCTATTGAAGCCTGCTGAGAAAACCTCAGTCCAGATGGAAATTCAGACAACAATCTGAATCCAGACTCATCCAGCGCCTTGTGTCTCTGTGCTCCAGGCCAAGACGTGTTCAGCTGTGGAATAGCAGGAGCTCTACACGGCGGACTCCTCTGCGCATCTGCAGTGTTAGATCACATTGTCTACATCGACTTGCTCCTCCTCAAGAAGAAGCTGAAGAGCAGGAAAGCCAAAGAGCTGGCCCAGCTGGCGCAGAAGAAACTGCAGTGAGTCTGCTCTGTACTTCCCCTGCAGGACATTAATGAAACTGCACACACTTGGTGCAAAGGGACCTTTGATTATTATGGGAAGCCAAAAGGACCAAACTGCTGCTGTGTCGCTATGTTTTATATGTACAGGTTTGTTTCCTAATGTTGAACATATCTTTTTGTTTCATTTTTTTCCATTGTGTAAAGATTTTTCTTGCCTAATAAATTTGACATTCACACGCCATCCAAATAATCCAATAACCTTTACTGTTAAAACTGACAGACTGACTGTATTAATAAATCAATTACGTATTGAGAAATCAGTAATTTACCAGGAGAGGTCATATCAAAGCATCAGATTAACTGGGTGAACATTCACGTATCGCTGACAGGTGAACTGACACTGTAAAGCCTCCCTGGATTTAGTTCCCACCTGTGTTGTTCTGACCTGACTTATTACCCCGGTGTTGTTTGGGTAACTTCTGAAATCAAACATATGGGGTGAAACCTCACACTTCCTGCACTAAGTGAACATTTCCTCAGCAAACGGTGGGCAGATTGGCTGACAAACTGTGGCCTGTTGGAGACGACCGGGGGGATCCAAAGAGAAGAATGCCCCTTCTGTCCGAGCCAGCCGGTGGGATGCCAGTCCCTCGCTCTCTCTCTGTCAGCCTCCATCCCTCTGCTGTACAAACCCGGGGAAAGCTCTCCTCACTGCTGCTTGATGTGCACACTTGTCGCTCGTACCACTTTTTCTTTCCATACTTCAGAATAAAAAGGCCAAATGAGGGAAGTTTAGAGAATGAAAAGCAAACTGGGAGGGAAAGAAGTTAATTATACTGACTTTGCCTAGCTGGAAGTTCAGTAGACCATAACATATAATTACCATGGCATGATAAAAGTGCACAACTTTGCCAGAAATAATCGTGACATCTATAGTAACTCTTACTTTCGTTGGGCTCTGACTGAATAAAGTTATAAAGAGAGCCATGAAAAGTCAGTTTAACTGGCATTTGAATAAAGAAAGAAGTCAACACAAGGTTTTGTCCATGCTAGGAGAGTAGCTACAGAGATGGTAATGTTGATTTGCTGGTTGGTCCAAAGGGAATCCTTACTTATCCCCCGACGACAAACTACAGGCTCAACTGTTTGTTTTTTAATGTTTCAACAACTTGGATGATCTTCTTGGATGATGTTTTTCCATTTACCACAATAGTTTCATCTCAGTAAAAAAGAACAATTCTTTTGCCAGTTCATGAAGAAGAGATGTCTGCCTACAACCTCATAATTACTTTAATATCCTATCAAATACAAAATAAAAAGTACTAAAATAAAAAATACAAAGTAGTCACGCCCAACCTGGCAACATAAAAAAATATTCTAATAAACACCTTGCCACTTATCTGGAAGCCATTTCTTTGTTATCTGTTATTACTCAATTACCAGTTTCCCATCTGACTAGAGCTAGTGCGTGCATGTTAGTTTTATCCAACTTTCAGTGAAATACATTTTTTCATTTGTTGTCAGTAAATGAAGTAAATTAAGACCAAAAGTCGTAGCTGTATTTTAAGAAGAGTGAATATGTGAATCATGTTGGTCATTTGCATCGGTGGTTTTAATCCACCCACCAAAAAGAACAGCTTCATCTCTTCTGTACTGTAACATTGCATTACTGGCTATATTCATCACCACTGTGGTTGTCATTTTTTTTTTTTTTGGTTGGTTTGTAAACCTCTGCTGTGACTGAAAGTTGCATGAAATTACACAAACTAAGGCAAAGCTGATGAGGAAATGTCCTTTTGCTGCAAAAAGACAGCATTTTAGCAAGTTCAAACGGGCAGATTGGAGGAAGAAGTTTTTCCGAATCAGCTCAGGCTCTACCTCAACCCCCTTTCTCCTTTTTCCTCTAAGAGGCGACTCCCACATGTTTAGACACGCTCTTACATTAGGAGAGGCCCTGAGGGTCGGATCTCAACAACAGCAGTCCACTCTTTAAACTGTGACTCTCCGGCAAACAGACGCACACTTTTAAATCAACTTATTACTGCAGACAGTGTGATCCAACGCTAACCCAACAACGCTGGTACCTGAAGCCGCTTATTTACGCCAAGCAAACAGGCTAACACCACGGCTCCGACTGGCTCGGAGACCATTCATGTTACTGGGCTCTCGCCTCTGCCTTTCAGCCAGCTTTCCCTCTTTTCCAGATGTTGGAGCTCCTCCCCGCTGGCCTGCCGCAGCCTCCCACAGCTCAAACCCAGCCAACAGCCACAGCTGCTACCAATCTGAAGACTCTCATATGAACGTTTCAGACGGCCCAGATGAGAGGAAGAGGTCTGAAGGCCTGAAGACAGCACCCAGGATCAGACTGGGCTTACAGGGATGAGCAGGTGATACAGAAAGAAAAACAAGTTTTAAGGCTCCCTTTTACTCAACTTGCCTCCTTTAGTCACGTTTGACGCCCCTCACAGGTGAATAATCTCAAACCAGCAGGAAATTTCACCAGCAGATGTACTGATTTATGGTTGTAAAGGAAAAAGAGAAAAAAGGATTTAGTCACATCTGTTTCAATTGATTCAACAAATAAACCTGTAGCAATTTTCCTCCGCACTGATAACAGACTTCTTCTCTAGTGTCAGCTAAACGCTGCTGCTTCAGGCCAACTTTCTGTTGAGCTGGATGGAAAACCCAAGGAAAATGGCAGCTTCCCCAGTTCTCTCCTCTCCCATCTAAGATCTGAAACACAGACCTTTGAGCTTTGCTCAAGTCCACATGTACATGCACAGCCAGTACAAGACAATGACTGATCAAGAGAAAGCTAAACACTTAATGATCACTGTAACTGTTGTTCCAGTGGTGTCTTAAACAAAAAGGTAATACAAAACAAGTGAAAAAACTGCGTGAAATCAACATGCCAATAAGCCCCTCCATCTTGGCCACACTCAAAAGGAACCTGATGAAATGTATAATTTGAAGCTTTGTCGGTAAATGATGGGCAGGTAGTGGTTGTTAGCATCTTTTCCTACATATACGTGCTGCATTTTAACATATCTACATCCATCCCGTGGCTTTATAATCATCACAACCTTAAAGCAAACAATATTATCATTGCTTCTTCACAGCCTATCAAATCAAAATGATCCAAAAAATCTATCCTGGCAAACCTCTGCTTTTCCTTCTGAACAGTTTGATATTTCCTGTGAGGATGTTGTGCAGATTTGATTGTAAACTACACTGCATGGTGGAGTCTGGAGGAGAGAGAGCGAGGGAGCGAAAAGGACAGGAGGCCCAGAAAAAGGAGAACGTTTAGAGCTTTATTTAGCAGTTCACTGTCCTCTCATATACAGGCCATTTTAAGTATTTACTCAGCCTGCCGGTACAAGCTCCTGCTCTGCTGTGAATCAACAGGAGAGAAGGCAGACCTCACTCCTGCATCTGGCTACGAGAACCTGCTGGCATTTGACCTCCAGATTGTGTTAAGGGATCCCAACAATGGCGTGAAGATCCAACTTCATCCTCCACGTTTCTGTTGAAATCAAACATTGCAACAAAAATGAATGGGACGGAAACACACATTGTTACGGAGAAAACAAAAGTAATCACCACCTGCTGAACCACAATCCCACAACGCTGTATTATAAGATCACAGTTTGCGGTGTTTCAGAGGTGTGCTGAGGATAAGAATCTCTGGCTTTAATCCACCAATGGCAGCATTTGGTGCTTGTCAGCTTAGGGAAGAGAATTTGGCAATGTTAGATGTGGAGAAGGTTTTTATCCTGAGTGTCGCACTATATTTGAGAGGAAGATACTAATAATAATGATCCTGTGACTGAATGAAAGAGTTAATCTCTTTGCTCTTTCACACCCATCTGCAGCTCCTCCTTCCCTCGGATGCTTCAGACATGACCTAGAGTGTCACATTTCACCATTTCTTCTTCAAGCTCTCCCACCACCACCAACTCCTTCTCCACTTTCCCCGTCCAGCAAATACCCCCCCCCCCCCCCCCCCACACACGAGTAATGCTCATCACAAAAACGCATCCGTGTTCGTCATCTGCTCTGAGTTTACAAGGTGTGCCAGCACGAGAAGTCGGGGGGAGCCTATTGCAGGGAGCAATATGCACTAGAGGGGGCGCTTATGTGGGTGTAATCCTCCGACTCATAAAGCGATGACTCCTCAACGCGTCAAGGCTTGGATACACAAAACACACTTTACACTTCAGATTTTTTTCCTTATCGGAGCCAAAACTCTTTCTGTTTAAGTGAGAAGATCAGTTCATTTTCAATGCACCCTCTTTACTTTGGTCTTACGGAGCCCAGTTTTTCTGCTCATTTCTTCTACATTTTGCGAAATGCTCCACAGTTTGCTGAGACATGCTCAGGCCTTGATCTTCACACACTTAATGTTTACTTTTCCACTTAGCACAGATATGACAAACATTTGGCCAGAAGGTGGCACACTCAATACCTTTGCGGATTAACGTCTCTTACTCATTTCATATGTTGTCTTTTTAATTTCTAAATTCAAGTTTAAAACATGATGCAGCACCCCATGATCATGAGATTTTTTTGCTCTGTTATTTGCTATCTTTGCTCCGAAAAACAAACACACAGTCATGGGTTAGGGATGTCGTCTGCTGTCTCTCAGCTCCGACCTCCAGCTGACTGACACTAATTCTTCGGTCCTGATCTCCTGTGAAATCTCAAGTGCAGGCTTTTCTCTCCCATTGGAAGGGGCTGTTTTCTCAGAGCTCTGCTCACTGGCTGCAGGTCTGAGGACGAGGCCTCACACTGTGATGATCCCTGAGGGATCGTACCTACATGTTTTTACTTCATTACTGAGACCATGTGGGCAAGTATAAACTTTCAGTCCCAAAAACATCCCAGGTGTTTCAGGGGAAAAATATTGGGACCTAGGTTCTTTTCATTATACCAGATAACAGCACATTTTCCAGAGTTTGTACATATTTTAAACTGCTCATTTTCAGCTGTGTCCTCCCTGCTGGAGACACTGACGTGGGATAAAGAATGAGGGAGGACTGGACGTTACTGTTACTGATGAGAAAACTCTGGTTTAGTGATTCATTTGCTCTGAACTCAAATGTCTGGTCTTCCAGCAGTCTGAGTATGATTAAACACTCCCAGTGAAAATACTGTACCACAACCAAAGACATCACTTGGACCACAATGAGAGACTCCACCTTTAGCATTCTCCTCTGAGACAAAAGCTGCCACTCAAGATCATGACAATGACTATTTCTGAATACATCTGCCATGTTAGCTGTTCATATATTCTATTAATTTAATGTAATTTTTTTGTAACTGGATTTTTTTTATATCTAATACCTTTATATATCCTAATTTTCATTTCCTCATTACACACCAGCAAAAAAAAATTATAATCATAAAAAAAAAAAAAATCGCCTAATAGACAAATTATTGCCATATAACACAATCTCCAAAACCATCCTCAAACGTCTAATTTCATTATAAATTACTCTGTTTTCTATGTCAGAAGTTTAAAGAAACCATAAAATATTCACATTTGAGTAACTGGAACTGGAAATGAATAAAATGTAATACAAAAACAGCTCGACTGATCATTGGATCAATAAAGGAGAAGTTAGTGAAACCGCAGACTTGTAAAATACACCTCCCAATAAAAGCTTAAACTGAAAACTGAGGAATGCTAATGCTAAATAAACTATATCTAGCTGAGCAGTGTGTGGAGGCGGAATACACATAAGTGGAGGTGATATAAAAGAAGTAGCCTACTTGTTATGGCTTGTACTGCCCTCAAGGTACTGGGGCAACTGCAGCACAAACTTTCACTTGGGTCTATATATTAAGATTTGGCAAATCATCCTCTGGGAATTATAAGGTCATAAGGAATTATAATTGTGAGATATTAAATGTGAGATAGTAAATATTTCATCCCATGGTGTAAAACTGTTTTTGTTTTTAGGATATTGAGTCCAAATGCATACAACTTAAACAAGTTATCACAGAATCAGTTGAAGTGACTAGCTTGCCGAAAAGCAACACCTATAAACAAAGTTTAAGATGAACTGCACTGAATCATTTTTTTTACTAGCATTATTCATTCCTAATAAATATAGCAATGATATCATTATCAAGTCTTTGGTCCATAACAGTTGTGTCATGAAAATCAGACACTATGTGAGCCTAAACAACAACAAACAAAAAACCTACTGGCTGTTTCTAACCCTAACCCTCTTTACAGTTTTGTTTCTAAAGCTGAAGTCAGAGCTGAACACAATACAGCCAACAGAACAACTTTAAGTGATTCCAGATGCTTTAGGAATTGAACTCATGTGCAAGAAAAGAACAGAAAGATGTCTCCCTTTCCTCCGTTTAGCCAAGCTACTCTCTTACTGTCATCTTTCTTTTCACTTGGGAGAATTTCACCTGTGTTGTGAACATGAAAATGAAAAAAAAAAAAAAAAAAAAAAAAGTGTGTCCTTCAAAGTTTTCATCAATATGGAACAAAAAAAAAAAAAAAAACACACACACATTTGGAAAATCTGGAACAAAGAAATCCTGGCTTGGAGAGGGAGGAGTATCTAAGGGCTATAATCCTCTCCCAAACTTAACTGCTGCGAACTAGACCAAAGATCTCTGCATATGAGACACTGCACAAGGAATGACAGCTAAGGCTGCATCTCCTTCACATTAACAATAAACTCCAAGAATCTGACAGTCAAAAGACAAACTGTATGATCTGCACAAAAAAGAAAAACCTCTATGGGCATAGTGAGGAGGGCCTGGGTGGGACTGGGGCTGGGTTTTAATGGGTGGGAGAAGGTGGAGTCTGACACACGGCCTCCACTTCTACCTCGTGAACTTCCGTGTCCCCCCAGGGTGACAACTCTCATTTAAGAGCGTTGGGTGCTTCTCTCCCTCCTACTGAGGGATGAAGGATGTTTAAAGGGGAAGGTGGGGGGGGGGGGTGGGGCAGGGGTAAAGAGAAAAGAAGAACTTCAGCAATGCGCAAGACAGGTAGAGACAGGACAAAAACTTAAAGGCGAGAGAGAGAAAGAGCTAAATGTTGGAGAGTGAGGATGTGGCAGACAAGAAACAGCAGCTGAAATGTAAATAATCAAATGTTGAGCTGCTTAATGTCTGTTCAGTGAGAATATAAAAGAGAATATATAAAACAGCAGACACCATCATGCCTGCTTTACATCACTTTTTCTATTGCACATGATAGGGAAAGCAGATTGTGTTTGGTAATGGTGTCTTGTTCAGCAGCCCAGCATTGAGAAAAACTGTTTGGAGTAGGAATGCAGACTGTTGAGTGTCTCGACTTGAGGGGGGAGACACAGTGAGCCAACAGGAGTCCAGTTCTGGAGGTTTATGTCCTCCAAAATATCTATGACCTACTACCACTTCACAGGCCATCGGGATGAGAGCGAGCTTCTCTGGTCATCGGGAACTTTTCTAATTCGCAGTTTTTAAGGTTACCAACTTTTCATTTTGGAAACTCTAACTTGAAAAAGAGTAACCTTTTGTTCCTAAGCCTAACAATAGCCCAGGTGGCCCTCCAGCTCGAGCGTTGTCATTAAGGTCAGAGGTGTTTGAAGGGACAGGAAGTTGTAGATCTTGTGTTAAACGTGAGCAACCACTGTCATTATAAGGTTAAGTGTAACCACTAAAGCTGATGAAAAGTCTCGACCAGGAACTGAAGTGATTCTGACACTGGGGAGGTTCCCACATTACTACCAGATGATGATATGCACACCTTTCCGCTAACATCCAATCGGTGCGTCTTCGCATTAGGATTATTATTGTCTTAAAGGACCTTCAAATTCTTTCCTGAGCTGGACATTGTGCCTTAAGTAAGACCATCTGTTTTAAATGACGAAAAGATGAGTCATTCTGCTGAGACCATGCCTAACAAAAAATGTTTCCTTCATCAAATCACTGTTATTCTCATGCAGCGAAGAGCTGTATTCGTCTTTTTGGATGAATCCATTTCAATCTCAGATCTCAGAAGATCTCAGACATCTTTCCCTTCGTAATTAAGTGCAGAAGCATCAACGCTAGAAACAAAATAGGTGCATAATTGCCTGCTACCACCATAAGGGCCCAGTTTTTGCCAGGATGGACCGCTCCTCCCTCACTTTTTCCCCCCTCCTCTGTGGTCGATTCTTACATTTTTTGTCTCGACACTGTTTTTGTTCCTCCTCTTTGCACTGGGGCCAAGTATACTCCCTTTGTAGATGTGGCAGGCCTGGGAAATGAAAAGTGGATACTTCATGTCAGCCGAAGAAGAGCACCTCCTCTTCTTTTTTGCTTGCAAACGTGGACAGAAAAGAGAAAAAAAAAAGCTAATTTGGGAAGCACAATGACAGAGAGTGTCAGGATTTAACAGAGAGGTGGCCAGGAAACATGGACCATCCAGTCATGCTGAGCCCATCCCATTTTTGTTGCATTTTGATATAGCCATATATATTATGGAGTCTTTTATCCTCATTGCAAACAGAGGCTGGGACTGATGTCCACTGATAGTTTCACTGCTGGCCAAACTTGATCTTCCTACAAGAAAAAAGCAGATCCTTACAGATAAATTATTTGATTTCCATCTACATCACCAATCACAAGCCAGGAAAAACGAACACAACTTTCATGGACTTCAGTTTCAGAATGTCCAACCTCTTGAGGGAGAGAGGGTGGGAGAGAGAGCTAATGAATGACAGAGCAAGGTGAGTTTCAGAGCCAGGGAACAAGCTCTCAGTGAGTTTCCATGATGTGATGTGGAGCTACAGAGCAACCAGACATCTTGCATTTCATTCCAAAGCACAGCTGAACACAAACCAGGGAGGGACATGACACTAATCTAAATATTGGAAACCGGCTGTAGCCAATCAGAACCTGAGCATCCATTAGCAGACCCCGCCCATTCCCAACTCAGCCTGAGATCTCTACCAGTGCTTATTGCATTCAAACATGTGACGTGGAGGCCTTTTGCTGCTGTTTCATCTTACCATCCCTCTTCTCTTCTTTTCTGCATCTCTTCCATGTTATTTCCTCTGTCAGCCTGCGTCTTATTTGAAACACTGACGCTGCACTACATTATACATCAATGTCAGTATATCTCTGCAATCATTACATCTTCGCACCTAAAAAAAACAAAAACAACTTGCAAATAAAATAATTCACTTTAGCATCAACCCAAAAGCTTTATCTAATCTACCCCGACCTCCGAGATTGCTTTCCATCTGTAGCACAGACAATGAAATTTGTTTGCTCCATCACAATGAGCTGTGATGTGGAATCTTTACCCAGATTTCTCAGCTTCATGTGGGCCAGCCTGGTTTTGCAGTGTGCATCCAGCCTTTAAGGTGTTGTCCAGCTGGATCAGGGCTCCCCTCCCCCCCTACATGTGATCAACTGCCAGCGTCACGTAAAATGTGTTTCCTGTCTTCACCGATAGAAGGCGTTTAGACTTCAGCTCTTCATGCTTCCATCTGGTCCTGAAGACACCGAACTACAGAGTTAGCACAGCTTGTTTTATACAACAAGTAGCAACACAATATACCTGGTTGTGAGGATCCAGTCTCCTCAAGAGCTCATATTACTTAATCAGTTATCTGTGTTCCACATGAGCTCCTGCAGCCCCCTCCCTCTTGAGATTTCTGACAGGTAGGGGTTAAACGGTTTACACATCCATGGTTTGAATGAAAACCAAACATCTCCTCCAGTTTGAAACTGTGTAAAAGCTGCCACCCCATCTCTGATACCCTTAACCCTCCTATCCACCGTATGCTACCCATTAGCTAAGGGGAAGCAGCCAGCTTTATGGAGCCCTATCACTGGGGAGTCTAATCCTGACTTAGCTTAAACTGCTGAATAACCAGCAAAAGCCCCATGGCAGCAATCAGAGATTTTTGGCTCAGCTAGAAAAAACCATAAAGATTATCCTAGTTAGATTTAATAACGATCATATAATCCTGTGTCTTTGGTTCGAGTGTTGAACATGGATGTTAGTTAATGCTTGCATTTATTTAAAGAAAGAACAATCAATTATTTTCATTAGTGTTAGTTTTTTTTTCCTGAATTGGTTTCTTTATGGTTTGATCGATAACACTGCAAGGATCTGTGTAAAACATTCTTCCCTGTTTCAAAGTTATGATGTAAAACATAACTTTCTTTTGTACTTCTCAACAGCACAAAACCCAAAATTATTTTCTCTTCTCTTTTTGGCAGTGCCCCTATTGTCTACCAACAAACAACTTTTGCTCTTTTCCATAATAGGCAGTCTCCAGTATTGCCCTGAAAAGCATCACCTTGGACTTTCCTTCCAGAGGATGAACATACAGAAACAGATATGAATGAGATGGTGCAACTACATACTATATTTTGAACTGGTCTCATTTATATTAACAAATGATTAAATTATTAAGCAATGAGAAGGACTTAAAGCCCCCAAAGAATTATTACCGAAACATCACATTTGATATTCCCACATTTTTGTTAATCCTACAGATTTGCTGCAAGAAGTCATCAAATTTATCACTAAGTATTATAGATACAGTCTAGAAACAGTTGTGCAACAACAATGAAGAAAGAGTTGACACTTTTCTGTGTTAATTTTCCACTGCTATAAAACATAACAATGCAGGCCTTTGAGACTCTCAGCCCCCAACCGTACATTTTGCAAGGGCCACAAACTGCCTTCTGCCTCCCAGTTATACAGAGGCACTCGAGCTATTGTAAAACGCCCAGGGGTGCTGAAACACCTTGAATAAAAAGCCCTTGATCTTTTTAGTTAGTAAATAATGAAGGCAGCAACAGCATCTTTTAAACATGGACGTACTACTGTGAAGGCCCCGCGATTCAATCTCATCTTACGCTAATAAATAGTCGTGTAAAAGCCTCTTTTTTTCCATCTAACAAACAAGCTAGTCTTTGATGTCTTATGATGGCAGAGGTACCCAAATACATTTTTATGATTCAGTAAAAGATAACAGACGTGACGTGTTCAAAAGAGATGGAGGAGAAGGTAAGTTTGTATGACTGAAGAGCACACTCTGACTATGGCACAGCAGTCTTCATTGAGGAAGAGTTCCAACGAGACACTTGTTCCAGTTTGAATATCGATCACACAGTTGGCTGCTGCTGCGACAATGTTCTCTCAGGTTGCAGTCCCAGTGACTGAAAACATCTGGATTTGTCACTTTTGGACACATTCAGGGCTCAGCATTTAAGAGTCTTACAAGAATGTGGCTGGAAGAGAAATTATGAAAAGGACAAGCACAGAGGAGTAAAACAACATAGTATTTGGAAAATTTTGAGGAGGATTTCTCTACCTGTGTGAGATCAGATCCAAATCTATGTTCATCTTAACAACTACATTCTTGCCCGTCAAAGGACATCCAGTTCCCAAAGATCCCAAATGAATGAACAGCAGGAAATCATGGGAGCCCATAATTTCCCACTTAGACCGTTCAGTGATTTTTTTAAGCTTTCTGTTAGCAAGGTGCTTAACATTGCTGATCTCCAACTGACTCTTTTATCTACATTATGTGAAGAGTTACTGGAAGGAGAATAATAAGTTAGCAGTCGCATTGGCCTGGGCCCTGGGACATTAAGGCCAAGCTGCGGTTCTCCTGACTTAAAGTTCTTAACAAACCCCATCTCTTTTGGGAGGAGGGTTGCTGATTCAACACAGTTAATAAACTATGACAGCTTCCTCCATTTTCAACTTTCCAGCACTCAAAGTTAAACACAAACAGTTCAATTATTATGGAAGTTTCATTGAAATGCATTGATTTTGTCACAGAAACTGACAGACTCATTCAGAATTATTTCTACACATTACGGCTTTGTCCCTTGACATGGATGAATGAAATAAGATACATGTGGAGTCCCTCAGGGATGCATCTGAGCCGTGCTTTTATGTTAAATTTGTTAGTGTGGATCATAGATCTAGTTCATTTACTCTGTCATTTAAATCCCATTTTTTATACACTGGAGAAGGCAGTATAGTTGCCCTGTCCCTTTCTCTCAGCCTCTCCCAGCTATCTTCTCTGTCTCCTCTCTCTTTGTCTGTCTATCTCTGTCTTACCTCCCCCGCCCAGGCTCTCTTGCTTCTCTCCCTTCTTTCCCTTCAATTCTCTTGCTCTCTTGACTCATACAGGCAGAAAACCAGGAATAATAGGACAGGAAAGAAAGCTGCAGTTGCTGAGTGCGTGGGGCCAAGAACCAAGCCCAGTGGCATTTTTTTCCTCTCCAGTCTGTAACCCTATAATTTTGCATTTATTTTAGGATGGGAGTTTATTGAGCTCAAGTCTCAGTACAATGCCAGAAGCCTGGTACTCAGTTCCTGTGATATTCACTTTTTTCTCATCTGTGATTTACTCATCTGAACTTCATGACTGCAGTTTATTTCAAGTCACTATGATGGTTGAATGTCTATCAAGGGGCTGATTAGAGAATATGGAAACTTCCATTGTCGTATAAAAAGCATCAAACCCAAAGTTTTATCCCTACCCATAATCACCACATCAAGTGTTTCAGGAACAGCATAATGACTATAACTTGCTACCTGACATGCAGGCCATGTCAGGAAACTGAGGTGCCAACAGAGAGCCTGCTTTGTCTTTATTTGACATTTTTATAGATGCAGTTAAATGTAGAGTTGCAGCAGGTAATGCAGGCACTGTTAAAATTCCAGTTGCCAAACAGTACGGTAAAAATGGTAAAATGTGTATAGAGACAGAAAAGCTCACCTGGTTTCAGAACTATCCAGGTGTCCATGCAACATAGCTGCATGTGCAGGTGCACAGAACGGTGCAAAAAATTACAGTGCTGCATTTTGATGACAGTACAGGGCTTCAGTGGGAGGGGCCTCAGCCCTTACTATCTGTTAGGATGAATGATGGGAGGAGACAATACATGAGCTGTCAGCAAGCCATTATCACTTAACTTATATGTAGGAATAGGAAATCATTAGTGCCTGCGTTTGTACCTGCTATGGAAAGTGCTGCCTGATTTGAAAAGCAAGCCATGAATAAAATTTCACATTCATGATGTTATTCATAATGTACTGTCTGCGCCTGTAATGACAAGCACCCCCTAAACTAGAACCCCGATAAACTAACAGAACAAATGGGCCTCAAGAAAAGTGGAATATTCTTGTCATATTTCATAACCAATCTCTTAAGTAATGTTAGTGACATGATATTTTTCTATGGCATTACATCTGGTAGGTCTGGTAGATATTTTTTCTATTCATCCACAGTAGATTTGACAGATTTGGCAGGAATCTAATATTACTGCGTGCAAAGACAACAACACATATGATATGATTTGATATGATATAAAATGGCATTACATGATAGGATATGATATGATAGCTGACTGATTGTCACAGCTGTCACCCTGCAACCAGTTGATCACTGCCCCGAAGCTACACTTTATGGTCTCCATACTGTTAATGATGTCATTCAAAATCTTGATGTTAGAGTATATTATTAGTACCTTGCAAAGCACAATCTAAAGTGCACAGCTCTCCTACCCCACCACCACCACCATCCTCCATACCTCCTCCCTAACCAACATCTGAAAGCTGTTAGTCCAGCATTTTCAGGGTGACACAGAAGGCAAGCATAAATCTTAACTCCTCCTCCAGAAGAAGCAGTAGTTTCTGAACATGTGGCTGGCACCAGGATACCTCATCAAGCATGAAATCTCTTCTCCTGAGGCCTCCACGCGGTAAAATCCCAACATGGCTAAATAAGATAAATTAATACCACAACAGCCGTTAGAATGAGATTGAAGTTTTGCAGCTCTATAGAACTTCGATGGTAAAGAGACAAATGACTACAGACTGTTTCAAATTTAAACGCAACTTGGTAAGGAAATTATTTGGACTTGAGTTTGTCCTTTTATCCATTCCTATAAATCACAAAGGGAAACAGCCAAAATAGGCAAGAAACACGATAGACAATGATAGCTCTTATTACTGCAAGCAGTTAAACACAAGCTATCAAAAAAGGAAGGCAAGGCATGGGCAAAAGGAAGTTTAAAACTGCTATCTGCATTTGTAATCAGAATATGTTTACTTCACTGAATGACATGGCATTCCCAATGCCTCTGCTGAGATGGACAGGGTCTAAAAACAACAATAAAACTCCAGCATATCTGTGCAATATGTAGAGGGGTGTAAACAGTGTTATTGATAGATGATGTCATGAATAAGGAATCAATGTTTAGGGTAAAGATTAACATGCCTGTCAGCAACAACTCTCTTTTGCATTTTTCTTTTCCTGAAAAGAAAATCACGAAGGGATAGACAGTAAGCATTAAAACGTGGCAACTTCACTTACATCCATCCCATGAAAAAGGAAGAGAAAATAATGGAGAAAGAAGAGTAAGTAGGTGGAAGAAGGTGGCTATGTGGCCATTTAATTTCATATACACTCCCTCTGCTAAACAGTAGGTTAAGAGAAGTCTTCTCTGCCCTTGCTGGATGTTAGGGGAGGGAGAACAGACCACATTACATTCTTTTGTACTGAGGTCACTTTTTTTCTTCTCAACTGTTCTGAAGTGCTCAGCAAACTGAGATCTCGATCTAATGGAGTACCAAGAGAACTACTGCACATGCTCAGAAGAGACACTGCCTACTCATGCTGCTTCCTTTCAAAACATAATTTTTTTCCAAAGAGTATTGCATCGATGTAATCAATAAAAAAGCTGAAGTGGTTGCTACAGTGGTTTTTAGTAATCCTTATTACAAACTCCATCACTCCATGGATCCATACATTCACCCATCTATCCATTCAGACTGCAAGTTTTGTGCAAATGGTTACAATTTAGTTCAGACTGGTTCAACAACTGGACGTTTATGCAGAATTTTACAATTTCTCCTCCTTATCTGGAGTCTGAATAACTTGTGGATGCCTTTTTTTATGAATCAGCATGTAGTTTGTTTACTGAATTGTAAATAAACTTTGATCAAATCTTTTATTGTTGATGAGATCAGCCTCTCTGAGAAAGTCAAAAAAACTTATTCCAATATAACATGTTTTGATAAGCAGAAATATCCAGATATTAAAATTTCTATCAATGTAAATGTTTGATGTGACAGTCAGAATCCACCCACTCCTTGATGCTGTAATTGTGTCATGGTCTAGGTTGGGTTACTGTGAGGAACCCAAGCTCCCCATAATAATCATAATCAATTCATGTTATTAGAATTTTGATTTTTGTTTGTTTGTTTTTTTACATTTTGTCTTTAACATATGTAAAGACTTTAGGATTGCGCTATTGCTAAAAGATACTGACCTTTGCTTCTGAGACATACCAGTCACAGTTTTTCCTTGTCAGAAAACATAAATATAATTTGTTTTTGCCAACTGAACAAATCTGCTGTCCACAGAAACAAGCTCCACAACCCATCTGGTTGAATCAGAATCTGGGAAAACAAGCTTACACCAAGGATGGAAAGATAATGTCCCATCTGTTATGTACATAAATGTCTCCATTCTTGCTATAGCTGTAGATTAGATGTCAGCAAGGTGATGTATAGTGTAGTACAGCAAAGAAAATATAAAAGGCAATTGGGAATGTTATTACCTTTATCAATGAGTACTCTCAATACAATTCTTAAAGGCCTACTTTTTCCTCACACAAATAAAATAAACAAATAGGGTGTTGTTCACCTCAGCACATTATTCGTGTGGTTTCCTTCTCGACGCTGGAGGGAATTCAGTCTAAGCCAAGAGCCATCGTTTCATCTTTCACTGCTGTGTCCTGATGTAAGGCACTGGGAAGCAGGGACCTTGGGCAAACAAAATTGGCAGAAAGTGAGAAGAGACATTTTGCCCTCTACTGAGGGTGCCATCAAATAATTTGGATTTACTTTTAAGGCCTTTTAAAATGTTTGACACATGTTCATGTTAGAAACACAGCATACTCACAAACACACAAAACATATAGGATTTGGGAAATAATCTGATAATAAAAAAAGATATTTAATAATAGCTTTCCTATGTGTGATTCTTTGAATGAAACTGGTTGAGCAGCCTTTCTTTGAAAGCCTTTCTCCCTCTCCATACTTATTACTACGGTTAGATAGCTTCACATATGGTGCACAGCTGAATATTAGTGCTCCATGGGAGTGTCCTGAAGGATTAAGTGCTGCAAAGAAAAGGCTGAGGTCAAATATGCGAATCGCAAAATGTAAGATATGGAAAAAAGGCAGGTCAAACACAAACAAGAAGCAAAGCAATCCCAAACCTTTTAATTAAGACTCAGTAGGGCAGCAAACAGAAGCACACTTAGTGCTAACTAAGTAAAAGTATAATAATACTGACAACAACAACAACAATGAAATTATTATTATTACCATAACAGCATGATTATCTGTCCTGGTGAAGGCCTGAAAACTAAACATGCTGATATTAGCTATATAAACACAATGTGTACCTCATCTTTACATTTAATGAAGGCTCAGTAAAACCACATTTTTAAGGATTTTTAAATGGTTGATTTTGCTTGGCTTGAAAACAAAGTTTCCCCGTGGATATTAACAAAGCTGACTGACAGTATAAAGACTGGGAGGATGGCAGGAAGTGTCAAAAATAAATAAGTAAAATCACAGGAAAACATTTGCTCCTGGTCAACAGCTAACACCAACTAGCTCGCTAACTTAGCCAGTTAGCTTTGAGTGGCTCACCTGTTGGCTTCGCGCTAAAGGACCGGACTTTTCTGTCTCTGCCCGCTGTTGTTGGTGAGTAATGCAAATTTAACTCAACGTTTCCACTCCTGCTATCGACACGAGATATAATTATGGGCTGCGGAGAGCCTTTTTAGTGGGGGATGAGCTAAGAGCTAACTGCTAAGAGCTAAGCTAACTGCAAGCGGCGCCGCTAAGCTCGGCTAAAGTTATTACAAGCTAGCTAGGTGTAAATGTAAACAAATGCGTCGTTCAAGTCCTGGGCAGAAAACAAGGAAATGTGGCTTTAATGAATAAATGTGGCTGTTGCTCAGTCCCTTAAATGTAGTTTTACTTTCATGCAGAGTGTAAAAAAAATACATATTGGAAATAGTTAAAATAATAGTTAAAATGTGACCATATAACGCCAGAAAGTTTTGACTTAAGCATCCTTATGAATCCTGTTTGTCTTACTTCAGGAAAAGAAAGCTTCAAATCACTTGCAATCATTTGAATCTTGCATGTGTTGATGATGACTTTTCGTGTGTGTAGGATCGTTTTCCATCACAAATGAAGAGTGGGCAGCTGAGGTGAGTTTTTTTCTCCAGTCATACAAAAGAGCAGACATCCAAGGCCTGAGCCGAACAGCAGCCAGGTAGACTGATGTTTTTACCTTCTGCCCCGTCTGTATTGTTACTAAGAGAAAATCCTGACATGGCTGTGATAACATGCCAGCTTGTATTTTACTGGGAAAACCGTGGGACAGGTAGTACAGGCAAGAAATTTGACCTATCACGTTTATTAATAGCTTTTATTCGTATTTGCCAGCTCAATCCAAATCCATAGATAACCACAATCCGTTTCAATTCAAGGACACTTTGGGGAAATCATATACTACAGATGGACAGTACCTCATGAAGCAGCTCATGAGATCAAGAGTGCATTCAAATATTTTTAGGTAATTAGGCATTTGTATTCCTAAAATATCTGTCCAGTGTATTATCTTTTTAGCAGTGTAAAAATGAAGACGTTGTTAGTTTTTGTTTCTGAGGCTGAGGGGAGAGTATGAGTCATGCAACAGATGGGAATTTTTTTTTTCCCCCCACATAGTTATAGGCTTCCCTGTTTCCATTCTCAGTCTCCCTTAGTTTGAGGTTACCTGTTGTCTGATCCGCTCTTTCCTCTAGTTAGTTCTTTACAAATTATATGTAGATATAATATAAACATTTGGTCTCCCACGCAATCACTTTGAATCCATCGAACACGCTTGGATTGTTGATTTTTGTGCTCGATTCTCTGTTTGTCTCTTTTGCTGTCTTTCTTTCTCCTTCCTGTCTCCTACTCAGCTTCACCTCCTATTTTCCACACTGTTTTCCTCACATGTGAGCATCTCTGTAGGCCGCAGTATTTATGAGTTCTTGCAGAGGGCCGACAGGGCAGCTGAAGTAACGACATTTCCAGACGGGATCTCTGAGCTCATTTCCCCCCATCATTCCTTGCAAGCTAACGTTGTGACAAAGGCTGATTTTAGCCTTAAGCTTGATTCTTAAACATTTACTGATGGCACAGAGGAGAAAATCAAAGTACTTAGCCTGACTCAGAGAGAAAGCATCATAAAAAAATTATTGCTAATGGGACATAACAAAAAAAAGGCTCAAAACTAGAAACTTTAGAAAGTGGTTAATTCTAAAACCAATTTTTTTCCAATGCATTTCATGTCCTGTGCAGGTAAAGCAAATGTGCAAAGAGGAAAAAAGGTATGAAGGGACAAGACAGTGCTGTTAAAACACTGACTAGCTTTCCCAGATGTTGGGAAACACCAGCGTCAAGCAATCCAGGAGAGACTGCAGGTCAAATAGAAACTACGTTCAGAGAGGAATGGTAAAAAGAAAACATTATCTTTAGGCACAAAATCATCTTTCTAGTTACGTCTCTTTTCACAAGGCATGACAACATGCCTCACACATTTTAGTTTAATTTAAGTTTAAAACTAAATTAATGTTTCAGAATATTTCTTGACATATGCATTAGAGACACAAACAAATGATAACTTTTTCCTTTTTGTTTCTCCCATCCAAAATAGATTATTCCATCCCAACATCATTGTTTTGACCCTGCCTGTCTTGCAAAAGGCCCTCCCATATTTGAGCCATAGTGGCATGGAAATATGACACCCAGATACATAGCGGGGCTCTTTGGTTTTTCCTCTTGTGGTCTGACGTGGTGCTAACATGTAAATAATCAATATAAACATCATTGGATGATACTTTGACGTTTTCAGTCCTTTCTATTTGCTTGGAACATGTAATATGTTTTAGAGCACATAATCTATGGAAATTTTCAAAACTGTTTCCACTTCATAATACGCAGTTAAGATAAACTCCTCAGTGTTCGGTATGTTCTTTCTCCATGTCTGCTTTTCCCTGCTTTTACTGGTGCCCCACTCGTCTGCAGTCTTGCACATTATCTGAAGTCAAGGAAGGATTCAGTCATATTTTCCATCCACTCTCTGTGTCTGACGGGGTGTCTGCCCTGCTGGTGGAGTTGAGGGATGGGAGAAAAGAGAGTGGCCAGGGAGAGAAAGAGGGAGGGATGGAGAGCTGGAGTTTGGATGGGGGCTGGGACAGTGGAGGAAGCCAAAAACAGAGACGAGAAGAAAACCAGACAGAGAAATGGGAGGAAAAGGGCCTGAAATTTGTTTTGTGTGAGCAAAATGAAGCCAAAAGATAACTTCAGCACACCAACCATTTAAACCTGAAAAAGTTGTGCCTCGTGGGTCTGGAAATGGAACTGCGAATCTGGCCTTTTAACTTTTAGCATTTAACTGTCTATGGATAATTAGGCCAGTAAAGGATGTGGTACCCTGTTGGTGGCCATTGATTTGTAGGTTTTGGTTCCCCACCATTTTCTCTCACGCCCTAAAAAGGGAGGTGATGTGTCATAATGGGTGGAGCCCTGGGACAGATTTTACTGAGCTACAGTTAAGCTCTCTTAAAAATAGAAATATTTAAATATTTCAACCCCTGCTAATGCTTAAAATAATTCATTCATCTATCTTCTACTGGGTATCCATTTCTTGGTCAAGGTGTTAGGGGGGAGCCAATCCCAGCTCACATTGGATGAGGGCAGGGTCACCCTGGACAGTTCGCCAGTCCATCACAGGGCCCACTCACAGAGACAGGCAAAGAACCACTCACCCTCAGACATGTAGGCAATTAAGAGGAAACCCATGCGAGCATAGGGAGACCATGCAATCCCCGGGAACTGAACCCACAACCTTCTGGTTGTGGCATAATAGCACTAACCACTATGCTGCTGCACTGCCCATACTGCAGAGATTGGGGTAGGGATTGGGAAAAAAATAAGAAGAATTTAGATGCAACTAACAAGAGGCAGTTCTTCGGTTGTCCTGTTTAAAATGGATGAGTATGTCAATCAAAGTCCAAAAGGATTAGGTCTTTTTTTTGTTTTGTGTTCAGTCTTGACATATCGAACTGGTTATTTTTAGTTAGAGTGGACAAACCTACCTTTGCTCAAGATAACAATATTTGCCAACATTTAGTCTCTTGTAGCTGGTGAAGAAATAGTGTGAAATGTGAAAAGATTGAAAGTGTAAAGACATAATGTGAAGCTCATGAGAATGGCATCAGTCTCCTCATTTTAACGTGGTCCAGCTAACTCTCTGCCACTGTTGTCATGGGTGAAAACACCAGAAAAAACTGGTTGGATTTGGATAGAGATTATTTTGATGGTCATCCCTAATACTTTAATAGTCATGTAATAGTTGTATCGGTTTCAGACCGTCAGACTGTTGTTTTACTTCTGCATAACGTAATACATACACACAATCTATACAGGATTATACAGTCGCATTCAACTATCTATTGCCTGCCGGTGCCGAAAATGACTGTTTTACTACTGCAGTGGTGAGAGTGTTGCTCAGCCAGAGAGCACTAACCCCGGCCAGTAGACTAAAAAGACAAAAGTTGGGCCGTCATGAGATGATTACAGTTCACGTAGGGCTCTACTTGAAGTAACAGTCACAAGTGGGCTCAAGCATTCACCCTGTAATTGAGCATTTACCCATAACTCTGCGTGGTAGTCCTGCTTTTTTTTCTATTGATGCTTTGAATGAACTTGCAGTGTCTGGGCCAGAGCTGGGAGGTTTATTTTCAAGGAGGCGACTGCTGTAGTCATACTAGTCATTTTCCCGTCTGTACACGTACACTGCAGACTCAAGTGGCCCTAACTGTGAAATCTGAGCATAACAAAGTAGTTGACTCGTATCAGATTTTACAGAATGAGCTGTAGTAATGCTTTGGCTTAGTCACTAAGTTGTTTTTTTTGGGGGGCGGAGGGGGAGGTTTTGGGGGTTTACATTTTAACAGTAACAAAGCGATTTCCTCGTAGCACAGCAATTAGCTCACGCTCCGCAAAAAACCTCCACATTTGTTTCTCACCTAGAGGGGGAGATGTTGTCAGCCATACATGCAATTATACTGCTGTATATAGTCTGTTGTTTCATAGTTATGTCCAAAAGGAAGTATTACGATATGTGGCTCCTTGTACAGCTGACTCAATAATCTGTCAATGATCGATAGAAAGTCTTTGATCGTAACTATCATTAACATGTTAGACACATTATATACCGCAGTATCAATGTCCAGATACTGTAAAAGGATACAAATAACTGTTAACCGTAAAAATTGCTAATGTAAGCAAATTTTCCAAACATGACTCACTTCTTTTTATGATTCACATGTCTACAGTAGGTTTAAATACAGATTGTGGTTACCTCACGTCATGGTAATTAACTGTCTATATCATGACGCCTCTGTACTTGCTGTTCAAAATTAAAATTTGATTGATTTCAGTGGTTTGATACTTCAGGCATCAAACCACTGGCACTAAATTTTATATTTTTGCTGTTACTAAACTGACAACATAAACAATTTCGCTACAGTAGGCCCTCTGTCAACATATATTAGTTCCCAAATTTGTTTTGTTGGTCCCTTGTGTCTTTTTCTGTGAACCGCTGATGCTGAGAAAATCTGCTGTAGATGAACTCATCTGGATAAAACTGAGGGCTTTCAAAATAAAGTGCCAAAAATTGATTTTTATTTCAGAAATTATTATATCTTTCCACTCCCCTAATGTCATAGTGAGGAAGTGAGACATGAAATAAGCAGAGGGCTCTGTTCAGGATCCAGTTCCCACAAGATTAAATGTCCTCCCCTGAATTGGTGTCTAGTTCGGTTTTGTATTTTTATACTTCCTTGCATTATCATTCCTAGAGATCTTATTTTCTTGGTGGGAGAAGGTGACAGCAGTTTCTCTAATAAATATCTTCTTCACCCATGAGAACCTGTGTAGCCCCAATTATCATGAAAGGGTATTTGAATGACGCTAAAACGTCATTTAAACCACAGGTCTGAACTCTGGGAGAGTAATCCTACCACTTGAATTGAAGTTGAACTGAAACATGAGAGGCTTTACATCCACTGTTGCCCTCTGTCTACATACATTATTATTTTCTTTTGCTCCTAAGTGTACATTTTTCAGGATTTAGCTGAACCTTTTTCATTCATCAAAATAAAAGTGCCTGAAATTCGTTTCCATCATGATTATTTACTAAATGAGTGTACAATTTGGGAAAAGTGTTAAGCTGAACAATATTACAGTTTGGTTGGTGTGCTTGATAACAGCCTTTTTAAGTTTAAGGATATACTGTACAGTGACTGATTTTATTTTGAAATACAGTACAATTTTCTCCATACCCTGTAATTTGTCTGCAGCAGGTGGGCCTACAATACACTTCTACCTAAACAGAGAATGAAATGTCTGTGCAAAAACCCCATCATTGAAAATAATGAACAAACATCATAATGGCCTGGGACAAAGGTTTAACAGCAAGTAATGGTGGCCTCATTGCCAAATTTCTAGTCAGACAGAGAGTCAGAGGAGACATTGGAGTTTGCAAAGCAAAAACCAAATAAATGCCCCATGGCACCTTAAAATAGGGGCAGGGAGGAAAATAGGCCCCCGGGCATGAAGTGACAGAAACAAGTGAGAGAGGGAGGCTGAGAGGTTTTGGCTTTGCAAGAGTTTGGAGCAGCAACAGCTCAGAGTCGTACAAGTAGAAACACGTGGACAGAGCCAGGCAGATGCTACGTGTTGCTGGCTGCAGCTCAGAGGCTTGCTGGGGAATGCGCAGTTTAGACCATTTTAGTAATATTGCGAGCGCTGCCTCTGTACCACTGCTGCATGTTAACCTGCTCATGCATTGATTTCAATATATTGCCGATTGTGTTTGTTGTCTAGAAAGATCTTACAGATGCACTTGCATCGATATAGGACATTTTTGGAAATGAGATCTTTATAAATGAAACCTCATCCACGAGGGAACCACACCACTTTTACCAAACATTTGAGCCCTCCACCATCAAAAAGCTTTAGTTTTGTTTCATAAATGCTTCTCCAGTTGAGACCTGTTAGGTCCTAATTGGGGAAAAATAGTGGTGGTTTTCTCATTAAGAGGAAGAAAGGCATGAAAGAGGCCATTAGCACTGGCTGTGGAGGCACCTTTTCCTGCAACCTGTTTCATCTTGGGCCCGTTTACCTCCACAAGCTGCCAATGAAGAAACATGGAATTTCCTCCTGTAGAGACGGCAAAGCTCGGTGGCTCTAATTCAGTTATTTTTGTCCTCCTTCTGTTATTATACACAGGTTTTCTGACATGGAGGGATTTCTAGAAAACATCTACTCCAGCAGTAATGGGAGTAAGAGATTGTTTCTGATTCTCTTGGCAGAAGGACTTGACAGCAGCTAAATATCTTATCCACCTGTGAGAAACCATGTAGAACAGTGAAAGTGTATTTCAACCTAGCTGAGATGCCATACACTCATTCTGAGCATTTCAGCCCAAACCACCGCTCTGAACTTTTGAAAGACTTGCCACAAAAAAAATATATTATAGATCGCAGCGTCTCGCGTCCAAAGTAAACACCAGAAAATTACCAGTTCTATTTAAACACTGTCCTGTGAGCTTAGGCTTCATTTCACTCAGGGAAAGTCACTCCGAATGTGCAAGTTACTAAAAAACAAATGCCACTTGGTCATTTACTGAATGATTTTAACTGAATTCAACTCATTTCAGGACGTGGGTAAGTGTTGAATGAGTCATATTGCAGAGAACTTTTTTTCAAAGCTAAAAACACAGAGAGCGCACACAGACGTAGGTCTTATCAAATCAGTTTCCTCTCGCCCCAACAACTGGACTCTGTGAAACAGGACTTCCGAATTTACATTTCATCCAAAAACACTCTGAAACCTGTGATATTCTGGGACTTTAACAATTCCCCTGTCATTCCTGTCTTTTCTTACACACACATATATATATATATATATATATGTAAGAAAAAAGTCACTCCCATGGGTGTGTCTAGTTCTGAAGCTTCTTGCTGTGCACTTGTGGCAGTTGGAATCATTATAGTTGTCTGTGCATGAGCTTCAAAGAGTTTTTAAGCTCTTGTAATGTTGTGTGGAGATTCACAGTATCAGAGAAGATGCATGTAATGCCAGTGTATTTCACATGCTAGCATCTTCCTCAGAAAAACTGAAGTTACACAAAAGCATGACATAAGGTGAGCTGCAACACAGCTGTCTGTTTGGCAGGTGTTTCACCTGACGCCTCCTGCTTTCATTAGACCAGAAACAGATTCTAAAAAAACTGCTTCTTTCATATCACAAAGCGCACAAGCTCCCCACAGAAACTGTTAATTTTCACTGCAGCTGAACCGTTTCATAAAATGATACAAGCCTTTGCTGCCTGATGCTTCGGATGGCTGTGCATATGTGGATGAGCACACGTCTGCAGAGCATTCATGGATTATAGATATAATCCAGAATGGGTGGCTTGATGGAGTTCAATCAGAAGTCATGATCATTCTGCAAAAACATATTTAGTGAGATGATTTCCTTTTAAGATACTTTTTTTAAGGGGTGGTTGTGGGCCGTTTTGCACGCATATTGTAAAAACGTATTTGCTTGTGACACACGTTTTTTAAATGCTTTATTGTCCAAATTCGTCATTGATCCCGACTGCAGGAGGTATGAAAGCTTCACTGCCGTTGACTCACAAGAAGGAGATGGGAGGAACTGAGAGGTCGAACTAGGCCATGCTGTAGTTGTCAAAGCTGCAACGTGTCCACAGTGCAACCAAACTGCTTTGTGGATCTGCCAGGTTTTCTTCTCCCTCCCTCCCTTCTTCGCTGTCTGTAACATCATGGGATGTCTGTGGCCCTCTTGGTGAGGTGGATGTTAACGCAGGTCCTCGTACATGTTTTCAAGTTCTTTGCTCAGTTGCTTTTTTGGTTTATTGTTTCATTATAAGGGATGGACAGAAGAGCGCATCATTATTATTGGCACATTTTTATTTATTAGGATAATAAAAGATGGTGGAAGGGCCCTGACGGTTGGGAAAATATAAAGTCATGTTAATTCTTGGATACAGTGTGTGCTATATTGTGTTTGTTGAACGTATAAACATGTTATTTATCTGTACATACCGTCTACATTAAACTGCAGTGGATTGTAGGTGCTTCACACTATGCAGGCCCAGGAATGAAGAAGAGTTTAAGAAACATTTAATATGATTTACTCTTAATAATACATAAAGGGGAAGCTATTTATTACTTATATTGAGAAAATAATGTAATCTTAAACCAGTGGAGCTTTCGATGATCTTGGGAATGTCTGGTTTGCTCTCTGTGCGTAAAATACGCACAATATAAATCATCTTTACTGTTAGCTCCCTTCTCCGTCATTAAAGTGAAACCATGAAGTCCAAGTGACCATGAAATATAAAGCTTCTTCCAACGTCGTGCTCTTAAAAAAAGTAACGACCTAGAGATGTCTTAAGCTGCAAAGAAACCATCCAGTGTCCGAACGATTACATATCAGCTCAGAGACACAGAGTCTGTAGGTGAGACACAAAAAAATAAAATAAAATAAAAAAATCTACAAAAGTGTTAATGAAGAAAATCCACAGACCTAAAAACGGCGGAGAGCCGGTGCGTAAAGTGGTGAAGTGTCTTCAGCCATCCACGTTCGAGCTGCAACGTGAACTTGTTTGACATGTCTTAAGACGCCCCCCCCCCCCCCCCCCTCCCTCTGATGAAGGAGGGACTCCGCCACTTGAACATGTACAAGATATGTGGTGGGCACGGGACCTCCCCAAAACTTTTTGGCATATAAAAGCCAAGCTAAGTCATTTGTTTAGGCAGTAGGGAGTTTCTGCTGGGGTCTGGATCGGAGTTACGCACAGACCGGACCCTACCGTGTATGAGTGGTGTCTGAGGAGAAAAAGAGGATTCCCCCCTTTTGCCGCAAAGAATCTACATGTCTAATATTTAGACATGTTCAGCTTTGTGGATATCCGGTTAGCGCTTTTGCTCAGCGCAACAGTGCTTTTGGCAAGAGGTCAAGGCGAGGATGATAGTAAGTATCCCTTTCAAACATTGATTTGAGTTGTTTTTGGGACTGTGGCACCTTCAGGATGTGGAAAAAAACTCTTAAGGATGCTGAGCAGTTTTTCTGGAACTGATCGTCCTCTGCGGGATACCTGACTCCAGTAGGCAGAGATGGGGATGGTTGTTACACATGCAGGCTCCTTTTTTTTTTTTTTTTCTTTTCTTTTAAATAATGGAGATCTGGAGGCGAATAGGGATTTTAAAATCCGGACTTCGCTCAGTGTGCGTCCTTTTCTGCGGAAGCGCAAAGCTGAGGGAAGCAGCAGCTGCGCTCCCTCTGCTGCGGTGACAGGACATTGGGTTCAAACAGAGTTGAAGCAAAGCACAAGCATTGAGAAATTTGGAGAAAGAAATCAAAAAAAAAAAAAAAAAAAAAAAGGCGAGTGCATTTGAGTTTTGTTTGGGAGGTCAGTTTCCATCAGTTTTAGTAAACTTGCATTGCAAATCTGTGCCAAAATCTGTAGCTCCTTTTGTCCCCATCCTCACAATAAACTCAACAAATGTGGGAGAACATTAGTTAGTTTGAGGAAAAAACACGCAAGTGGAGGCGTCTTCGTGTGTTAGAAGGTTACATCTTTCCAATAATAAAAAAAAAAGCCCCCTTTGAATTAGACATTTTTTCCTCTTTGTATAAAAGTGGATTTTGTTGGCTGAGAAAAAGAGGGCAATGGAAAAATCGCCTCAGACTGACGTCGACTGTGAAATGGTCTAGACACTAATTAATCACCGTACAGAGAAGGGTGCGGAAAGGCTGGTTTTATTAACTTACAGCGCCTCTCTGTGGCCAGTGCTGCAACTGTGCAACCGTGCATCCATGCACCCTTTAAAACATTGGTCCTCCCACCTGAGGGGCTCAACTGCACTCACCCCAGCTTGAAATGTGATTAGGCCCTGGGCGATTTTCCGCTCGCCCTTTTCTGGAAGGTCTGAAATTACATTTGAGCCGGGGCGTCAGATAGCCACTTGTGGAGTCATTGTTTTGCTGTGCTGTTATCACACAGGCCCAGATAACTTCCAGCCTCTGTAGACAATCACTGATGCTGGACTTCGTCAGAGACTCACAGTCAGTCACTAAACACCAGATTTTCTCAGAATCGCACTCAGTCACTTTCTGTAACTGCGGTTAGATCCAAGTGAAGCCCATGTGTGGCGTGGATGACAGTGATTAATGGGCAGAAATGTCAAAGGCTGCTGTGGAGGAAAATTCTACCACAGAAGGTTTAAGTTCAATGCCAACGGTCAGAACTGACTCAAGCAAGAACAATGTTTCAAAAGAGAAATTGACAAATGATTATTTTTACTGAATTCTCAGATCTGAGACACAGTTTTCTCCGTTTGTTTATGATGTGGAGTTGTTTTGTGAACAGGTCTATGACTACAGCGCACATAATGCACACAGACAAGGTGTAACCGAGGATAAAGCTGTACATGAACCTCACTGGTTCTAGATATAACACTGCATTTAATGACATTTAATAAAGACAGAACCTTTTTGACGGGGGGGGGGGGCATATACCAAACTCACCTTTGTTTTCTGTTCTCAGGCCCATTCGGCAGCTGCAACTTGGACGGACAGTTGTACAACGACAAGGATGTATGGAAACCAGAGCCCTGCCAGATCTGCGTCTGTGACAGCGGAAACGTCATGTGCGACGAGGTGATCTGCGAGGACACATCTGACTGCGCCGACCCCATCATTCCAGACGGAGAGTGCTGCCCCATCTGCCCAGACGGTGATTCAATTGCACCTTGATCTTCCTCACCATTTCTGTGGTTAATTAGCTATGTGGCGCCACCTAGTGCCTCCCACATCACCCCTGACGAGGCTCTTGGGCCACAAGTGGACTTGAGGCCCTCAGCCTCAGCCTGCCTGCTTGCCTGAGGATTTTCAGTCGCCTTGGATTTATTTTCCTGTTCATTTCAGTTTCAATATGCATTCTTTTAACGATGGATTATACCTGTTCTTTTGTGACGTCTGGGCATTGAATTTTTAATTTCCCAACATGCCCGCCCATGCAGAAACACTGCTGGTGTGCAACAGGGCTTACACATGACACATTTCTCCCAAAACAAAACGTTTATAAAACATATTTTCCATCTTATTCATTCCAGAAGTGATATAGAAGCAAACTAGTAGGTTATTGTTTCAAATTCACATTGAAATACTGTGCTCTCTTTTTTACTGGCTTTCATTCTACACCTGCTGTATTTTCACTTGTTTTGCCTTTTTGTGAGTAATGTGTGTGTCATATGTGTTCAAGAGGTGTTGATGTTTTCTTTTTCTTTATTGGTTCTGTAGGAGCTCAGGAGCCAGATGTGCTTCAGGTACTTATGCCCTTTTTCACTTTGATTTAATTGATTGATTTGACCTAAAATAAATGGGTCTAAGGCCTGGACATAATAATCATCTCTCGTTGGGGATGCTGGCATGGCCAGTGTTGTTTGTCAATACATGTTTTTATTCTTTGCAGTTTGGATGAATCATTGCGGCGTAGTCTAACTTAGTTTCTTTCTGTCTCTCATAGCCAGAGAAGGGAGAAGATGGCCCCAAGGGAGACCAGGTAGGTTCCAGTTTATTTGAACTCTCTTAGATACAAACGGTACCTATATATTTCTTAATAGTGACGGTTTGTGTCTTGTCAACAAGGATATGTGTAACCGTTTGATTATAGATATTTTTGATTGTGTTGTACCAACAATAACACATTAGTGTTGGTCATTGTGTAGTTATCAAAAGAAATGATGTTGGCCTCAGTCTCTTTAACATTTACAGAGGACATCGTAGAGTAAATCATGCATCTCTGCATTTGGTTAATCACACTTTCAAACATTTTACCAGCTACTTTTTTCCAAATTAAAAGATGTATGCAGCATCTCTGTGTATTCGCTTGATTTGAATGCCACTGAAGCTGCTGTAGTCTAACTGGTACTGATGACCTTTAATAATTAGGTCACCAGGTCAACAGGTCATTAAAAGTTCAAAGGTCACACAAAACAAATAGGCTTAAAGATGATGACACATTACATGCACTGGAAAACTGAAAACGGATTATAAACTTTTGTGAGTCAAACAGACGTCTAACCTATATTTTCTGGTGAAAAAGAACAAACTAATCAGTCACAGCATGTGCATGTGTAAATAGTTTCTCTCTATAGTTTCTGATTGAATTAGTGAATTTGAGGGAATATTGACAATGATTTCAGAGATACTATTACTTTTTCAAATGAGTTATAAACCCAAACGATTTCCTTTTTTCAGGGTCCCGTCGGTCCTCCTGGCAATGATGGAATCCCTGGACAGCCTGGCCTCCCTGGCCCACCCGGACCCCCTGGCCCTCCTGGCCTTGGCGGAGTAAGTATCACAAAGTCATAACACCAACAAAACCACAAAGCCCAGGTTTAAGTTTTGGATATGAGTCACAGCATAAAAACTCATCATGGTCTAAGTAAAGTTTAGGCATAACCTCTTAAGCCCACCTGCAATTTAGCGATGATTCAATCTGTAATCAATCATTTGACACAGACTTGAGCAATAAGATCTCTGTTCATGTCAGCACTGGAAGTGCAGCACTCGCATGGTCTTCATGTTTAGGTCTGAGAATCTTAAGTGTTCAGCTGTCAGCGAACTAATTTACACATGAAAGTTCTACATTTGTACCATATTAATTTATTAAACTTTGTCTAAATGCTACAGGAAGTAAAATGAGATTCCTGTAAGAAATGTTTAATCCTCTCCTGCAGTCTCATACTAAAGATGTGATTCAGTGAATTCACAATATCAATCAAGTGAACTGCAACCATCCCATGTGATGCTTTTGTGCTACAGTCTCTCAGACACACTAATGTGAAGTGGAGCTTCTCAAAGCTCAGAGAGTAATTCTTTATTTTCTCTCCGTACAGAACTTCTCTCCTCAAATGAGCTATGTCGACCACTCCAAATCCTCCGGCCCAGCTGTCCCTGGCCCAATGGTATGAAGGCTTTGCTCTCTTGCAACATCTTTGCTTGCAATAAAGTCACTGACATTTTTGAAAACATTTAAAATTCAACCCAATGCTAACTCTTGTTGGAACTCAAACTTATATTATATAAGTTTATATATTTATTATATAACTTATATACCTCCATGTTTATTCAGTTTCACAAGTAAGCATGAGCTCTAAGGTCTGTTTTTCTTTTTCCATCTTCATCCATAGGGTCCCATGGGTCCTCGTGGTCCTCCTGGACCCTCTGGCTCCTCTGTAAGTATTCCTTATCAATCATTTTACAGTTTGGAGATGTGATGCTATTTTCTAATATTTCAAAAATGTAAAAAAAAAAAAAAAAAAAAAAAAGAAGCTGTTGTATTGATCTGTTTTTTCTCTTGTCCTACAGGGTCCTCAGGGTTTCACTGGACCCCCTGGTGAGCCTGGTGAGCCTGGAGCTGCTGTGAGTATACAATATGTTCTGCTAAATAAATCTTTTTCTTGGTTTGTGATTCCTAACTAGCCCATAACTCAGCAGGTTAGTTAGATCTGCATGAATGTTCCTCTTGTTTACATCCAGTTTTTTATTCATTGTACTGTTACAGAAATTACTTCCTGTACACACTGATCCACTTCCTGTTGTAAATACTGATCCCCTGTCAGTGATAAATTCCCCATTTCCACCTTTGTTCTTCACCTGAGGGAGCATAGTCAAAACTCTCAGGCATTAACTGCAAATATTAATAATACTTTGGCACTAATGCAGTTGTTTATTGGTGTTTTTAGGGCCCCATGGGTTCTCGTGGTCCCGCTGGCCCACCTGGAAAGAACGGAGATGATGTAAGTGACTTATGGATTATCTCCTTGACTAATGATGCACCACATCTCATACCCAATGCCTGAAATTTGTGCTTCTAACTATTAAGAGAGAGTGGCTAATGATTAAATGATCAAAGCCTTACTTAGTGTCTTCTTTATTGGATTTTATTATGTAAAGGCGACATACTGCAGTCAGTCACTGTTGGTGCTTACTTATCTAATACTTGTCCTCAACAGGGTGAGCCTGGCAAAGCTGGACGCCCCGGTGAGCGCGGAGCTGCTGGCCCTCAGGTGAGTGATACCCAGTGTGGGTGAATGGCAGGAAAAAACCTGGGTCCTAGTAGCACTTTTTCTATTTATACATAAAATAATTAATATTGAAGTACAGGAAGCTATCATACCTGAGGCATTTGTACATTGCTTTTGATGATCACTTAGTAACATATCCCTTGTTTTCCTCCTGCAGGGTGCTCGTGGATTCCCCGGAACCCCTGGACTCCCCGGCATCAAGGGACATAGAGTAAGTTTGGAGGAGTATTGAATACCAGAATTATCCTTTTCGACTGCCGTCCTTGTCATCGTGAATCCTGACTGTTCTTATGATGCTCATTGATTTTGTCATCAGGGTTTCAATGGTCTTGATGGATCTAAGGGAGACGCTGGACCTGCTGGCCCTAAGGTGAGACAGCAGCATATGCTCCTGCTATTCAAAGCAGAATCATATATTGCAGCAATATTTGTTTGAACCACTTGGTTGCAGCCCTGTTAATGTAAATTTCTCCCTTCTTTTTTCTCTACAGGGCGAGCCTGGTGCTTCTGGTGAGAATGGACTCCCTGGTTCTATGGTAGGTTTTGTTCCACCTAGAAATTTGATGCAGATATCCCATTCATATCTACAAAAGCATGGTATGTAAGGCGTCACACTTTTTTGTCCTTTCCAGGGTGCTCGTGGTCTCCCTGGTGAGAGAGGCCGCCCTGGACCTCCTGGCCCCTCTGTGAGTATATGATATACAATCTGCAGTTTGTATCTGCTGAGGTTTGATATTGTTTCATGCTTTGAGCCATATGCATGTTATTCAAATGTCCTCCTTCTGTGCAGGGTGCCCGTGGTAACGATGGCAACACTGGTCCCGCTGGACCTCCTGTAAGTATTCTGCAGGCCATTGCAGGCTTTCCTACAAAATGCTCATGATTTGCTACCAAACAGATGCTATTAATGTGCTTATGTATTGTTAGTTTTCCATCAAAATACTGTGTGTTTTAACGTCATGAATCTTTATTCTTCAGGGACCTACTGGACCTGCTGGTGCCCCTGGATTCCCCGGTGGTGCTGGTGCTAAGGTAAGTCACCCAATACTTCAATTTAGGCTGTTTATTTGGCTCGGAGGGTTACTCACCCTCAGATCAGGTGCAGCAGTACCTCAGCGCTTCACTGCTCCATATCCAGTTTGACCTCTTCAGCACTATTTTATGATGGGCATCACAGAATCTTTAAAATAGCTGCTGTCCATACATCAAACAAGTGTTGCCCTTGCAGCCAGTGAAATATATGGAGTAATCTTCTGACTGAATTTCTCACCATCACACTGATCTTGCCTATCAGTGGGAAAACACGACCCGCTCACCTTTAGTATCTTCAGAATCTCCACTGGGAACTTCTAAATGCAAAGCTCACCAAATGAATGTTATTGTCTTTGATCCGAAGACGTCCCTTAGCCATGTTTAAGACACCCAGTTTAAACCCGCAGGTGTAGCCACCAGATGGCAACAGTAGACCTCTAATACTCTCTTACCTTGATTGCCCACCCCCCTCCAATCACCATTGCAATCAGCAAGGGGTCTATTTTAGAGACCTGTAACTCTCAATGGAGGGGAGGATTACTGTTACTGTTACTGTTACTGTTAATGTTGATAGATGAATCAAATGATTACATAAGTGGTTGGATATGCTTTTTGGTTGGTTACGCTATTGAATTTAACATTTATTTAATAATTAATTATTATTTCCCCCTTGTGCTAAAAAACCAGGACAGTGTAACAATGGAATGCACTTGTATATATCACCAATCCTGGCCAAGATAGATGGCTTCTGTATCTTTTGTCATTTATTTTCATTGATACTCACAATAGGAAATCTGATTTCTGAGAAATTGTTGCTTTCATCCATAGGGAGAGACTGGTCCTCAGGGAGCCCGTGGACCTGAGGGACCCCAGGGAGCCCGTGGTGAGCCTGGTAACCCAGGACCCTCTGGACCTGCTGGAGCTGCTGTGAGTAGATACTGGACTATGTATATGATAGCGTGCTCCTTTCAACACTGCTAAACCAACAATGAAAAGTTTCATTAGTCATTTTAACACTTCATGTCCTTCATCTCTGTTCAGGGTGCCCCCGGAACCGATGGTGCCCCTGGTGCTAAGGGTAGTCCTGTAAGTGTCATATACATTGATCACATTTCTTTCACTTAAATCATGCACATTACGTGTTCTAACGCTGCGATTCTCTCTCCTGTAGGGTGCCTCTGGTATTGCTGGTGCTCCTGGTTTCCCTGGTGCTCGTGGTCCTGCTGGAGCTCAGGGAGCTGTTGGTGCTCCTGGTCCTAAGGGTAACAATGTGAGTTTTCACTGTGTGATTTTGGAGTTATTCTCTCAACATATATTATCATCAGTATTATTGAGACCCGTGAGTAAAAATTACATGATTCTGCCAACAGGGTGATGTTGGTGCTTCTGGCCCCAAGGGAGAGCCTGGTGCCAAGGGAGAGCCTGTAAGTTTCATAAATACAAGATCTCACCACTCATTTACGATTCTGTGAGACATTAGCAAACAATATAAAATAGAAAATCCTTCATTTTTAATGGCTTTCTTTTCCTTTTCCAGGGCCCAGCTGGAATTCAGGGACTTCCTGGCCCCTCCGGTGAGGAGGGAAAGAGAGGACCTCGTGGAGAGCCCGGTGTTGCTGGACCCCGTGGACCTGTTGGAGAGCGTGTATGTTATGACTTTTCACTTTTCAGCCACATTGAACTTCTGTCAGACACAGTGGTGGAGGAGGAAAACAAAATTTTAAATCCTCAGCCACATTTTAGATGAAATGGGAACGGCCATGATGCTGCATTGTGATAGTGAAGTAACAATTTGTATTCATGATAAAATCCTCCAATCAATGTTCAGACAAATTATTGAGCACATTTCCTATATGACAAATTCCCAGGGGGGTTCGCCCCTGAAGTCGGACATAGACCCCACAGTTAATGACATGGTTGGTGTGTCTGTTTTTCCATTAGGGTGCCCCTGGTGCTCGTGGTTTCCCTGGTGCTGATGGAGCTGTTGGTGGCAAGGTGAGTTTGTTAATCTACCAAGGAAGTTCTGATTCAGGTTGACCCAGTTACAAAATTTTATTTATTTAGGACTTACTAAAGTTCTTATTTATTCAAATCCACAATACAACCAGTTCACCCCAGTTTACCTTGAGGTCAGCTTGTTTAGTGAAGATTTAAGTGGAGATAATTCAGTCCATATCTTTCACCCACTATCACAAACCTGTAGAGTTTTGTCCTGACTCCTGTTCTGTTATGTGACAGGGAGCCCCTGGCGAGCGTGGTGCCCCCGGCCCAATGGGAGCTCAGGGAGCCACTGGTGAGTCTGGAAGCAACGGTGCTCCTGGCGCACCTGGATCCAAGGTGAGTTTCACAGTACATTTATTCTTACAAATTTACTTTTCTTACTTAGAAAACTCTGATGTTTGCTTTATACTCAGTGTAACTGACATTTTGTGGCCTTTCCTCAATAGGGTATGACCGGAAGCCCTGGAAGCCCTGGCCCTGATGGCAAAGTTGGACCTGCTGTAAGTATTACAATAATGAAATAGAGTGCAGGGTGCGAAGAGCTTCTGCAGCTTCAGTCAATGATTACAATTGCAACAGGAGAGCATATTAATATTTTCAATGCTCTTTAGGGTGTCACTGGACAAGATGGCCGCCCTGGACCTCCTGGCCCCACTGGAGGCAGAGGCCAGCCTGGAGTTATGGGATTCCCCGGACCCAAGGGAGCCGCTGTGAGTTAACTGAACATCCATCAAATTTCATCAAGTTCATCAAAAAAAGTGAAATGCATATAATTTTCCCTTCTACGAAAAATCGATTTAATGTACATCAGTTATAAAATTGAATTCAAACAGGAATAGTGATCCTTACTCAGCAGATGTAAGTGTGGACTTTATTCTTTCTGACAGGGTGACGGTGGCAAGCCTGGTGAGAGAGGCCCCGCTGGTGCTGTTGGCGCTGTTGTAAGTATTTGAATATTTTCAAAATCTGGAAACCAGTGTAAAATACAGGTTCTGTCAAAAATAAATACCTTTCAAAAAACGCTGACGTTAGGTTAATGTTTCTGCTCACAGGGTGCCCCTGGCAAAGATGGTGACGTTGGTGCTCCTGGACCTTCTGGCCCTGCTGTATGTATCTTGTCTGATTTATTGAACCACATAATGCTACTGATATTTCCATCAATATTTTAACATATTTTAACTTCTACGTTGCCCATCCAATGTTTCTCATCATTAAGTTTGCTTCTTTCTGGGCAGGGACCTGCTGGAGAGAAGGGAGAGCAGGGACCTGTTGGTCCTCCCGGATTCCAGGTGGGTTTCTCTGAAGCCTGAGCCCCATCTCTGCTTTGGCTGACGTATTTACAATCTGTGTCTTGACTCTCCTTATTAAACTTAAAATTTTCCTCTTTATTATTTGAACAGGGTCTTCCTGGACCCCAAGGTGCTACTGGTGAGACTGGCAAGCCTGGTGAGCAGGTAAGAGTCAAGTTCAGCCTTTCTGTGTAATGTAGATATTAGTTGATATCTTCAATATTAAATATTTCTTCATTATATTCCTTCTGTTTTCAAATTTTTTTCCCAGAGATTTTTTCATATATCTTTGCATCATACTGATGAAATAACTCATAATAACCTTCTTCTATAGGGTCTTCCTGGTGAGGGTGGACCCCCTGGCCCAACTGGATCCAGAGTAAGTATCTCCTGCATTTTAGGAGTCAAAACAGTGAAACCTTCACCTCTGGTGTTTACGTACAGTGGTGATGACTGATGTGTCTCTTCTGTCCATCAGGGTGACAGAGGTTTCCCTGGTGAGCGTGGTGCTCCTGGCATGGCTGGCCCCACTGGACCCCGTGGTGCCCCTGGACCTTCTGGCAATGATGGACCTAAGGTAGACAAAACACTGATTTCCTGCTGTGCAAACATGTCAAAGAAATCAGTCCCATATGTTGACTAAATCACTTAAAGAATTTCTTTATAAACACAATCAATAAATGCAGCATTTAAAGGTAAAATATTCAATAACCTTTTTTCTCGAAATATATCTTGTTTTATGATTCTTAATTTTTCACTCAAAACTCTGACATTTGAACATTTTCTGTGCATCAAATTAATTGATATTATTAATTGGTTAGCATTTTCCAGTATGGCCAGTCAACCTAGTTCATCCTGCAGGCTGTGCAGACCGTGTTCACCAATGAAATGGTCCATGTGGTGAAAAAACAAAAAACTAAATTGACTGAAGGATTCATAACACTCCTCACACATGACAATTTAAAGCTAAGATGATCAGGCAAAATATAGTGATCCAGTGATCTGTGTCTACCTGTATTCTCTTGCCTAATAATAATGCAGGTTTTTGTTTTGTCTGTGTTCGTGTACAGGGAGAGCCTGGTGCCGCTGGTACCCCCGGTGGTCAGGGAGCCCCCGGTATGCAGGGAATGCCTGGTGAGCGTGGAGCTTCTGGTCTCCCCGGTGTCAAGGGAGAGAGAGTGAGTATTACACCAGCACAGCAGTTTTATTCATGATAATCACAATGACTGTTTAATTGTTTGGCCTTTGTCAAAGTTAGTAATCATAAAACAACCTTTTTCTCTTCTCAGGGTGATGCTGGTGGCAAAGGAGGTGATGGTGCCCCTGGTAAAGATGGCGTGCGTGGTTTGACTGGTGCTATTGGAGTCCCTGGACCCCCCGGTGCTCAGGGTGAGAAGGTAAGACACTGGACACTGCGTTGTTCTCATACAGGTATCACTGGTCCAGGTTCAGGATGCCTGGCAAGTCATACAATTTCAGGTTAAACATGATCAACCCTCTCGTCTTCTGACCTGTCCTCATCCTTCCCCTCTGGCCTTAGGGTGAGCCTGGCCCCGTTGGAGTCGCTGGCCCTACTGGTCCCCGTGGTGCCCCTGTAAGTTGTTTTCCCAACACACATCTCAGACTGCAAAAGCTGTGTTGTTACTGCTTAACCAGACATACTGACCTTAAATTCCTTAAAATCAGTTCTGAATGACCTTTAAACTCTTTTTTTCTCCACCAGGGTGAGCGTGGAGAGACTGGACCTGCTGGACCTGCCGGTTTTGCTGGACCTCCTGTAAGTCCCTCTACGATTAGATTCTGGTTCAAGACTGGAGATTAAAGCTGACCCGAGATAGCGTATGTTGACTTGTGTCTTCTCTTACCCTCCAACCTCAGGGTGCTGATGGTCAGCCTGGTGCCAAGGGAGAGAGTGGTGACACTGGACCCAAGGGAGATGCTGGTGCCCCTGGACCCGCTGGACCTCTTGGAGCTGGTGGCCCTCAGGTAGGCCAGAATATCAGATGTAACACAAAGTGAAACAGTCATTGTTAAAATGTATCACATCCATGGACAATTATTAATGAGCGTGGATTTAAGTTGTTCCACTTCAGCTTAAAAATTTCTCTGTCAACAGGGACCTGCTGGTCCTCCTGGACCCAAAGGTGCTCGTGGTGGTGCTGGATCTCCTGTAAGTATCTGATTGACATGAAGATTATGTAGTTTAAGATAACGCTCTAATTCTTATTTTAAGTGTGACTTCATATGCTGTGTGTGCTCTTGTAGGGTGCTACTGGTTTCCCTGGACCTGTTGGCAGAGTTGGACCCCCTGGCCCTGCTGTAAGTATCATCATGTCCACATGACCAGCGGTGATAAAACACAGATACAATATCCGCTTTTCCAACCAAAAATAATTGGAACTTTTTGTCCTTGGTACTTCTCTCACATGAACTTAAAGGTAGCTGTTGCTTTCTGACCGCAGCCTTAAATACTGAGGAGATTATGTTAATGAGCTGATGAAGGTTGGAACAGCAATCAAAGTAATAGCAATAAACTAGCAGTCCAGTAGGTGGCAGTTTAAGAAGAAAACCACGGCCATTCAATTTATATCTTCAGAATTAATGTTGACTGAAGTTAAGACTTCATCATCAGTTCATACATTTTCTTCTCCTTTCATACCTTGCAGCAGAAATTCTTGATTATTTCTCAGAAAACACATTGTTCCTCGAAAGGTTCTTGGTTCCTGGGGAAAAGTCCTTCAGTCTAATGTTACTCTTAACCTCATTGCATATCTACACCATGATGCTCAACAGAGATGGACTCGATGTCTTTACTCCTCTTTTGATTGCAGGGAGCTGCTGGACCCCCCGGACCCATTGGACCTGTCGGCAAAGATGGACCAAGAGGAGCTCGTGGTGAGACCGGCCCTGCTGGTCGCCCCGGTGAGGCTGGTGGTGTTGGAGCTCCTGGAATTTCTGGAGAGAAGGGATCTCCTGGTTCTGATGGCGCCCCCGTGAGTTCCCACTATAACTGCTGAGGTTTTTGAAATATACTGCAGTGATCTATACTCATTTCTGTGTCTACTAACCAACCACTCCACCCCTCTTTACAGGGTGCCGCTGGTCTCCCTGGACCCCAAGGTATTGCTGGACAGCGTGGTATTGTAGGTCTCCCCGGACAGCGTGGAGAGCGTGGTTTCCCTGGTCTGCCTGGACCATCTGTGAGTATACGGTCACAGTACTTTCTTGACACTGCACAGCTTCGCATGAAATACTGTTAGAATATTTTTTAAACAAAACAAGCTTTGGGGTTGTTGTTGGTTTTGTTTTGGGTTTTATTTTTTGTATTAGTTTGGGTCAGTATGACTGTTCTGTCCTTTTCATTCACATGCATACAAATGACTGACCTTTTGTATTTCTTCAGGGTGAGCCTGGAAAACAGGGATCTTCTGGACTCGTTGGTGAGCGTGGACCCCCTGGACCTGCTGGACCTCCTGGACTGTCTGGTGCACCTGGAGAGGCTGGTCGTGAGGTAGGTGACCTTAATCTGCAGTAGCACAGAGAGCACATGAAGAGGAGGGTATAACACTTTGCAGTCCACACATGTTCAGTCACATATTGATGCTCACAATGGAACACCAATGATATTTGCTCCTCCCAGGGATCTGCTGGTCACGACGGTGCCCCTGGTCGCGATGGACCCCCTGGCCCCAAGGTAAGCCTCCTCATTTGGCTCTAACATCTCAATCCAAAACATTTAATGTAAGTGAAATGTTTCCCAATCGCAACAATACAGTTATCCCTGAGCTCACTGGATATTTGCCATTACAGGGAGACCGTGGTGAGTCTGGTATGGCTGGACCCCCAGGACCTCCTGGTGCTCCTGGAGCCCCCGGAGCTTTTGGCCCCTCTGGCAAGACTGGTGACCGTGGAGAGACTGTAAGATTCCCTCTTCCGTTTATCCTGATAATGGTTCAAATGCAACAATACAAGAATGTAAATTGATAACTTGCTGAAGTACTAACCTGCTTTCTCTCTTCTCCAGGGCGTTGCTGGTCCTGCTGGTCCCGCTGGTGCTGCTGGTGCCCGCGGTCCTGCTGTATGTTCATAATTACATAATATGCATCATGAACACATCTGATCTGCGTAATATTGAAATATTGAATGGGTCTTGTACTGTCTGATGGTATCTTGACTTTCCGTTGCCTTTGTTCAGGGCCCTGCTGGTGCCAAGGGAGACAGAGGAGAGGCTGGTGAGGCTGGAGAGAGAGGCCACAAGGGACACAGAGGATTCACTGGCATGCAGGGTCTGCCCGGACCTGCTGTAAGTAATGAGTTCAAACTAATAGAGAAGCAAAAAAATTTGGAAAATTACATCATCATGCTAAACCAAACATCGATCTCTGCCTCCAGGGAGCCGCTGGAGAGAGAGGACCCGCTGGTGCCTCTGGACCCGCCGGACCTAGAGTAAGTACACTTGGTGCACATTTTCTGGCATTATTGGTCGTTATCTACATACAAATCAATAATCATCTTCATGAAGAGCCTGTTTTTAGGTTCCTTAAAATTTTTTCATTGCCCCAAGGCCACGAAACAAGCTCAGTTATACAGAGCACCCTGCGAGTAATCCAGGACACAGCAAAAAACCACACATGATAAGCACAACCATACAAGTTATGGCTGATTCGGTGCTCTCTCTCACTGAGTGATCATGTGTTTTTTGCTCCATAGGGACCTTCTGGATCTAATGGTTCCCCTGGTAAGGATGGCATGAACGGTCTGCCTGGACCCATCGGACCTCCTGGACCTCGCGGTCGCAACGGAGAGATGGGACCTGCTGTAAGTAGCACAACTGCCTTTATGGTATCCATATACTTGTAATTTCAGACCCTTTAAATGTGGTTAAAATGGAAACCCCTGGTGCTTCCAAACAGGGACCCCCTGGACCTCCTGGACCTGCCGGACCCCCTGGACCTCCCGGTGGTGGATTCGACTTTGTCAGCCAGCCTCTTCAGGAGAAGGCCCCTGATCCCTTCCGTGGTGGCCACTACCGTGCTGATGACCCCAACGCCCAGCGTGATCGCGATGTGGAGGTTGACACCACCCTCAAGACCCTGACTCAGAAGGTCGAGAAGATCCGCAGCCCTGACGGTACCCAGAAGAGCCCAGCCCGTATGTGCCGTGACCTCAGGATGTGCCACCCTGAGTGGAAGAGCGGTGAGTGTAGATTGGTTGTCTGGAGCCTTCAGTAACAGTGTAACGAGGATAAGCTGTGATTCAAACTGTATTTTCTATGTTCCATTTCTTACAGGCACTTACTGGGTGGATCCCAACCAGGGCTCTGCTCTGGATGCCATCAAGGTCCACTGCAACATGGAGACTGGTGAGACTTGCATCTACCCCAGCGAGTCCAGCATCCCCATGAAGAACTGGTACCTCAGCAAGAACATCAGAGAGAAGAAGCACGTCTGGTTCAGCGAGTCCATGACTGGTGGATTCCAGGTGAGAAGATGGTCACAAAAGCTTTCCAAAAGTGATCCTAGTCCACGAAGACTAGAGGATGTCTACAGTATTAGCCAATGACAGTAAAACCTTCCCTCTGCCATGCAGTTCCAGTATGGCAGCGATGGAGCTGATCCCGAGGATGTCAGCATCCAGATGACCTTCATGCGCCTGATGGCCAACCAGGCCTCTCAGAACGTCACATACCACTGCAAGAACAGCATTGCCTACATGGACTCCGCCACCGGCAACCTGAAGAAGGCCCTGCTTCTCCAGGGCTCCAACGATGTCGAGATCAGAGCCGAGGGCAACAGCCGCTTCACATACAGCGTCAGCGAGGATGGCTGCACGGTGAGTTCAGACTGATTGCTCAAGTCATCCAGCCTTTGTCTTTAGAGAAATGGGTTTTTATTTCCGACAGCCTTTTGTATGAATGGAAACGGCGGACTGTGGGACTGTAATGAGCACATTTTTGACCTTGTCTTCTTCTCTTCTTCTCCAGTCACACACTGGCACATGGGGCAAGACAGTCATCGACTACAAGACATCAAAAACATCTCGCCTGCCCATCATTGACATTGCTCCTATGGATGTTGGTGCACCTGATCAGGAATTTGGCGTCGAAGTTGGCCCCGTTTGCTTCTTGTAAAAATGAAAGAAATATGGACATGACATTGTTGTTTTTTTTTCTAGCAGTCATCTCTAAATCCTTTTTTCTATGCATTCAAAATTCATTCGGCTGCCATTGGTCCACATGCTTAAAACCACTCTACTGAAGACAATGAGAAGTTTTTGGGACTGCTGCTTCAACCGAAAACCAACCACAAGGACACTTTAAAAAGAATCTTTTGTTTCCACTGGCAACAAGAAAATAATATATACTTGTGTAAAATTTCCCCCTGGAGATTGAGAAAAAAAAAAGATCCTCACACGCAATGAAACACAGGTGACTTTTGCCATTTACTGCCACTGCAGAAGGACATTGAAAACAACAAATGATATGTACCATTTTTCTGGTGTTAAATAAATTGTAAAAAGTGTGAAGTGTGTTCTTGTTCTAAATTCACAAGAAAAAAAAAAAAAAAACAAAAACACCTGAAGTTTGCTCAAACAAATGAGGCCAGCAAATGAGCAAGACAAAGAAGCTCACCTTCATTGCAATAAGTAGATGGCTACCTCATAACAAGAAGTCACCCCTGATTTTTCTTCAATGAAAAGGGTATATTTTACACAACAAGTCTATTGTGGCGGAGGGGATAAAAACAGTCAAAGGTGCTATTACCAAATCACTAAGGTCCGGTTGTTGGTGTTTGACGGTGAGACTTTCCGTCATACTGTAATTGCTGCCACTAATGCCTGCAGAACCTTTGGTGCTACTAAATTGACTCATTGTCTTGTTGTCTATGCAGTGCAATTGTTTTCTTCTTAAGTGTTGGTTCGATAACAGAGGTCCTCTGCAAAGGTGATCACTGCAGATGTAATGCATGCAATCATGTCTTTGTAGATGAAAAGCAAGTGACTCTGGTTCAAAATCATTTCCCTGCCCATGTGTTCAGTGTTGACCTTTCTGTCTGTTTTGCCCCTGTGGAAAACCCTTACTCACTAAAAAGAAAGAAAAAACAGCACACACTTCCCACCCTGTTGTTTATGTTGTTTGTTGATGTCTTTTCCCGAAGGGTTTCTTAAAAAAGAATTTGAAGCAGACCCACTTTCATGGTTTAAAAGAGAGATTCTGTACTTATTTTGTACATGTATAATAAATCAAGATGTTTTTAATTATTTTGGGTGCTGAAATAAAGCATGTGAAGTGGTCTACTCAGTGGCGGAGTTTTCACTGTCCTGTTTTGCAACTGTTGTGAAACTGATCAGATTAGGAACAGAAAAATACTTGCACATTTTCAGATACCAAACTCCCCCTCCCCCCCTTCTCATAGGACAGACAGCATGTTTCAACTGTGACACTGAAATAGAGTTAAAGCAGAGTTAGAAACCAACTGCTCCACAACAGTTGCATTGAATTTGTTTCTATTAAGCAGCAGTGAAAACAAGGCCAATATCCGACTCCGACCTGGATTCTCTTAAGATTTATATTCCGATACCAGGCGCAAAGTGTTTTGATCTGTGCCTCAGTTCCTTTTGAAATCAGCCAGAAGTGGTTATCATGTACTTGCTTTTGTTTCCACACTAAAAATGGGGATCTGAATGTACTAACAATGAGATATTCACTGTTCTCAGCATGCAGCAAACACAAACCTCCAAAGCAGATGAAGATACACCAGTGACTCCTTCTGGACTTCTAGTGCAACAGCAGACTGCTGCACCGCCCTGCAAAGGTTTGACATCTGCAGGTTTCACCGCTCAGCTGCGGGGCCTACCAAAGACATGATGACTGGGAGGATGCTCCTTTCACAGATTGTCAGTGTCTCCTGAGGTAATGACTTTCATTCCCCAGTTATCATTGAACCCAGTTAAGAAACCCTGTTTGTGGGCTGCCTCCCTTATGTATAGTATATTCTCCTCCTGTAATAACAGGATTAACTTAAAATCTTTGTTTAAAATTTTTATTTTCAATTCCTCCTCCAAACATTATTCAATCCAGAGACAGACTACGTGTGATACCTGGACAGAAATTTTGCTTTTCATTTAGTTTTGGAATAAAATAATGAATGAATGTCGCTTTGTTTTTTTTGTTTTTTTTATTAGTAGTGAAAGATGGTGAAATACAGAAAAGCATTAACGACAAATAACAACTAGAGAAAAAGAAAACCCACTATTAATATATTTCAAGAGAGAAAACACAATTCCCCACTGCAGATGTAGAACTATATAGTGACTGCATGAATTGAACTTTATCCATCGTTGGTCTTATTTTCTGAAAAGAGAAGAATGCGATGAGTTTGAAACTTAGTGTGCTCATTATTGATAATGTGTAGATCAGAACATCCTGTTGTTTTTACCTCGGCAGCGTCTCACTGTAGGGATCACTGTGAAAACAGGAGAGTAAACATAATTTCACTGTTTCCCCATTATGATGAATGCTGCCGATGGCAGTAAGAGTAATTGTGGGGGGGTCTTACTGCTGGGCCATGATGAGGGGGATGCTGGGGCTGTCAGAGTGCAGCGGTGGAGCCCTGTCCAACGTCCGGCTGTTGAACATAGGCAGCGTGGACAGAGGTGGAGGAGCGCCTCGGTTGCCGGCCATGTTCCTCAGCTCGTCCGTGTTCTCGTGGATGGTGTGGTGGTGGTACAGCTGAATCCTGCACCAAACACAACACACTGTAGCTCTGTTTCCACTTTCAGATGAATGGAGCGGAAAGGAAAGATGTGTGTGCCTTCAAAATGTTCTGCTCTTGAGTAAATATGTTTAGTGACATCACATCAGTGACTATTGCAAAGATGTTTTGTCTGATGTGAAAACTCAGTGTACTTACTGGTTCGTCCTTGCGTTCCGTTTTGCTCTATAAAAGAAAAAGAGTAATGTGTTATATGTGAAAATGCATTTCAGCCAACTGACCCTTTATGATAATAACACTGTGCATCAGCAGGTGGAAAACGTACACGCCCTCTCGTCGGCCGTACATGATGTACGCCAGCAGTAGGCACAGGATGATGGCGAGGATCAGGGGCACGATCACTGTCACAATGTAGTCCGGGAGGAAGTCCCTGCTCGGGGGGGACTCTGGAGGGTCAAAGTCACCTCCGGCCTCCAGGATCCCGGAGCTCATGGTGGGAGCAGGTGGAGCGGGCTCCTGCTCCGTCAGGTCGAACTGCAGGGACACAGTTTGTAACCGTGAGATGCAGATGATGGGTTGGTCTCATGTGCTTTGTGCTCATTCAGATAAATGTTGGATATGTTTTTATCCACAACAAATACACTGAAGAGCGTCCACGTGTGTCCTGCCAGGCCTCACCAGCTCCGTCTTGCACCAGGTGATACAGTTGCTGGGTATGCTGCAGAAATTACAGCCTCCAGGGGTCTTGACTTTGAGCCCTGCCTCTCCTGTGCACTGCTTCTGGTGCTCTGGAGTCATGACCATCAGGAGGCATTCTGAGAAATAGTCTATGGATCCCGCCTTCACATACACGCTATCACAAAACAGATTTAAATCGGCATGCTTGGTTATTCCCATGCTTAAATTTAAACCATCAGTTTACAAGTCTCTCTGTTTACCCTTCAAAGTGTCCTGCAACGGGGAGGGGCACTCTGCCGCCTCGGTCCAGGGCATTGGTGATGTTAACTATTTCCACGGCCTGTGTGTTCCACAGGTTCTGGATATCCTGTTTTATCTCATCCTGAACAGAAGAGGGCAGCACTTTCTCGACCTCCCTCAGCTTGATGAAGAACTCAGCCTGATAGGGAAGCATCTTCTCTGTGAGTGACAGCAGTTAACAGGTGCCACATGTTCACTGTGTTATTCACCTCTCACATTCATCGCAGTGCGGCATTGTGATAACAGTTCAAATCATACACACCTGCAACGACTTTGATTACAAGAATGTGTCTGGCAGTTTCATAGCTTCGCTTGTTGACGGCATAGATCTGTAAAAAACACAAAGCTGGATTGATTATAGATTGTCTCCTCTCTGTGTTTACAAGTGTAGAGTTCATGTTTAGCCTAAAATAGAATAATTTTATCATGCCGTGAAAACCCCAATACAGCCAAATGTTAAGTGTTGATGTTGGCCTTCATATACAATCTAATTTACACAATTTTTATAGTGCCATTTTCTATACATTTTAGATTCATCATGCTTTATATATTGATTAAAAGGTCAGCCTGAGCAGGTGAATTGGTATTAAACAGGATATTAGTTATTATGGGGTTAAGGGCAATTAATTAAAAACATGCTAAAATTAGACAACAATTAATGCATAGAAAGCCTGCAAAATCTTCCTGAAGGTCAAAATTGATCTGCAGTTTGTCGATATGGGGAGGACTGACTGAGACTGAGATTAAAGGGACAGAGATGTCTCTCTTCCTCTTCAAAGATATTTTTCTTCCTGAATTTTTCATGTTGGGTTCAAAATAGCAGCTCTCATGGGGAAACACAAGCTTTTGTCTCTGAGGATTTGACAACCAAACCTAACATTTGCTGCTGATGTTTCAGCTGGCTGCAGATTTATTTATTTATTTATTTGTTTATTTTATTTATTTATTTTTTCAGATTTGCCTTTGCTACAGCTGCGCTGGAATCTTGCTCATATTGAGTCTGTTATTTGCAAGAACACAAAAATATGAGAATATGTGACTTTATACCTCAATGATATTTTTTCCTGGAGATGTTGGTGTGCCGTAAAGGAAGCCATTATCATAGGGGTGCCTTTGGGTTAAGCGCAGCCACTCTGGGAGGTCTGGGTAATTCTGCTTGTTGCACTTAAAAACCATGGGGTCATCATACAAACGGCCAGCTTTATGACAAACAAAAACAGGAGCATATTGGAAATATAACATTAGAAAAACTCTGAGTTGTAGTTTTGTTTAACGGTGACAAAAGCGGTGAACGGTTCAGGTTCTTACCATAGAGTTTTGACAAAGGTTCAAAGTCATTCTGGAAAGTCTCTCTCATCAACTCATATGTAAATAGCTTTCCAACAGGAATGGTGAGTTTGATCTCTGCGTTGGCCCCAAAGACACTGACAGCACAAACTGAGGGGAAGAGTACAAAAATATATATATATATAAACACACAACCCTTGATGTGGTTTAACACTAAGGCCTGCTGTCCTTGACAGCTGTCACCACGACCATGTGTTGTCACTAAAAACCACAAACTTGATACTAAAGCAGCAGTAAATCTTATTAGTGAAGTCATATGAAATGAATTTGGATGATTTTTGAAAAAAAAAAACTTGCCTGTTAGGAAGAAGACCCAGCTCCTCCAGCCTGCCATCTTGTTTTTGGATTTTGATTGACAGAGCCAAATGGAGAGGGGCTTGGTCACAGCCAAAGACGAGTCAGGGCTATTTTTGTTTCACTCACCTAATAACATCCGGGACTGAGTTTGTGAATGTGAGCGATGAGAGCTGTATTATTTCCCCCAGCTATGTAATCTGTTAATGCATTTATCTGACAGCTGGAGTGAGCGCTTAAACACAAGAATTAATTAATTTTCCTGCTCATACAGATTTTTATCAAAGCAACATTTTTGATTCAAATGAAATTTAACATTGTATTACATTTTAAATACACAGAAATGTTTTTGCTTTCAGCTGCTTTTAAGAGCAAACAATATTTTTATTCAATTCACTTAAAAAAACGTGATGGTGCATCCATCCATCAGCTGAGTGGTGAGAGTTTCTGAGATTTTTCATGTCTCATGTTAGTGTTGTTGTTGAAACAGCTGCAAGTGTGTGTGTGTGTGGGTGGGTGAAACAGCTTCTGTAGGACTAATAAAAAGAAAAAAACCCAACCCAGACAGAGCCGGTGGTTGCTCTACCAGCAGGCTTCAGGTGGAAAACAAAACACAAACACAAACACAAACATGGGTGCTTTGTCTCCGCACTGATGAGCCTCCATGTCTCTGCAGATGCAGCAGACAGGAAGCAGCTCTGTGGCAGCAGACGGCGGATGTGATTGGTCGCGGGGCTCTGACGTCACCTGGGCATTTCCGGGTCCTAAAGCCGGCCGTGCTCGCCGAGAGTTTTTAATTTTACACATTTAATGTGATTTCTATCGCCTAAAAACAGCAGAAGGGCGGTTTTTATCGGCCTTATAGTCTGTGGTACATTATATTGTCCGAATCGAGGATGGAGCTGTAAGTCAAATTAGCGTTCTGCTGTTTGTTTGTTTGTCTGTTGTTTATTTCCATTTAACCTTGTTTATTGAGCTAACAGATATTAATGTTATTTATAACCCCTTATTATAACCTTTTAGCCAGCTAAATATGGTTTAGTTTGTTTATTTGTTCCCCATTTTGCCACAATGCTAACTGCACTTTCACCTTGTTTCGTTTGTTTATCTATTATTTGAGCCCCCCCATAACGTTTTTCTTATTGATTTTTCATATGCATTTTCAACCCTGTTCACCATTTTGTTAAATTAATTATACACCCATTTCCTATCTAAGCTTTTGTCTTACCTTGTAGCTTCAGCTGTTCAAACTACTCGTTTGTCTACTGTCTGACTGCTTGAGTTTATATATTTTTTTTTAACCATAAATATTTAGCTAACATTGGCTCATTTACTCTTTGATAACTTTTCTTTGAGCAAACAGTCTGCTGATATTCAAACTGCCCTTTTACCTGAACATTTCATCTATTTAGTTTCTAATCTGAACCCTTCCTCCTTTCTCCATCCATGTCAGTCAGCTATGACTGTTCATCATCATACTTTTGGGATTTTCTATTATCCATTGCTGAACCTGCCTTTTCAAAATTCTCTCATTACTTTCAGCAGTGCACTTATTTTTCGTTTCTCCATAAATTACAACCCTTTAAATTTAACCATGGTCACTTTATTCTCAAGAACTAATTTCCTTGTGGTGAAGAGGGAATGTGATCTTTGGACCCCACTGCAGCTGTAAGCAGGCCTGGTAGGGAGTCACTGATGAAGTGTGCATTAAAGGTGGAAAGCCATCACGCTTTGTGGACACATTAATTCCTGATCATCTATAATAAATGAGCACATTGCTCTGCTGTGGACCGGCACTAAGACCCGGCTGCAGCTGCAGCCTCCTCCATGCAGCAGCGCCGAGCCGCTGCGAGAGGAGGACCAGAAATCTGCAGCTCCCAGAATGAAGAGATCAAAATGATGCTGTCTGGAAAACGGGATTAAAACGTAAGCGATCTGTCATCAGCTGCGGCAAATCCAGGGGGTCGTTACTTCTTCTACTTCTCTGTAAAAAAAAAAAAACAAAAAAAGAAAACGTTTTTCATGACTAATGCAATTATCCGTGAAGGTTGGGTTTCCATTGTGTGACTGCAAAGCGAGCTAATGACAGATGCATCGTGCACACTTTCTCTGAGAGTTGCAGCGGATGCAAGCAGGCCTTTAATGCGCTCTGTTGTTTTTGTCCCCCCCCCCCTCCCTCCCTCCCCATCTGCCGGTCTAGTCCGGGCTCCACCTCGCTGCTGCCGCCGCCGCCGCCATCAGCTGCTGGTGGATACGACAGATTTGCCACCGGGGGGGGGGTTGAGAAAGGAGACATGCCGTCGCCGAGCATCCACTGCGACGCTTGAATGACCATGATGAAGACCGAATCCACATCCAAGAGCGCCGGCTCCGGCTCCACTCTCAGGAGCCCGTCCCCGCACAGGAACGCGTACGAGGCGGGGATGCAGGCCCTGAAGCCGGTCAAAGACAATGCCGCCAACGGGGACTTGCAGGAGGGGCCCCGGGGCCGCAGGTACGGCTCCAACGTGCACCGTATCAAGAACATGTTCCAGCAGATGCAGACCACGTCCCCGGCCGACGCAGAGGGAGAGGAGGCCGCCAGGAACGCCGACAAATCGGTGCGCCTCTCCCTCCCCAGAGCCGGGAGCTTGAACGAAAACGTGGACCACAGCGCGCTGCTGAAGCTCGGATCCACCGTGTCCGACCGAGTCAGCAAGTTCGACACCAAACCAGAAAACGGGCACCAGCGGGCCTCCTCGCCCAGCTACTCCAAACTCCAGGAGACACGGCGCATCTTCGAGCAGCAGCAGCAGCAGCAGCAGGAGAAGCTTGCCACCTCCAGAGTCCTGCTGAAGACAGACAAGGCCTCAGGCTTCCAGGATGGCAGGCTGGACGTGGTGGCCCGTTTCAATGGCAGCACAGAGTCCCTGGACAGCCTGGACACCAGTGAGGCCGTGTCCCCCACGGTCAGCCAGCTCAGTGCTGTCTTTGAGCGGGCGGCCGAGCTGCGGAACAACCTCCACCGCCTCTCCTCCACCCCACCGCTCCCCTCCAGAGGGGTCAGTGCCAAGGTGGGAGTGTTGAACTCCAAAATAATCACAAAGAGGGTTAGTGCCTTTGCAGCAGGCAACCAAGAGGAAGAGACGGGCAGTCAGAGGGGCCAAGAGGGCCCCAGGGGGAGGACGACTCCCCCGTCTGAAAGCATTAACGGGGGTCAAAGTGTTGGCCACTGCGGAGCAACTACTGAACTTCACAGTAATGTAGGCGAGCCAAACGAGCAGAGAGAAAAGACTGTTTCAGATGCAGGGGTTAAGGCCAAAGCTGAGGTCAAACCTGAGGAACACTCAGGGGCCGGTGAGTCTAACAGCACAACACTGCAAGGGGACATCCGTGTCTCTGTAGAGAATGGAGAAGCTGCTGCTGAGAAGCTGAGCTCTCTAAAGGGAGCTGAGACGCTCAGACAGGAAGGGGAAATGGCCAAAGAGGCCGACGAGGAGGAAGACAGGACTCTGAGGGGCGACCAGTCCGGCCGTGACTCTGTGGATATCAGTACCTACAGCGCTGTTGGGGAGGACTTTGGTGGAAGCCAGGTGGATGAAGAAGAAGAAGAAGACGAGGGCGATGACCGCTACGAGCCCGAGTCCAGCTGTGTGGAGATCGCTGGGCTGCCTGTGGAGGACAGTCCGCCAGCTTCCAGGAAGATCCGCTTCAGCACAGAACCAATCAAGGTGAGGATACAAGCGTAGAAAGACTTGCAGGTAGTATGAGAAGATGCTGTAATCTGAGAGCCTTCTTTATTGGGCTGAGGTGCTGATATCTGTTAGCAGTAATGTTCTGATGTGGTTTCGATTTTTTATTTTTTTTTATGTATTAATTTTTCATCCTGTCTGTTGTGAGGGTTGTTGAACTCGACCTTAAAGCTTATCCACTGAGGTACAGTCAGCCAGTGTCACCGTCAGCTGTTTTAATGAACTTACTCAGCTCCTGTCGGTGTCGGAATGATGCTGACATTTTGATTTTTACTCAGTTTGAACGCCGGGCTTTGCACATTACCAACACCCTCCCTGCACAGTAGCTGCTGGATGATCCTGCATTCCTACTGTGCAGCTGACATGGGCCCCAAAAGAGCTGTGATGCAGATACGTTTCTCAAATGTGGTGGGAAGCTGCTTCTGTAAATAATTGCTGGGGGAAGAGGACCAAAGAAGGATAATTAGCCTTGATTTTAGAGAAGTGAATACTCTGCTGTGGCCAATGAAAGGAAGTTGGGCACAGTGTGAGGAGCTGAATGAGGAATGGAGTGTTTTTATGTGTCAGCGAGAGAAGAGACTCTGGTCTCTTCTTGGACCAGTGAGATGAGAGAGGATGAGAAACAGGGAGGAGGAGGAGGTAGTTGATTTGAAGTGTCTCTCTGTGTCTGGGGGTGGTGTAATGATCCGGAGAAGAGCATAGGATCCTCTGCAGCTCCGTCTCGCTGCTCGGCTCTGCCTCGAGGATGGAGGCATACAGAGTCTCTGAAAACTAAAGCGGGCCTGACGCTGTACATCACACACACATTCCCTCAAACAGAAAGCTTTTTCAGTGACTAAGGGCTCCCGTCCCATATCATGACCAGTCAAGTTGAAAGTTTCTCTCATGTATGCCCACCATCCAGCAGTGCCTGAGTCACTGGAGCCTGATATTTCAAATTGTTAGATTTAAAAAAACAAACAGACAGATATTAGCAAGTAGGAGGACATGAAAACAAAACACGAGCCACGGTCCCTCAAATTTGGCTTCGAAAGACTTATCAACCAAGGCAATCTGTAATGAAGGCATGACCAGTAAGCTCCAAAGAAACTGTATGACGATTTTGGAAATACCCTAATTTACGTCATCAGGTGAGCTGGCTGTGTCAGATGGTGAGTAAATGCAGCACATCCAGAGCTTGAAGCATGTTTCCTCATATGTACTGTTCCTCTGATATCTAACCATCTTAAGTAAGAGGACTGCAATGGGAAACCTCATAGTGTCCAATCTGCCAGCAGAGCAAAAACCACCTAACCATATCACTGTGTATTCATGTAGACTCCAAATCACTTATTGTCAAAGGGAGGGGGGGCAGCACACAATGTAAACATTGTGGGTTATAAAATATATAAAGCCCTGCAAAAAATTTTTATGAGGAAGAACATGCATACAACCAGTTTGTCAGCCGACAAGGAATCTGAAAAAGATACAGCCAATTCTTGATAATCTCTACAGATATAAATATATTATAAACTCACATTAAAAACTAAGAGATGCAGCCTAACCCTGAAAAATGAAATTCTGACATATTTCTGATGAGCTATTGTTGAGCTCTAATAGTCACACAATCTGGAGGAAACAAATTGTGTGCCCCCCCCCCCCCCCCCCCCCCACCGACCCCTACCTCATGCTGAAAGGCCCACGAATCCTTTTTAAATCATGCCTGAGCTCAGCATGGCCATCATGCATGTGTAATGCAAAAAGGAAAAGGGAAAAACAGATTTCTGTCACAGTATTTTTATCCTCAGGAGATCAAAGATGGATAGCAGAAGGAAACATGATGTAGGGTGTGATTAAAGAAGTCATTTAAAAGCTGATTTTCGTTGTGACCCCACAGCCATCGTTGGAGAATAACCTCCCACTGTGTCTCTTCACACTGTATCACTGTGGCCTTTGTTATGGAGATTGATGCAGGGGTGGATGAGAGTAAGAGTGGGATAGTGGTGGTGGTGGTGGTGGGGGGGTGGTTGAGGTCAAATGGGAGGGGCGTTATTATGCAGCTCAAATGTCATGCGACTGTATAACTGCCAACTCCTAAGTCACAGTGTCAGTTGGTTTCTCTTCCAAACAGGAAGTGCCCGTTTTTAGCGCATATTTCCCCTCTGTGCAGCTTCTGGCCACAGTTAGGTCCTGTTGTGGTGATGGCGGTTGGACGTCTGGGCACATGTCTTTCTTTGTCCCCATGCTACTCTGTCTGTCTGCCTGTCCGTCCTCTCAAACTGGCAAAAATAGCAGTTCTGCTTCGGGTAGAGTTCACACTAGACCCTTTGTTTGCTCGTCCTGACACTCTTCCTCTCGCTCCTTCTTTTCTCATTTTCACTCTTTGTCACCCCTCTCCTACTGTTCGTAAAAATAGCAGCATTGTTATCGTCACAGACTCGCCTCGCTTTTCAGGGGCTGCCTCTTTGTGTCTCATGTCTTATTTATTTGTTCAACATGTTTGTTTTGACTTCACTCTGTATCTGTATGCTGTAGTTTATGATATGGTCTGTCCTCATGGAGTGATTTTTTTTAATTTATTGTTTATCCTGTTGTTACTGGGAAGCATTGTTTGTTTTTTTTTTTTTTTGTGTAAAATAAGATAATCTCCACTGGATTTGCACTGTGTTCTCTCAAAGCCAAAACTAATCAGATTTATTTTTCATGAAACACAATCAGCTTGCTCACTCATCACCTCGTTTACTCTTCCACTTTTTAGCCTCCCCCCCAAAACACACAGCCACACACATACACTTTCTTGTGGGTTCCTGCTGCCTATACAACGCTGAACAGTAGTTCTGCCATCCTGCTCAGAGAACACCTATGATTTTCTTTTGCACTATGTCATTAACGCAATGACTGTTCTTGTATTATGATAATCTGAGGATGTAGAAAGAGAAATGAAAAACCTAAAAGTGGAAATTGCATTTTTAAGGCTGCTATCACAATGCCCAAAATGCAACCTTTAGTGGTTTGTGTTCCTTTCTCAGGTCCGCCAATAAGGGATTGACCGGGGAGACGTAATACATCACCATATGTCAAAGTATCCTCAAACTGTCTATTACTTAGACTCAGCGAGCCTGCAGTATTTCATGCAGTGCATTACTCACAGCCAGGAGGGGTGGGAGAGCAGACAGATTATCAGCAAGGTCACTCTGTCCCACTTCTCAGTCCTGCAGCAATGGTAGGTTGTGAGCATTTTCCCTGATGTGCCCACTCGCCTTGATTATTGCGACAAGCCACATTATGCAATGTGTTGCTCATGATGTCTCGATCTTGTCCAACCTGCCATCATGTTGTCAGGCCAAAAAAGAAATAAATAAATAAAAAGGAACAACAGACGCCAGCTAGTGATTTGTGAAGCTGAGCCCGCGCTGTGTGGTGTGAAGATGGAAGGATAATATTTTATTGACTCCAAGAGAGAAATGAAAAGAATAATACTGGTGATTTTTCTATATTTCTCTCACTGCCAATCCGTCTGACTGACTTCCTGTGTCCGTGGTAGTGAAGGAACGGGTTATCGAGCAATCGCATCTGCACTGTATGGCATGGATCACTTCCAGAAAATACAAAGTACCTTAAAACGGTAGTAAAGTGACAAGTAAATATCTACAAATTACCATAGTATTGTTAATAATGTTCATAGTGTTATGTGCAATCTAAGAAGCTTATAAAATACATCTTTGGTCGTAATATATTGCTCTCCAGATCTCTGTGGTTGACCTTATTCTAATGCTGCCATGTCTCTCCCCAGTCAGCGCTAAGCCTCATCATGACTGCTGACCAATGACTGGCCTGCCAAAATGCAAAATAAATGGACCCTGATGCCATGCAGCCATTTCTGTAACAAAGCCACCATATCCATTTTATTGGCAAGGGGCGATGGCAGCACACAACCTTATTTTCTGTCCGTGTGCTGCACATCTGGGATCTGGATTAAGCACAGAATTTTAGGAGGATTTGGAGCAAATTACCTGCTACTTCTGGGAAAGTACAACATGAGATGATTGGGGATGCAATTAATGAGAGTGCCATCAAACTGTTAATGGGAATAGTGCTTCTCTTCAACTTTGGCAGCTTGTTTAAGTGCAGAAATGCAGGAGCAGCCATTTTACAGATATCCCATTATGCCGGGGAATTAACTTCATTCATCTTTGTGTGTAAGATAGAAATGGAGAGTAGCTGTGACACTCGCATGCACAAAATCATTTGAAACAACTGCAAGAATTCATGTGTTGTAAAAAATGATGGAAAGTTGGGCGCTACAATATGTGGAGAGACAGAGTGGAAAGACACTATTTCTGTTTCTAGTGAAAAACCAATGGCACCACCTCCACACATTCTGTTGGCTGAAGCCAAAATTAAACCCGTTTTTTGGAGCGTTACAAGGGGGCAGGGGCTTGTTACACTACCACAGTTACCCCAATTACATCGTAGCCAGAGAACCGTCAATATGGAACCGCAGTGTAGGAGAGCAGAGGCCTCCTCTGTCATTTAGCCTTCTCTTTCTCACGGCAAGTGCATTGTAAAATGTTTGTTGTCACTTAGTGGCTGTTTTTAATACTCTCCATAGTCCCAAGTGGGCGCTCTTTATAGACGCATATGCAGTCTGTTAGCTGGTGAGTAGCCTGAGCTAGCTGCCCACAGAGCTTTTGTAGGACATCCCGGGCGGCTGGTAGCAGAGGGAGGGAGGAAGGGAGTTTCCTGACCATCTGTTAGTTCTGACCTACTATCTGCCACAACTGGAACAGTGTCCTTCTCCAGCCCTGCCCGATTCCCCCTCCTGCCACCCTGACTTTAATCCCAATGTTTGTCTTCCAAAGATAGCCACCACACCGTTCAAGGAGCTCATCTACCACTCTACATTGCTAAGTGAGGTTGGGGTGAGAGGTTGCGTCAGGCAGGATCCCATTAGTCTGTCTGCCTGTGTGGGATCATTGCAAAGAGAAAATCTTCCCCCAGTTAGTGAAAGTGTTAATTCTGTGTCAGTGAGGGAAGATCGTAGCCTGTTCAGGTCACAACACGCATCCAGTCATTGGCTGGTTTATTTCCCTGTGCCACGTTAAAAGCTGCTGAACTTCCCCGCCGTAAAATGAGGGCAGCACAAACCACCAGCTGTGGCCTCTTGATCTTTAAACACAAGGAGGGAACCAGTGTCATGAGAGAGCGTTACAGCGGGCACGCAGGCTTGGACTGCGCTGCTGCTGTTGTATGCTTTGTTGCTAACAGTAGGATACAAACAGTGCATTTTGTGTGTCTGTAATCCACATTCTGCTAATCCCTGTAAATACAAAGGTAACCTAAATCAAAAGCTATTTGACTTCAGTGCTGCTGTCATGCTATCTGTCATCTGCAGTAGGCCTGAATTTGGTCGCTGTCATTGAAATGCTTTTTTTTTTTGCATTGTGTGTTAATCTGTCAATTCATGTTTTGAGTTTATACAATAGGCAATTAGAAATAGATTATAATTGCCTTTATTTCCCAAGAATAGTTTAATTATCGAATTTAAACAGAAGCACACAAATTCTTCACATTTGAGAAGCCAGAATTTCTTCTTCATGAACTACTAACTGATGGATATCGCAGCTGTCAGTCAAAGGAATACTTTAGCGTTTTGGGAAATATGTTAGTAGGCTTTTTTTGCCTGAAGTCAGACGACCCGATTCATACCACGCTTGTGTCTGTCCAGTGAATGTAAGGCTAGTACCAGGGGACGGTAGTCTATTTTGGAATAAAGACTGCAAGCGAGGAAACTGTTAACCTCGTGTGTCAGGTATATATATTTTTTACTTTTAGACAGAGCCAGACTAGCAGTTTTCAGTGTGAGCTAAGATAAATGGCTGCTGACAATATCATATTAAATGTGATGATTTTGAGTAGTCTGCCTGCACAGTTTTAACCTCAGCTGATCTCTCAAGTAAATGTAATGTTTATGCATCTCTGGTGTGGACAGACAGTGACGAGGACGGCTTACAGTGTTCAATGATGCATAAAAATACAATGATACTGAATAAATCGGAGAGAGGATGGGGGAGGTTACGTTTCAAAGGCACTGTCAAAACTGACAGCCTCTTTACTGAGGGGTTGCTACGGAGACGGAGCCCATATGACTGAGGGGTAGCACTGAAGCTACGATGTGCTAATCTAACACAAAACCAAACAGACAAGAAAGGAGTAGGAGATTCTCGGAGAGTAAAAACAGTTTGAAATGACGTGGCAGAGGCAGCTAAGGCTTGTAGAGATAAAAGTCTATAAATTATATAAAATAGGTGAAAGAATGTTTGAAAATAGAAGGTTTCTGCACTGAATTAGTGCGGCTAGTAGACCGTGGAAGGTGGTGCATGCATAATCACCTTGGAAGACTGTGAAGCTTTTAAAGATTCAGCTCTCTCTCTCTCTCTCTGTCTGTGTGTGTGTGTGTGTCCTGTGAACAGCAGCTGCAGAAGCCCTCCATTAGCATGCTGGAGATGGTTATGTAAACTGTCATGCTGTTAGACCAGAGTGAATGTGGGAAGTCGGGCCCTAGAAACAGAGGCCCCTGTCTTCTTGGGAGCAACTTTAGTGGTTGTGATTGGTTTTTCCTCCCAGTGTGTTTGATGCACATTACTGCTGTGAAATGATACAGCTCATAGGGCCTGAGGAAACTCTGAGGCTGTATCCGTTGAGCTAGTCAATAACTTAAATTGCATTATGTCTGCATTAAGAGTGGTGGTTATGTTCTTATTAAAATATGAATCCAGCTTTTCTGTCTCAGCTGCATTCAGCTCCAAGTTGTTTCTTTTTTAAGTTTTAGCGGGAAAATATTTCAGGGATCAACAGGATTTGTGCATTTAAACCTTTAACCAAGTTCATGCACATTTGTTCTCATGTGAATTTAATTATCCATATTCACCTGAACTTCTACACTAATGTTTTATAAATTCATTTACATGTTGCTACTTCCTTTAACCTGTTGATTTAACATTTACCACACTCCTTACAGTGGACAGGAAGTCACGTGTTTTCTGTTTTTCAGTTCCAGCCGCTATATTTGGAAGCAATGCAAGAAGAACTGAGTTGTAGTCATACAAAACAGTGATGCGTTACCATGGCTGCAAAGGAAAGGACAGCAATTACAGTAACACAAACCTCTCATAGGAGAGAATCAAGATGGCATTTTCAGTGCAAAAACAAAAGAGAAGGGGTCTGTGTGAAGGAGTAGATGGACCTTTTTAGAAATATGCTTACATATGAGATTATCCCAGGAGACAGTTTAGCATAGCTTCACACAACGCATTGCAGCAGGGCGAAACAGGTACTGAGTTCAGTGGTGAAGGCAAACGGGTTATCTAATTTCATATATAATGAAGTGGTGTGAGCAATTTCAATCCTTTCATGTAACTCCTGACAAGAAAGCAAACAAACATATGTCACTCTTCCTTTTTAAGGTAAAAAATCTCACACATTAAGCTCTTTCTCAAGGAAATCCCCCAAATAATGCACCAATACAATAAGTATTATTTTGTTTCAATCCTCAATCTGACCCAGCATCTCTATTCCCTTCTACAGGTGTTTGCCACCTACCCCAACGAGGATTACGACAGGCGTAATGAAGACGTGGATCCCATGGCAGCATCTGCGGAGTATGAGCTGGAGAAGAGGGTGGAGAGGCTGGACCTGTTCCCCGTAGAGCTGGAGAAAGGTACTGAACATGCTTTCTCCTCCAAGCGCTCGTCAGTATTTATCCAATCTGCTCATACAAAAATGCACACAAAAGGCCAGGGTTAGGTCAAACAGTGTTTATTTTAATCTGGGGCACACTTTCAACATCCCTTCAACATTATGGTGCATTTATTTATTTCTAGAGGACTATCTTTAGAATTATGTGCATGGTATGTACATAAATGAGCACGTTTAACAGATTTGCTGCTGTTTGTTCTGTCTGTAAAGAGAGAAACACGAATGAATTCACTCTTATCACATTACACCTCAGGCAGGAAATGGGTGCTATCGCTTCTTCTGCTCTAACTTTCACAACATGTGTAATAAAGGAGCTTTTCTTGCAACTATGAATAAATATTCAGCTCAAAAGGTGCTGCTGTCAGTTGTAAAACTTAAAGACACAGCGCTCTGATCCTTTCATCGTCTCCTGTCAGTCTAAGAATTGTTTTCAGTTTCCTTTACGATGTTGGAAATGCTTCCATGGACATCAATATTTCAGTTAATTTAAAAAGTTTGTAAGTTTTAATTGAGTTGATTTTTTTTTCTTTTCTACCACAAGAGGGCTATTGGGCAGTGTTTTTATGAATGAGTCTCCTGTTACGTCAATAAAGGCAGTGAAGAGGAAAATTAATAAGAAGTAAAAATTGATGTAACCAATTCATGATTCATGATAGCTGAAGGTTTGAAGGTTTTTGTTAATTTTCCATGAGGGAAGAAATGTCCTATCAGGCCTCAGGAACACACACGACGTGCAATTTGGTCAGTTTGTTTACCAGATATTTAATAGGGACCTTTAATTTTGTTAAAGGGAAAAAAGCACCAACTGCTCTTCTCTCTGTCTTTCAGATGGCGATGGCCTGGGCATCAGTATTATCGGGATGGGTGCAGGAGCTGACATGGGCCTAGAGAAACTGGGCATCTTTGTTAAGACAGTCACAGAAGGAGGAGCGGCACACAGGGATGGCAGGTGGGTTAATGATGTGAAATGAACGGAGTTCAAAGTCGAACTGACACAATAAATCCTTAAACTTTTTACTTTCTCCACCAGGATCCAGGTGAATGATCTGATCGTGGAGGTGGATGGGACCAGTTTGGTGGGAGTCACCCAGAGCTTTGCCGCCTCCGTACTCAGGAACACCTCAGGAACTGTGAAGTAAGACTTAGTTTTTATGAACAATGTCATCACCGTCGGCAGCTACTCAATCTATGACAAATCTTCTGCACCGAGGAGAACTGTTGGAATCATGACACATCACATCTTCCTCTGATACCATTATGTCTTTGTTGTTAGTGCTAAATAGCAAATGTTAGCAAGTTAATATGCTGAACCAAAACAAGTTAACATGATAAACATTATCTGCTGAGTGCTAACGTATAAGATTTGTCTTTGTGATCATCTTAGCATGCTGATGTACAGTAAGTGTTGAGTTCAATGCTCTTTGGTGGTGTACAGTTTCCGTTTTCTGTTTCCTATTTTGGCTGAGACCAGGGTGTCATTTTGTTTCACTATCAGCCGGTATGTAACGCAGCATTCTTCCTTGAAGAGGTGGTTTCCTCCAGATATAGATCCACAGCCGGTCTTATGCACAGGACTGTCTTCTACCACATCCTGCCCATTCAACTCAGCAGACTGTAGATTTCTATCTGAAGTCTCAAAGGGTCATGGTTATACCCTGCAGTGCTGAAAAGTTACTTTTTGAAGAGAGTCTGAAAAAGGGCCAAGGAATTCACACAAACACTGTTATCAAATACAGTTGGCATCGAAGCTATCATTGTGAAATGCCAGGGGCCTAATCGCAGTCTTGCACTTTGGTGTTTTGGTGACAGCGACTGTTCCCCTTGTGCCCCTTTTGTCATCAAACCTCATTCATAATTCAAGCTTTAGTGGTCAGTGCTGATGGGGTAATTGTTTGTGTTGTGTGACTTGTGAAGATCAGAGACTGCCATAGATAGCTCATACATTATAAATCTGCTGCAGTGATAGCAAAAGACACTAGAGATCAGGCCTATTCATAAAGAAAACGTCAGCAAAGGAGTGGCAGGAAGTGTATTTGTGAACATTTAATTACCTGTTAGTGCAGCAGAAATGAAAAAGCTGCAGCGGTTGGCCTAATAATCATTTGTAGTTTCTTTGTGTGTCACTGTACTTTACCCACTTTACCTTCTTTAAATTGACACACATTTGTGAGCCTCAATCTGGAGCTTATAGACTCTATAATGAACTACAGGAATAGACCAACAACACAGAGGCTGCCTTTGTTCACATATAAACAGGAAGCTATTTTCTGTTATCAAATGGCAAGCACATTCCTTGCTGCATTAACACGCTGCACTATACCACTCTAAGCAGGGTGCAATATATGAAAAACACTCTCATGGTTGTTGTGCGTAGGCTCTTCAGTGGTCAGAGGAAGAAAAGAACCATTATGTTTTATTCATGCATGCACATACAGTATCATACAGTATCAGATAGAGGCCTTTTGAATATGGCTTTTGGTTCAGTGGCTTGGAGAGATATTGTTTTAACTGGACTGCTGGCTTTCAAAACACAGGTTTGTGATCGGGCGAGAGAAGCCGGGTGAACAGAGCGAAGTGGCCCAGCTCATCCAGCAGACCCTGGAGCAGGAACGTTGGCAGAGGGAGATGATGGAGCAGCGCTACAACCAGTACATGGATGAGCAAGAGGTCAGTCATCGTGTTCAGTGCTGAGTTTGTGAAAAATGAAATAAATGCACTGATGCAGGATCTGGCTGACCAAAGGACTCGTCATGCTTCAGAGCTGGTGCAATGTGTTGCACCATGCATGTTGCAGTTCTTACTAACCCATTTCCCCACATCCCCTCCCCCACCACTTGCATACGCAGACATATTTTTTCCATGACCAAAAAAGAGGCTTTTCAGTAATTTAATGTAATATTCAGATCACTAACTTCAATGTGCACTAAAGCATGTAAGTAAGTGCAATGACTTGCTGTTATTGTGCAAATATTTAAAGGGAATGAAATCCAGTTATTTAATTGCACTACTATAATTTAAAGTAGGAATTTAAAAAAACTGCAGATAACAGAACAAATGCTTTATATAATTTAGCTTTATGTAACATATTTAACCTCTTCACGTACAAAATACTCCCTTAAAATGGAAAAAAAATCATTTGCCATCATTTATTGGCCCCGCATGTCAGGATTATGAAATTCATCTCAGTCGACAGAAGTGAGTCAGTCTGTGACTGTTTTGTGTGTGTTTCTGCCACAAAGCCACTCTGTTGTGTCCAGCGTGAAGTATCAGTCTGATTAAATAAGCTCAGCTCTAAAATGAGGACAAATCAGGATGACTGAACTGTTGTGACCCAGGGTGTCCTTTGAGCTGTTAATCACTGAGTCTCAAATTTTCTCTCTCCTTTACTTTTACATAAACGGCGCAAAAGCTGCTGTTTCATTATAATAAGAGAGGAAGTTGCCTCATTCATAAACGGTCACAGTGAATGGTTCCTGAAAAGCATTCAGTCGTCTGATATTTTGAGTTCAGCGCCATCTAGTGTCCATTGTGTGTCAAAGCACAGTTGTGTTTTCACAGTGTCGCCTCTTTAACTGCCTTTTCCTGTTCTCTGCAAACAACTAACAATAGATCTTTAAGAAAACCACACGGCCGCATGGTTGGTTGAGTGGTTCAGTAGTGCTGAGTGGCACATGCTATATTAATGCAGCATCCTTAGTTCGGTTCCAGCCCAGGAATAAAAATAATAGTGAGAAGAAGAAATGTGCTGTACTCTCCAGAAAACTGCACAGTGTAATACCCGAAGTCAAATCTAACACTCTTCCCTGAATTCAGCTCTCTAACTGCTGTCTAATTTAAACTGCTTACATTTTTTTCTCAATTTTTGCCTCATCATTTGCGCCACATCCTGATAAGTCTCTCCTAACCTCGTCCCTCCAGGGTGCTGAATATGGCACAGACGAAGAGGAAGATGAGGATGAGGAGGTCAGTCCGCCGTATCCCAGCGCCATCGAGGTCTTTGACTTGGCAGAGAACGAGGACATGTCGCCTCTGGAGACGGACCCTGAGAAACTGGCCCATAAATACAAAGAGGTGAGCAGTCCTCTGCTTAATTGGAACATATCCTGTGTAATCACATCTTATTTCCTCTGATGAGCTGAATGTTAAGATGTATTTAAACCTCCGTGTCTTCTCTCTGTGCTGTAAAGCTCCAAATAAAGCATGCTGTCACCCAGGCTGAGATCCAGCAGCTGAAAAGAAAGGTAAGCTGTGAAGTTATGCTGGTCAACGTCAGTCCTGAAGGAAGAGGAAGGAAATGCGCGCTGAGTGTTTGCGGTTTACTGAAACAGATTTTTCTCCTGTGTCTCCAGCTGCACCACGCGGAGCAGGAGAAGCAGCGCTGGCGTATGGATAAGGCTCAGCTGGAGCAGACCCTGCATGAGAACAAGGAGCGCATGGAGAAGCTGGAGGGCTACTGGATGGAGGCTCAGAGTCTGTGCCAGGCGGTGGACGAGCACCTAAAGGAGACGCAGGCCCAGTATCAGGCGCTGGAGCGCAAGTACAGCAAAGCCAAGCGCCTGATCAAAGAATATCAGCAGAAGTAAGACAGCTTCATGACACAGATGAGAGCTAAAGGAGTTCTGTGTTTTATGTTTGAGCTGTTATCTGCTGCCTCTAACAGGGAGATCGAGTACCTGAAGAAGGAGACCCAGCGTTGTGCACAAGTCGGGGCTGAGGCCTCCCTTCTGAAAGAGGAGTCTGGTCAACTCCAAGAGCAGGTAATGGAAGTGACGCAGGTTCACCCCACTTCATGAAGCTTTTACTCCCAGCTAGTCGATGGGCAGTGCAGTGAATAATCCAAAATCTGGGAATAAAAACAGACTCCCCAGAAGAGTTAATGTGGCACTCTCAGTTTGAACTGACAGTGACTCTGACCACATCTGCAGGAGTTATGTTAATAAGGCCTTGTCTGTGAGTCTGACCAGGCAATGAACTGAAATGCCATAACTGATATTAGCTAGACAGAAATCGCAGTTGAAATTCTTCATATCTTTTCTATATCAGACGTTTGTTCTTAACTTAATATAATGTTGCTTCAGTAAATTAGAGCAGTTAAATAAACATTGGCCAAGAAACACTGATAAAGCTTGAGTTGAGCTAAAGCTCGAGGAGGTGACAGTTTGTTTTCAGCTCTCATGAGAACAATTTGGCACAAAACTGCTCAAAAGCCTTAAAATAGTTTTGTTTGAAGCCTCTGCAATAAGAAGGGAACCTCAGAGGGCCGTTATTTAGTCCGTATGTTGCATTAGCTATTAAAAGCCCAGCGTGACTCATTCTGCTGTGATAACATTTGAAGAAAAACTATATGCATGTTTGCCAACGATTTGAAAAAAACTTTAGATATATTCCAAAGTCAGAAAAGGCATGATTACATATGGACATGTATCCGTTTTCAACAATGTCTTAGTTCAGATTTAGTGACTTTGCTGCACACGTCATCGTAACTTCATTTTCCTCTGCTCTCCAGGTGGCTGACCTGGAGTGCAGGGTGGAGGAGCTGAAGTCTGAACCTTTATAAAAGCCTTTGTTCTGTTTCACCAGATGCAGAAGATGATAGTGTTAATGTACTTGGGATGAAATGCAGGGTATTTCTTGAATCCAGCCTGAGCTCGGTTTCCGGTTGCATACTGTACATGTGTCCTCAGGCTTCGTAATTCAGCCACTTAACCCTTTTAACCATGTTTTTCTGTTAACATTTTCGGGAACGCGAAGAACTGAAACATCACAACCACGGACTCCGTTGAGCTCTAGATGTGCTGTTCCTTCGTTTTCTTTTTCTTTTTTTTTTACTTTCAGAGTTAAGTATTTAATCCCTTAATTTGTGGTTCTGTGACAGACCAGACTGTTGCTTTTAAATTGCCAAAAAAAAAAAAAAAAATCCTCTTTCTTTTGCCTAGTTTTGTGACCTTTTTTTCTGAGTTTGTACAGATGTGATACTGTGTGGTTCAACATTCAGCTTGGTTTGTAAAAATTTTTAATTGTGTATAACATTTAACATAATATAAACTAATGAGATTGAGGGTTGTTGTATATTTTATGTGATGCAGATGTGTAAATTGGATGGACATTGCACTGAAGAAGACATCACAAGGTGCTTCACTGGAATGGAGAAGGAATGGATGAGGAGTCTGAGGTGTCTTTTAAAATTGTACAAACAGTAACCCAACCTTTGTAGGGGTCTTGTCACTTAACCTTGAGAACCACCTGCTGCCTACCTTTCAGAAGTGTTTGTGTATTTTTTACACACTAAGACTCACTAATGAGCAAACAATCCTTCGATTTCAACCCCTTGCTTCTTTCAAAAAAGACAAAAAAAGAGAAAAAAAAAATCCACAGAGACAAGCCTCCACAACTGTTGTGCCACAAATGAAAATGGATCTTTTGTCCCTCTCCCCACTCTTTCAAAATGGATGTTGTCAAGGACTTGTGTAACTGGTATTAGTTAGGACTACTGATATAAACATTAGTGGACTGGGATGTTTAAGAAGTCGTTACCAGCAGCAACGTTACAGATTTTAAAAGCTTGTCTCTAACCAGCAGCTGCACTTGACACCGCTGTGTGTAGCACAAGGAAAAACACTGCCAGGTTTCTACCTGTTTCAATTCACGCACAGTTTGAAATGAAATCGAGTCTATCTACTTGTGTCAACTGTCATACCAGTATGTTTGTATAGTTCAGGTAAGACTGAAATATTTTACTTTATTTATAATATAGTCAAGGTGGAAATAAGAGCTAACAAGGACAAAAACTGACTAAATCAATGCAAAAAGCAATGTTCAATAGACAAAGTTATATTGTGTCATTAAAAAAAATTTAAGTAGTAGATCTGGATGACACTGAAAAAAACTGGCATGGTTATGAGTATTTTCATAATATTAAGGCTTGTACAGTGCACATGCTTTGCATTGTATGTTTTGTGGAATAAATGGTCAACAGTGAAGGTCAAGTTGGTTGTTTTTATTTCAAAGCAAGTTGACGTAGTGAAACGATATGCATGTGTTTACGTGGCTGAGCATCTTTCTTTACAGAATTTCTATATTTTCATTTAGATTTACTTTACACAGAAAAATAGATTTCCAAAGAAAATTTGTCACTGGGGTTTGGAAATGCTTGCTGAAGTTTAAATATTATATGCAGGTGTTCAAAAATTCTCTGCAGCTCCTCCCCTAAGTTCTAACAATGTGATCTGATTACAAGTGCATCTTCTGATGGTGCCTCCTGAGGTGATAGTTTCGTGAAAAGCTTTTTCCACACTGGGTGCATTTGAACATCCGCTGTCCCAGGTGAAGCATCTGATGAGCTTTGAGACTCTGTGGGCGGCTGAAGCTCTTGCAGCACTCGGGGCAGCTGTAGGGCCTCACCCCCGTGTGCTTCCTCTCATGCCGCTTCAGGTCTCCTGACTGACGGAAGCTCTCCCCGCAGTGGGTGCACAAGTATGGCTTTTCCCCGGTGTGAGTCCTGAGGTGCACATTGAGCTGGCCGGTGTACGAGAAGCTTTTGCTGCAGTGGGGGCAGCTGTACGGCTTCTCTCCCGTGTGAATCCGCTGATGCTGCTTCAGGCCGTAGTGGTTCGAGAAGCCCTTCCCACAGTCAGTGCACAAGTACAGGACCTTCACCTGCTGGTAGCACGTGTGAGATTTGAAAGCCTTGGTGCTGGCACAGCTCTTCCCACAGCGGGGGCAAACGTACTCCTTGTCGTCGTCCTCTTTTTCCAGCTGATCCATCAGGTTGTCTGAATCGCAGTGTGACAGATACTCCACAGGGTGGTGCCTCTTGATGTGCTTAATAAGGTAGCTCTTCATGGTGAATGAGAACTGACAGAAGGAGCAGGGGAAGAGCTCAGACGTGCAGTGATACTTCATGCAGGTGTTGCTCTTCTGGTGCTGCTTCAGGTTTCCAGCTGTAGTGAAGACTTTATCGCAGCGGTCGCAGCTGTAGGATTTTGCCTTTGCGTGCACCGTCTGCTCGTGTCTTCTCAGGAAACCAGACTTGTTAAAGGTTGCCCCACACTGGCCACACTTGTGCTGTCTCAAAGTGCACTTGTGCGCTTTGAGGTCGTCTGGGTTCCCATACGTTCGTTTGCAGCGATTACAGCTGAACCATTTGTACTTGGTTAGCTTTCCGTTCCTGACAGCTGGTGTCTCGGGTTCAGTGCAGCTCTGCTCAGCCTGAGCCGGGCTGGCTGATGGCTTCTTGCACACGTCTGCCCTTCGTTTTGGAGCTATGAGCTTGGTTATGGCAGAAATTCTAGATCTAGCTCCGAGTCGTTGAGGCCTCTGAGAGGGAACCCTTTGGATAGATTTGACTCTTTCGGCCTCTGAGGGTTGTGGAATGAAGTCTGGATCATGGCTTTGACCATCCTCGTCTTCATCATCAGCAGGCGCTGGATCACCATCTTGATTTTCCGTAGTGGTGTCCTCTGAGTGACCTTCGTTGATGTGTTGCTGAAGTACGTCCACTGAAGAAAAAGTCATTGAACACTCGGCACAGCTAAAGGGCATGACGTTTGGTTCCTCAGGAGGCTGATCGACTTTTCTTTTCTTCTCATTTTGGTGACGGCGCAGGTGCCTGGTCAGGTCATTGTACTGACCAAAGCCCTTCTGACACAAAGTGCAGACATACGGGCGCAACTTCTCATGGACCATCACCTTGTGCTTTTTGAGGGACGCTTCATTTGTGAAACTCTTTCCACAATCTGAACAGTTGGACTGGGACATTTCTGCTTCTCCTGCAGATGTATTCTCAGTTTCAGTTACATCCATGTCCTGCGTTTCATCCGTGACAGCTGGATCTGGAGTTTTAAAAAGTTCTGACTTCTGTGTCAAGCTCTCTGCTCTCTGGCTGACTTTGTTTTGATTAGGGACCAACACAGTTTGCTTTCTGTGAACTAGCTGGTGTCTGATTAAGCCAGACGCCTGGCTAAAGGTCCGCCTGCACTGCGTACAGCAGTAGGGGCGCTTGTTTGAGTGGACACAAAGTTTGTGCCTCCTCAGGTGAGGTATTTGCTTGAAGGTCTTTCCACAATCTCCACACGTTTTCGCTTCTACTGGGTCAACAGACAATACCACCAGAGATGCTGCGGCATGACTTAAGTCAGCACTGGTGGGCTCAGCTTCTTCAGTGCCGGGTGCTGTACAGTCCCCTGCAGGCTGTGAGTGGAAGTGCTCTGTGTGTCTGTGGAGAAAAGCCTCTGTCGTGAAGGGCAGCTGACAGTGAGAGCACAGGAAGCTCTGAGATGTTGGAGTTGTATTACTCTCTACAGTTAGGAAGAAAAGAGTGAAACATAAGTCTCACACCTGTTTCAATAAACTTTTACATGGTAACTAGTATCAGATTACTGAAAAAAAGATGAAATATGAAAAACGAAAAGGCACCTGCTGAATTCAACTTCATGAACCACGTCCGGCTCCAAGCTTCGCTAAAATGGGTCATAAGTTTGCTACTGGGCCATACCATGAGCTCATCTCCAGGCCGGATGGTGCGACAGCAGTGAAAGAGGATGCTGCCTTTGTACTGGACAGCCAGCAGATTTGTCTCATCTCTGTTGCGAGCATAGTTGACATACCTGTGTATGGGGAAAAATGACAGCCTGGGTATAAACATGACTTATAAATGTCATTTAAATCATAAAAATAATTGAAGCACTTTACCTCATCCAGTTGGAGTGTGTGTCTTTGGCACCATCAATGTACTCATACTCATTATTTCCTTTGCAAATCTGCAGAAAATATACAAACATACATACCAATAACCAAAACAGGAAGTTACCCTAACCAAACCTAACCCAACAAAAGGTTAAGACTCATTTTTAATTTTACCTAAACATTTTGGGGCTCACCTCCCAGGAGAAACAACTGGCAACAGCATTTTCGCTTGTTGTCACCTCCCCCCCATATGGTCCAAAATGCATTCCTGGAGACACCGTGGGTCCATGATTTATGACCCCGACGCCTGCCCTGGGAATACTAGATCTGCCTATGACCAGACCATAGGGAAGTGTGAGGAGGGCCCGCTCAGGGACACCCATAGTTGTTGGAAAGTCAAGAACAAAAGACGGGCCACTGATGTTGGCATGATTGTTGTGGTCTTGGAATAGAGTCAGACACTCCTCACAATCTGGAAAACATAAAGAACAAAACTGAAAAATACAGTAAATGGCCTTTATGGTTATCAGTATTAAACCACTTACAATCTTACAGGTACAGACACTATTATCAGTCATATCAACATGCCAATGATCATTTAAACAATGATTTTGTTATTTTGCAAGAGTTTTGATCTCTTTACTGGCTTTCCATATTTTGGATCATTTAAGCATCGTCAATTTACACTCATATAGCTAAAACTGTGAACCCAGCCGAACACGACTGTCCACCTCACTGAATGAAACAGGCGTATTTAAACCATGTGATCATTTTAAGAGGACACCATTTGTGCTGCTGTTTGGCTGCATTGTGTTACAACCGTCTTTAATCTGGGTGCACTTAGTTAGTAGAAGTAAAACAGAAAAGACAAATCTTCTTTACAGAAGCCATCATCCGCCTCTGGATTTTCTGCCTTCTCCACAGAGTCCGGATCCTTCTCCACTGGTGTTTCTGCCGGTTCTAAAATCACTAGAACATCAGAGACATGCTTTTATTTTAAGAACGACATCATGCAACTTGTGCGCGTTGTGAGGACGATTTAACACGGAAACTTGTACCTGTGGTGGTGGTGTTATCAGATGGCAGGCAGTCCTCCGTTACAACGACCTCCTCGGCCGTCTCAACCCACTCCACCCCGCTGCCCCCGCCCGACATGACCGCACAGTCTGCGGACAGTTTATGAGAGATGATTAGGGCTGCTGCTCACACAAACGATGTGAGCTAGCGTTAGCATGTTAGCTCAGCTGGACAAACACCAGCACCAGAAACCTGTTCATCCGTCCAAACGAATGCATCCCTCTGTAAACATGTTGAGAGATTCAGAGCAAAAAGTGTCTTAAGCTGATAGCACAGTCTGACAGCTTAGCTAGCTACCCAGAAATATAAACAAACCTTACACTACAGAAAAACAAATCCCCGCTTCGTTTTTTTTAAAATAACATTTCATTAAAGATGACAAACTTGCTCACTTACTTGAATCCTTCAGTCTATGCTGTTCGGTGCAGTCAAGCTAACCAGCATTAAAACAACATCACCTTTGGTCCCTGACTTCGATCCAGAAACTGAACTCACCCAGAAACAGGACGATCCCCCGGAAGTAAATAAACCGCCCTTTTCAACATAAGGGTCTCCGTTTCCGATCTCTTCGAAATAAAAGTAGCACCCGTCAATATGAACACTTTGTCGCTTCTCGCAGGTTTAAAACAAATCCCGAAAGATTATAAGCTTAAAACACGACAAATTAATTACAGAAAAAACGTTTTATACCATATATAATAAATAATATTTAATATGTTTTGGTCCATCATTAGCTATAAGCGCCGCTGGTGTAGTGGTATCATGCAAGATTCCCATTCTTGCGACCCGGGTTCGATTCCCGGGCGGCGCACCAACTTTTTCCTTGTTTTTTATTTTTATTTTTTTGTTCTGACCACATTTGTTAATGAAACATATACAATCCACGCGCAAGGAAACACTAATGATAACTTCATCTTCCGATTGAAAACGGTGCAGCCAGCTCAGAGTTATTTATAATAAAGAAAAAGTAAAACACTATATTTAGTTAGTTGCACTATCGTTTTTCATGATACATTAAAATAAAAAGGAACTTTCCTGTAAATGGTGAAATGGATGTGACTATGCAATTTTTATATTGGTCTTTAGGAGAAATAATTTTTAGAGGAACTTTACACCTAAAACTTTTATGTTCTGTTCGGGTGCCACAAAACATTACTTATCTGGATCAGATTTTTTTTTTTATCTAATATGTGGAATCGGACTTTGCCCATCACATTCAAACACTGATAAAACGCGATTAATATTTTTTACCATGAATTTGTTAAGATTAAAGAAATAGTTCCTTTTTCTTAAAATCCACGTTAGAAGCACGTTGTTGTTGCTGACGCGTTGTTGCTATGCAACCAGAAGCGGAACGCCTCAACACGTCGAGTGTTGCCTGAGGAACAAAAACATCTGTTGCTCGGCAACGACGTAGCTAACGGAGGGAACATGGAGGCGAAGTCGGTTGAACTGAGCAGCTGCGTGTGCGGGGTGTGTCCCCGGTGTGTGTTCGGTCCCCCCGGTCCGCCCCGCCGTCTGTGGCCGGTGTCGGACGAGTTCCGGAGGAGATTCATGGTCAGGCTGCTTTTGCGCTGCGAGAGCGTCCACGTGCTGGAGCACGTGCACAACGTGCTGGGCGTCACGTCGTGGACGCTCTTCGCGTACGCCAGGTCCGCGCGCCCGGTCTCACCTGAGAGGTGCCGCCTCCGCAGCGCACGCGGAGCTCGGGACGGAAAGCAGCCGGACCCGGACCCGGACCTGAACGCGGCTCGGATCTGGGACTGGTTCAGCCGGAGTCCGGACTGGATGAAGTCCGACTACCTGTGCCGCCTGTTTTCTCTGTGCGAGCCGGAGCTTCTCCGCTTGGTGTCCAACCTGAGCAGCGTCCTCCTGGTCAGACACAAGAGAGGCTTTCTGCAGCTCAGCTGTAAGAGCACGGCCAGATCTCACCGGGATTTAAACACTAACCATCACCTTGAATTTCTAACTGTGCAGACTCACCTCGGCAGGTGTATGTTTGAGATGAGCGACATAAACAACAGTAACACAGAGCTCTGCACTGTTGAAGGGCTGTTTTTTGTTTTTTTTTTAAATTATAAACTTTTGTCCTTTTTCAGCAAGCAGCTGCCACACCAAACCATCCGATAAGGACTCAGATGACCCTGCTCTCATGGTGGTCCCTGGATCCTCCAAGTCTGTGTCTGGAGTCAGCCTGTACCGGGACTTCATCGGCTGCCTGCCTGTCAACCTGTCAAAGAGGATATTAGGTGATTGTAATTTCCAGTGGTTTCCACTATGCTCCTTTCATACGGCATAAAAAGTTACATAATGCAAGTCAAGTCATATGTCACTGAAAGGAAGAATATGACAGGCTTCCAGGAAATATAACAGACAGTGGTGATGATATTTACATTTATTGTTGTGTGTGTGTGTGTTCCTCCAACAGGTCTGTTAGAGGAATGTACTTTGAAACACTGTCAGAAGGTTTCCAGACACTGGCAGCACCTTGCAAAAGAAACCATGGCGGAAAGGAAGTTCAGGGGAAACTTGCAGGATCAAATAAAGGCCATGATGAAGGCAGGGCATTTGTATGCTCACACGAGTTAGGAACAAAATAGTCAAAAAGTAAAAGATTAATAAAAATGTATTTCATGTAAGTGACACTTTTTTCTGTTCTAGAAGTACAAAGGTATTAACATAATCAGTCCGACCTACTCTGGCATTGTTGAAGTCCTGGTTCCCGCAAAGGATGATGAGAGACCTGATAATCCCTTCAGTGTCCAGAAGGTTAACTAATCAAAACCTTAGTTTACGTTAGAAAGTATGCCAGCATGTTGATTATATTTTGTTTGATTGGTTTCACAGGTCAAGCCATTTGAAGCTGCTTATGCCAAGATCAAAACCAAAACTGTACAAATGGAGGAGCGTAATGTTTATTGTGGTGCTTATTTCACCAAAGCTCTGCTGAGCAAGTAAGTGAGAGCTGCACATTGGAAGCAAAACATTCTGTAATTTGTGGTGTAACTCGGATGTGGTCGTGTGTTTGGATTGGATAGAAAAGACCCTCATCGGGTGGTGGACTACGGAGGCAGATCGTTCATGGCCACGGGTTCCAAGGACCGCACGGTGCACCTGTTTTATGTGGCATCAGAAACAAAAGCTGTGTCAGTGATGAAGGGCCACGTTGGCGGCGTGCGGGCCGTGCTGCTCTGTGAGGACAGAGGCTTGGTGATAACTGCCGGCAGTGATGCCAGTATCAGGTGAGGAGGAGATGGAACGCAACTGCACGTCATCATCACTCAGACTGACGACGGTGACTGTGGTGGCGTGAAACGGTTCATTTGATGTCACATCACGCCTGCAGGTGTTGGAGTTTGAAGACAGACCGGTGTGAGATGGTGCTGTATGGTCACACTGGGACAGTCAACTGCCTGGACGTCCATGCTGATAGACTCGTCTCAGGGGCTAAAGATTGTTTGGTAAAAGGTAAGAAGATTTATTAATCCCACCATAAAGAGCTGCAATCTTACTAAACCCTGGAACATGAAGCATCCTGTTGGTTTTACTCAGCAGCGCCTCTTATAACATTGGAGATCATGCAGAGGCAAATATTCCTGCCATATTGTTCTAAGTTTGCAAATATAACAGCAAAAACTGATCATCAACATTTATTGGTGGCAGATTTTTTAAAAAGATATAACAAACTGATCCCAGATCTAAAATGTTTGTAAGATTTTACATCCACAACAGAAAATAGAAACTGACGCTCACAACCTAATGTGGACAACCCACTTCTTTGGAAACCTTAGATCTCATCTCTGTGCCAGGAAGGTTTTTGTGATCAAGAGGAGCCACAAAGTTAACTGCTGGCACAATGAGGATGATAATTATTTTTTTATCTTATCTAACTCCGCTATCACCTCACCAGTATGGAATCTACAGACGGGGAATCATTTAGAGGATTTTAATTTCAAGCACCCAAAGTCGATTCAGTGTGTGAAGATCACCACAACACAAATCTATAGCAGCTGTGAACGGGGCCTTGTCAAAATATGGGACCTGGAGAAAGCATCACTACTCAGGGTGAGGATATATTAATCTCTCTATATAAACACAACGTAGTTTGTGTGTGTACACAGTAGGCTAATGTCTGTCAGGAGAAATGAATTATATTTTTCCCTTTGTTTGCACATTGTCACTTCTTTTGTATAACGCACCACCCTCATGCAGGTGATAGACGCCCACAGGAAGTCAGTGAAGTGCCTTTTCTTTGACGATTGGCATCTTCTCTCCGGGGACTTAAATGGTCAAGTGATGGCATGGAGCGTCAGATGTGATACTAAAGAGTGTCTGATGACCTTCAACCACCCGAAGTAAGCATTAAAACATTTCTAACCATCCTTTGTCACCTTGTCTTCCCTTGTTGTCTGTTCCTGATAACACATTTGCAACAAATAGAAATATCTTTCAGTATAATGTCCATTTTTTTTCTTCTCCTTATTTTAAACGCATGTAAATGACTTAAACATGCATTTCTGCAGGGAGGTGAGATCTCTGACTCTCATCTACCTGCGTGTAGTTACTGGCTGTGTGGACGGGAAGATTCGCATTTTTAATTTCCTCACTGGTGACTGTTTGAGAGACATCACAGCAGAGCCTGAAACAGGCCGTTTGCTCTCCCTGCACTTCCATGACAACAGGTGAGTCAGATTCCCTCTGAGTCTCATTCATTCATTTTATTTTGTTGCTGTTGTTTTTGGGTGGTCTATCTCAAACATACCCGATGATATCTCAACTATTCCAAATTTCGCACAAATGTGCGTGTGATTTTGGGGGTTAAAGGTGAAGCTCGCAGTGACCTCTGTGGACACAATATCTCAGTATCTCAGTCATTGAAACTAGCGGCAGAGGCACAGAACATGCAGGGATAAGTTTTTTTTTTTTTTTTTGGAGGTGATGCCATTATTATTACAATCCAAGTATACATTTTTCTCCCTACCTTTCATTCAGTATACTAGTGAACACAGAAACCAGTGTGAAACTCTACCAGTTTGCCAAAGTGTTCTGGGATTGCACCGAGGCAGCAGGGAGAGGCCAGGGTGATGTTCTGCCTCACGAGGGTTTGGTTTCTGAGAAATCTGCAGCTCTGCTCAGAAAGTTTCCTCGTACCACGTTCGGGGTAGATCACAAAGCACAGGTGGCTTTGCCCAGCCGAAAGATGCAAAACCGTGACAGCAAGAAGCCGGAGAGTGCAGAGCTGCATTACCACACCCGCTTCCTGTTTACCTCCAGCAAATGTCAAGGTACACAAGGTATGCATGCAAGTGTAGGTCAAAAGCAGAAATACTCCACATCAGTTTTTCCTGAAACAAATTTTTTCCTTTCTAGTCAAAGAGCACTGTGAGTCAGTGATGCTTAGTGAGAAGGCAGCAAGTGAGCGGATGAAGAAGAGGGGTCTTCATCATCCTCTGACACGTGACTCCATCCTCCTCAGAGTCGGCGCCATTCAGAGGGCGCAGTGCAAAGATGAAGTTAGCGTCAACATGGAGTGCAACGCGAGGCTTCGAGACTCCTGGGGTCCCCGCCCACCCCAGGATCCTCTGCAGACCCAAACGTGTCCACCGCCCCACCCACACGGCAGCCATCACAGGCGGGCCAGGACCTGTGTCCCGATTCTGAAGAGAGGCGCCAGTCAAAATATGACAAACACAGATGTCGCTGCTTCTCCCGACACTACCAGGAGGAACTCTCACTTCTTATTTTCTAAAGAAACACAGCCTCAAACTGCTGTCACACAGAGCGTAATCAGCAGGGATCGTGTTTTCTCCACAAGTTCAAAAAAGGGGTCAGGAGCTCCTGCATGCATGCTCTCGAGATCACTACCTAATCTGGAACGCTGCATGAAAATCTGCACTGGTTTACCTAAGATTAACCCTTGAGGAGACATTGAAGAAGCCGGGATCATTCAGGCTGGACGATCACGTCCAGGCCGAGAGGAAACTCATGCAGAGATGTGAATGGAAGCTGTTTTACATGGACACAGTGAGGAAGGTCGCACGTGTATCCACAGATGGTCTCTTATTTGTTTTTGATGACATAAAAGTCAGCTGAACTCTGTCACCACTCTGCAATCTACATCTTTGTTGATCCAAAACACCTTATACCTTTGAATGTGGTGCTTCAGTAAGACTCCACTGGGGGTCAGTATTGTATCATCTGATTGAGGCACAGAGACAACACAGTATTTTTGCTGCTGGCTTTAGATTTTTATTTTACTTAGTCAGTGAAAGTTCATTTCTTTTTGCACAGTGTTATTTTCAGTTTCAGTTCTATTTTTTTTTTCTTCTGAAGCAAATCGTATCTTTACTTTAAATGATGTTAATGGGAGAGAACACATGGTTAATTCAGTTTTTTTGTTGTTTGTGAGATTAATTTTCTTTCTTTCTTTCTTTGCTTTGCCCGAAAACCTAAAACCAAAAGTGGTATTTTCATGTTTTTCAGCACTTAGCATTGATCCATTTTTGTAATTAGCTCTATAAAGATGCTTTTTCAGCCACATTTTTTCTAGTCCAACAGTTATTATAAGCAGAGGCTGCTACATATCACCTACTGTTTGTACCAGATTGGTTTTTCGTTGGGTTTTTTTCTCATGAGAAGCTTCTCTTCTCCTAATTTTCCTCCCAGTTAATGAAGCATCCTGAAAACACTTTATCTCCTTCAACACAACACAACAAATCATTGTGGATTTTTAACTTGTGCCGTACTTCAAACAAGATAAGTGAACTCATCAGGATGTGAGGAGCTCATACCGTTCAGGGTGACCTTTCACCTTGCCACCTGCCCTCCTGCCCCACTGCCTCCAGGGCATCATTAGGGGTGAGGAGGTAGAAGATCAGGGAGGGAAGGTCCTCTGCTTTGATAGCAACAGCACAACAGCTGGGCACCCTTGACTAACAAAGGATTGCGAAGAGAACTGACCGGGGGAAGACGTCCTACTTTTGAGAATGTCTGCTTTCAGGAGTATGCCACTGCTAATTCGATTTGGTCCACAGAAAACTGGGGATAATGGAGTCTGCACCCATTAACCCCCCCCCCTTTTTTTTTCTCTTCTGGCACTGTGACGTGGCGAGACAATGCAATCACCTCCTGCCACCACAAAGCTTAGCACTTCGCTCAGCTTCAGCAGGCAGCACAGTCTTGTCCAGGCCCGGTAGAGCTGCAGGGGGGATAATGAGCGGAAAATCAAAGCAAAGTCAGAAAAGGGAAAGTCTTCATGGAGGTATGGCCTTAGACCTTCTGCTCCCTAGACCGGGCCCAAGGGTTGGTCTGGGAGGAGGATACAGGTTTATTTATGCATGAGGAGAAGCTTGAAAGAAATGGCGCTTCACCCCCTCACAGTGAAAGACGGGTTTAAGGGTTGGAGGTTGGGCAGAAGGCAACAAAGGACGATTCAGAACGACCCAGCTGACCTTCCATCCACACGGATCTCCAAAGGCGCATATTTGCATCATAGTTAATTTGTCAAATAAATTTTCCAGGTTCTGTCATGCTGTGCCAGCAGCAGGCTCACACTCATAACTGGATCTTGGCTAGCACCTTCTTTCCAGGCCAGGTCAGTCCACCCCACCCCAGTCATGGAGCACACTGATTAACCAAATTTTGATGTGCATTATTTTTCGTATTTGCATGCCATGCAGACGGGTGGCTGACTTGCCCTGGAGCTGTTTGGATATCACACCATCACCAGGTCTAACGAGACGGGCATCAGATGCAAAGGCGTAGTGAAAATGCAAATCGCACCAATCTCAGGGTGGGGGGGTCGACTCGTGATTAGGACAGCGGTAAAATTCATCCATCAGAGAAAACTTACTCTGACCGCTCAGAAAGGCAGTCACTGTTTTTGGACACTGAAGCTCAACTTAATCTTCCAGGCCTGACAGATTAGTGACATCAACACATGGGAGCGACAAGTGTGTTGATCTTCTGACAGCATTTTAAAGGCTGGACCACACGGCCGCTGTTCCAGCAGAGCCAGCAGAGCCAGGCTGGAAACCAGATTCATATGACTTTCTGACTTTCTCATCTGCAGATAAAGCTCATGAGCACATTAACAGGAACACCATTAGTGGGATATGGGACTGATAAACATCCATATCAAGCCCAGCCAAAAAGATAAAGCTGGAATTTGATTGCTCATTGATTGCTCATTGGGTTTCAGTGGTGCATCAGCAGAGCCCGTGATTGAGCCAGCAACATTGGAGTGAAACCGCTGTGACCACACATCAGGAGGATGATCAGAGAGGCTACTGCTGTCTGCCAGGTCCCCATTTCCAGAACTAACGCCCCCCCGACGGATGATTGTGAATGGTGTTGCTCACACCTGGCTCAGAGCTAGTAGACGTCAAAAAGCCCTGATATGGGCCGCAGAGGTTAGTCTCATGTTTCATCCCAACTAAAGAGGCGCTGTGTGATATTGGACTTTAGAGGTAGCATGATTTTATTTCCTGCAACACTCTTGATTCTGTTTGTATTTGTTGACTTTTGCTGACTGATTGTGCCGTGAGAACATCTGTTCTTACTGCGTGACATCGGAATGCATTTCAATCATTGCAAAGAGATTCATTTTCTATCTGTAACAGCTATTCTGTACAAACAACCTGGACAAAAAAACAATGAAACACACCAGAGGCCACGGCGTTCAGTACTTTGAAGCTCACTGGGGTTTTAGTGCTCAACCACTGGGGGGCACACTGACACTGCTTATACACATGTTCATGTTTCAAACAATTATCTGCACATCTGCAGTTTAACGCTCATCCCCTCCCTTTATGTGTTTTTAACTGACATCTCAATGTGTAGCATTAATTAATGCCACAGTCATTTAGAAATAATGACATTCTTTTTTATATTACTGTATTCACACGCTGGTGAAAGAGAATCTCAGTACAATCTGAAGTGACTTTAAAAAACAGCTTTTACAGTCTGTTTGAATATGACATTTCTGAGATCATCATGCCACATCAGGCTGAATGTGTCTCGGGCTGCCATGGTTTGACCTGTGGTCTCAATGGCCCCCCTCATCGTCACAGAGCCGCTCCAGACACATGAAGGCGACAGCGTTAAGTGTCATAGTTTCGCTATTTTCTCAGACATAAATACAGAGACGTAAAACGTCAAAGGTCAACTGCGTAAAACTTCCCCATTTAGAGGTCAGCACACTCATTGTCGAGGGGAGGGGTCGAGCAGCACCTTTGGAACAAGAAGGCAATTCACAGCGGAAAAAGTTATGGCAAATGCCATCTGAGTCGACTTCCTGCCACTAAATGAACAGAAAATTAATTGTAACTCAGGACTCCAAAGATCTTTGTGCACCACAGAAGAAGAACAAAACACTTAAGTAGGCGCAGAGCTGCGGTGGAGGATTAGACAACTTTAGCTGCTAGTGTGCTTCACCAGATGTGTGGCCAGAGAGGCGTTATTTGAAAAACACTGCCACCATCATTATTTCTGTTTACAATAATGTCTGCCACGAACAGCAAACACTGACTGGTTTCTATTTAAAGCTCAGCGGTCAGTGAGCGGGAATTCAGGACGGCTAATGGACATTTTTTATCAGGGCTTTCCTCACAGTTGGACACATGCACTTAATCACAGTCTGACAAACAATTAGCTGCTCACTCATGTCAAGTGCAGATGTTTGTGCTCCTCTGAACCCTGATAGCAGCAGAGCTCTCCCCGCCTGGGGAGGTCACGGTATCTGATAAGAAAAAGGCTCTCATGGCTTTTGTGTGCTGAAAACATAAACACACAAAAAACCCAGTGTTTTAGGAGTTCCTTTATGGCTGGTTTGCGATTCTGAAAATTTCTTGCTTGCGAAGTGAGCGATTTAGTTTGCATGAATCACGAAACTGCAGAGTGGGATGAACTGCTGCTGCCGGTGCACAGAAAAGACTGGAAATTCGGACGGAGGTGGCCAAATACAGTACCACCTCAAGAGTTTATCATGTCATACAAAAACTTCCTACCTTAAGAGAGAGTAGAATAATCAGTGCAATTCAGGCGACTTCTTGAAACGTTCATTCAATTCACGGCCTCCATAACAGTCAAAACAAATACCACTTTCCAGACATGATAACTTGACTGCTGTTTGTACAGTAAATACTCTGTGGGATCTTCACTCTCTCCTCACATGACCCTGGCCCAGGAAGAGCCTTTTTAGGAGCTGAGAAGAAGCGACAGGCGTCCTAGCTTAGATATTTCACAGCTCAGCGGGCTCCTCAGCTTGTTGATACAAGTGCTGGGAAATAACATGCAGTCTGGTTGATTCATGCCATGTTGTGTTTTTCATTTAGTTGTCATGTGCAGTTTGTTGTTTTTTTTTTTCTTTCTTTCTTTCTTGGAGACATGGGGATAAAACTGACCCATATTAGCAGCAGATGTTCTGGGTCACAGACCAAAACCTCTTGTGTTCTGTTCCCAGGGGCCCGTGTGGTGAGAGGAGCATCACTACGATGAACGAGGAGGACGAGCGTTTGGACCCTGAAGGTAAGAGTGTGTTGCTGAAGGAGATAACACTTGCTCCTGAAACGTGTTGCAGTCTCCAACCAGCAATCACTGGCTTGAATTGGTAGTGAAGTCGTGTTGGCTGTTCGACTTTCTTGCGTCGAAATTTGTACTGTGAAATTCGTGTTGCTTTTGACAAGATTTTGAGAAAAGAGAAAGTCAACACCGCTCTGATGTCTGCACTGCAAAGAGACACCGCATGATTAGCTTAGCTTAGCATAAAAAAAAAAAACAAAAACTAATTTTATGGGGTTTCACTGGGAGTTCAGCGGTGTTAACTCTGTCTGTCTCTGATAGATGCAGAGACGTCCTGGAGTCTCAGAGTTTAAAAAGAAATAAGTATCACAGTTGGTGCCTGGATGACGCTGATTATTTGAACACATCTCTCAGAAACCCTCCACTGGCACAACAAACCAGCAGCTTTCATTTTCAACTTGTTCCAGACTGAAATCTACCTTTCTTTTTTTTTTTTTATCATCCCCGACAGTGAAGCTGGTAACCGGTGTGATAGGTCTCGCCTCTCTTGTCGTTCCACGATTCATTGAGATGCGCAGCCTCTCATCCTGCCCTCCCCCAGTCTACAGCTGTTAAAACACCCCATATTATTCCCATAATTGTTTCAGTGTGTGGGCTGTTATTTTAATGTGCCAAGCTGGATGAGTCAGGAATTGAAAAGTGTTGCGGTACAAAAGGCAACTATTTTGGTGACTACTGACATTCTCGTTTTCCCGTGTAGCTGAGTTATTATGAAGTGAGCACCATTCAAGAAGAAAACCTGACAGACCTGAGTCTGCTGTCTAACATGTCAGAAATACTTCTTCACATCCTTCCAGTTGCAGTAAGACACACTGTGGTACATCTGTTTGGCCTCGGTCGATGTGTCTGATATGCATTTCATAAAGTGTGAAATAGATATGGAGTGAGGGGGAAAATGGTGTTAACGTGAACACATTTTCCACAGGAATGAAGGTGATTTTATTTTACGGCCTAATGAATTAGTAGATCCTCCAAGAGTCGCTTTTTTTTTTTTTTTTTTTTTTTTTGGAAAGTGAAGTTGTTTTCTTTTGGTTTCAATAGTGGTCGTGCATAAACTGACACGTCTTGGTTTAAAGAAAATATACACGTTACGCTTGTGTCCCCTGAAGGAAACAGCAACCATGAACGACAATTGTTGATGGAGTGTTTTCTCAAGAGCCTTTCAACAGTTTCTCTGAGTGACTTCTGTGTTCATTAAGAGTAAATTCTACTTTTTTTTGTACGTCCTTTAAACGTGTTTATGTTACCTAATTACGCAGAGAATTTGTGATTTATCAGGAAAAGTCTTGACGCCCCCTTTTTTTTTTGGTACAGTAATTTTTCTCCGTTCTTTCTCCGGGGCTTAGTGACAGTACGGTTTTGGCTGCTCTCTCACTCTGTCAGTGTTTTACGTAACCTCCCTCTGTGGACTTTTAATAATTACAACCCCCTTATTCTTTCATCGTCTGTTAACAGCTGCAAGAAAATTAATTTGAAGCCAATGTGAAAAGAGGGAGATCTTATTTTTATTTCTGTAAAGCACCACGGACACAGAAACAGTCGCTGTTGGGCAGTACAAGCCTGGAAATTTATAGCTCTCATTCAGAAACGCTCTATAAGGTGAGATAAACGATGAAACTGATCTTCATGCAGCTGCAGCGTGGAACAGTTATGAGTGTTTAAAAGGTGCTCTGTCGAGCTGTTTGGGTCAGTGTGCTGTTTTCCTTCAACTATAAAAGAACCAACTAAGAATGACATAGCTGGAGTTGTCTTTCCCACACAATCTGCACACAATATCAATTTAGCGTTTTGCGGGGTGTAATGAGTGCGAGCTGGATGGGCTTGTCATCTAGTTACGACTCCTCTCAGGAGCTGTGCAAAAGCAAGATGTCATTTTTCATGGTTGCAGTGGAAAGTTGTTTTTTTTCTATTGCGCTCTTACACACACACACACACACACACACACTCACATAAACAATGGGTTATGGGAGGTTACAGGGATGCAGCGATGGAGAGAGCAGAAATTAGAGTAACAGGAAGCATGAAGGATCTCACTTTGAATCTTTTGGCTTATGAAATAAAAGTCCAAAACAGTTCCACTCAGCTCTTTCGACGCACCAAGCCGCTGCATATGTACACAAAGGAAACCTGATACCATGTGATAAGCTGGAAATGTCAGACCACACTTTTCTTTTCTGCAAGTGTCTACGCTTCTGTTCCAAGTGTACTGATGTGGCAACATCAAAAGTCGTCCTTGCTTCAAGTTTGATTCGGAGGCTCGGTCTCTTGAAAGCAGCTCATGTGTTTTAAATCAGCGAGATTGGCTTAAAGCACTCTGCCAAAGAGGCCGTGGAAATGAATGCTGGAGTCACAGGGATGTAATAGCATGAAAAGGTTATATTACATCTTTTCTAGCAGAAATTACAGAAATCTATCTTACATTTGCACTAATGAATGTAACACTTCGCTCAGACTGAATAACCTTGACAATCTTTACAAATCAATAACTTTTGAACTTGAATTCAATTCATGTGAAAATCTCAGAAAACGTTATTGAGGAAAACAAAACCCAAAATATATAATATAGTGCTTGGATTTAAATTATATGCCCTGTTACAATAGTTTTTTTTTTTCTTTTGTGGGCGGTATAACAGATAATGGGGTTGTAAAATCGATAGTACTACTTTTGCATTGGTCTGTGGTCATCATTCTTTTTAAAGTAATTAAACCGTATATCTGCATTGGAGCACTGGACATACAATAGCATGAAAGAAAACAAACATCCAGGCTGCCTCTGGAAAATAGCTGCACGACTTTACAGAAAGTGTGTGTGTTTACAAAAAGAAAAATCTGCTGCAGAGTCACTTCATCTGTCACATCAAGACCCGAAAACCAGGATGTAAAAACATCAACTACTTTGGCCGGTGTCTCGTGACAACAAACTGGAGATGTGACACAGCTGGTTGACGTGTTCATCAAAGGGAAACTAGAAACTATCCATCACTTCAAGTCAGTCTTATTGTTTAAAGTTCCACGGCTCAATAGCAATATCTAAAACGTACCATTAAAAGTTCTGCCTCAGCAGATGAGGTTTGTGTTCCCCGTCAGTCCCTCACAGTCTGGAATTTTCCTGGGTGGTGATTTTGAATGGCGGCTGAGTTGGATGGACAGCTGCAGTAAATTGAATGTAAAATCTAATCTGTTTGAACCAAGTGCAGAATTAAAGGTGTAACGTACCCTTCCTAGAGCAACAACACAAGACTTGATATACTGGCTCCAGTGAGTCTGGCCATTTCTTTGGACTTGATCGGCTTACAGATACCATGCTGTCTCAAAGTTAGTTCTGCTATTTTTATCATTATTTTTTTTGTTGTTGTTGTTGAAAGTAGAGAACGTTTAAGAGCAGAAGTGGCTCGCTGAACATGGAAATATTTCCAATAACTGAAGTACTGCTGCAATTGGAAGTCTGGTTTGTCCGACAAAAGCAATTTCTGCACTCCTGATAAGAAAGGAACGAGTGAGAAAATGCAGACTGGCGTTGTTAATTACATTTTTGCTACTCCAGTTGTATTAATATGGTCTCGGTCTCACACACAAATCCAAACATCCACATTAGTGCACACACTGTACAGTATATATGGCACAGAATCAGGGATGGCCCCTTCCTCTTCACTAATCTGAAATGAAACCCAACCTGAAAGAGCAACAGTGGGGCTTGATGGAGACTCGTGTTTTGAAATTGGGGTGAGTCACACTCGAATCCAACGGAACTGTTCTCCATGGCTAATTAAAATAAACCAGTGGCCTGCAATCATGGATCTAGTTGGCACAGCCCATATAAACAGCACGTTGCCTTAAAAAGGGAACCCGCGGCTCTCAGGACCAAAACAGTGGCGTGTGTCCCAGGCCGGTTAGAGCGAGAGTGCAGAGCTAGACGACAACACAAGGGCCACATCTGGGATCACTGTGTCGTGAAAAACACTCTGGAGATGTCGAGATATCCACACAAACAGGCGCCCGATACATTTCTCCAAACATCCATGTGAATATTCCATATCTGACTGGCCCTCCACACAGTTTCGTGTTTACCTCTGGAAATGTCTTCTCTTAAGTGGCATGAAGACGTGAGCGGATTTTGGCATCATACTTGATCGATCCCAAATGGGTGAGCCGTCATCGTGACAGTAGGTGAAAACAAATACCCCTCAAATCTCATGTGAGGTTAAGTTTTCCCACATGGAAAGAGAGAATTACTGGCACGGGTTGAACCATCAAACCTGAGATTTGGGTAGTGATATTTTGGACTGGCAAAGGACTGACTCAACCTATCTCCTCCTCCTTTTCGCCGAGTGCGCCATGGACTTGGAAATGTACTGGAATGGCTGCTGACCCCTTTGTCTTTGCACAGTTTACTCATTTGTTGCTATTCTGCCTGCATACCTGCAAAGTATTCATTCACACAACACACGAGGAAAGAAAGGAAAAGATTCAAGGTCACTCCCAGACTCAGTGCTGGCTTGCTCTCAATCTCTCCGGCACCATTTGCTGTTTTTGGTCAAATCTTTATTGAACTAACTCTTCATACCTGGCTCGCACCATCATCATCCTCAACAATAACACAACTGTGCCAGGAAGTTCCTGTTCTCAGCGCTCAGGCTTTGCCAGCGTTTAGGGGAACGAGACAAGGCCTCCGATTCTCTTCATGTGCGTCGATGTGATATTTTGCAGTTTCCATTTATTTTAATAGGAGAGTGTGCCACATCCACTTCGTGCTCCACTGTCAACGTGGAGCTCTTTCCCGGGAGCTTGAAGGCAGGATCCAGTGTTGGTTTTTGAATAGGGCTGTTTAGCAGTTTGGTGTGCCACACGTCATTCACATCCATATAACTCCATAAATAATCTTACCTTGCTGGGAGCCAACAGAAACGCTGAAATGTTCTTATCATTTCTAATTTATTTTACCATTTCCCACTGGCATATCATCATCCGTGTGGCTCAAACTCACAGTCAAAGAATAACACATATGAAACCACCATGAGCAATATTCAAGAGTGTAGTGAGGGATAAGAATCACTTATCATGCCCATTCTGATATGTAAACAATCCGCTGTAGGTCAGTGGCTGCAGCACTGGTGCTATTACAGCACATATAAACACGACTCAGATGATGAAAAAGGTGCTAACAGGGTCCGGGACATGAAAAAAGCACCGAAGAGTCAGTGACAGATTTCTTTTTTATCTTTGGAGAGGGCAGATCAGAACTCAGATGAGGATGAAGTTGTGAAGTTGTGTTGCACTTTAAAATGGACATTAATAGAAAAATCATTTGATCTTGATCCTTTCAAACTGAAAAAAACTAGTAAAAAAAAAAAAGTTACTTCCAGTGAAAAAGCTTTTCCTTTCAAGAAAAACTGTCTGCTCATTTTATTGACCTGAGTTAATTGAAAAGATTGTTTGCCAAAAATGTTGAACTGTTCTCTTTTGGTGGAGCTGATGCTAAATAGCTAAAGTCACTTTCCAGACTTTAGCATCGGAAAGTAATGAAATAGGCCAACCAGACTACAGCTGTCTGGTTAGTATACTAACCTAAGTAGAATAAAAGAAGTGATACAATTAAAAACAAAACAGATTGAAAATTCCCTTTAAAGTGCTCAACAGGATGGAAATTTACAATTGAATTAAATGTAAAAGGACTGAGGTGAGATAGTTTTATTTCTAAGGTCAAGAATGAACCACGAGTCCATTGATTTAAAAAATAATAATAATAAAAAGGTATAAGCATACATGTGGAACAGACAAATACTGAATAACCGATGAATTACAGCCTGCTGTGTATATTTCAGTTCTGCTTTTCGACCTCTCAGCAGCTCCAATATGCGCACACACAAACACAGGAGGAAAAACTAGAACCCTCTGTGGTTTTCATTGAACATGAAACACCGGGTGAAATCCTGCATGTAAAGTGAATCCTGGATTTAGCAAACAGCCACAAGTTAGCTAGCTCCAAAGAGTTTATTATACTTTGTATATTTTCTGACAGCTGCTATTAGTGGTTTCTTTGTTACTTGCGTCATAGAAGAAATAAGATGCCTCCTGACTTCTGAAAGGGGTGAAAGAAACCAAACAAATGTACGTCCACACACAAAGACCACCGAGCCTATGTATGCAAATGATTGTATTAGAATAATGTGAGAGGTGAAGTCATGCAAGAACTTTTTATTTATTTTGTTTTTTTTGTAGCTTTGGGAGAGGAAGCACATTTCGGCTCTCCTGTTAATTCACTGCATCACGTTTTTGTGTGTACAGCTGAAGAAGAGGTTGTTTCAAAATATATTTCTATCCACTTCTCACCTCTTTTGGTTGAGGGTGGCCATTCATGTCAGGTGTTCACACTTTTGGCTTTGCACATGTTCAGACAACACTTGGCACTTATTATTCCTTTTTGAGGAGAGACCCTCACGTTCCTTGAACCTGTTTGCTCTGGCTTAAGCAAACACACGCTGCCAGATGAATTATTTTCACCTGCAAATTTCTGGTGGAAATGCTCCTTGCTGTCGCATAGGGTGCAGCAGCAGGTCCACATGCTGACAATGCGGAGCAGTCAGTTCATATCACTTCATGCTCGTTCCTTTTGAGTCTCCGCTTTGAGTCTCTGTGAACGTGACCAGACCAGAACGAAAAGAGAACAATCCGTATTTTTCCCTCGACACATAACAAATGAACTGAAAACTACAGACACCAGCGTATAAATGGATTGCAAAGAGGCATGGTCTTTGTTTGAGCCTGAGTTTTTAAAGGTCATCTAGATCCGCATATTTAATGTGACACTTATATAGATTAAGTTTTCCAGGTGCTCACTTCCCAGCATGCTTTGTTCCTTTAAACCGAAACACAATCACTTTCTGAGGGTTCACCCCATCAGGGTGAAGCAGACAGCAAAGCCAACCATAAAATCAGCTGCATAAAAGGGAAATTATATCTGCGGACACACAAAGTGGGGAATGGCCACATGATAAATCAGCAAATGAGAAATACAGATTGGTGCCATGGCAACGCGGCCCTTTGAGCCACACAAACAAACAGCAGGAGCAGAAATGGAGAGGTTGAGAGTGAGCAGCAATTAAAAGATTTTCTAATGCACTTCCTTACAACAACAGCAAACAGATCTTTGCATTGCAGTTGGGACTGAATTGATAATGTGTCTGTCTTTCCGCACTGAAGGATGGAAAAAGGGATGTGGAGGAGGAAGAGGTGTGAGATCCTGTTTCCAGCTGTGCTTCAGACTCATCTGGGAACATCAGGACCGGAGTGAGTGATGAGGAGATAGAGCTGGGCTTTTCAGATGAGGATGAAGAACATGTACGGTACGTGTCATCCTAACTGGGTCTTCAGTCTGCTGCGTTTATTTGACACTCGGTTGGTCACAAGATACTTTAAAGTAAACTCTACTTTTACAGAATAATTTTTTATGTGCCGGGGTGGGAAAATTCAGATTTGGACCTCATACGTGGTGTCCTGGAGTTAAACAGATTTTATGTGTAAATACAGCGCCAAGCCTTTGAAGTACAAACAGAACTCTGAAGAAAAAAGCATGAAGGAGTCAGAGTTATTATACTTTAATGTGTCTCACTGCGAGATATCACTCGCTTATCGGCAAACGCCAGCCGACAAATGAATTTTAAATCTCTTCTTGGTCAAGAATGTTAGTTAGAAACAGTGGCTCCACTTTTATGGGCTTAAAAAACAACAACAAAAATAAAACTTATTTCCTTTCACTTGCTCATAAATGTTTTTAATAAACATGTCTTGATTAGCATAGTTCATTCAAATCTGTTCATTCTGGTTTCTAATAAATGGAATTCCATTGTTGGAGAGAAGTTTCCACTTCTGTCTCCCTGTTCGCAAATGATCTTAAAAAATAGGGAACAGAACTGGATGAAATCTGGTGGGCAGAAATCCCTCGACTCAGCGCATCAGGCATCAGTTTAACCCATTAAGCGACCGTTTTAGCTTTCTTTTCTTTTTTGGGCTGGTGAAGAATCTTACATTTAGACATTAAGCAAGAACACAGAGACAGCAACATACAAAATATGTCGAATAGACGTGTTCTATTTCTTGTTGCAAATCTGATAATGTGTTCAGGAAACAGCTAATCTGGCTCTGAAGGTGAAAAATCACTAATTGCATTTTAATTGCTGTGAACTCCAGTTACTGTTTGTCAAAATTTGTCAGCTTAATAGCCGTACTAGGTTTCCATCCCTCTTTTTCCAGTCAACCAATATGAGCTTCATCTAACTCTCTGCATAATTTCACAAAATGTCAAAAGTAACATTAACACATTCTCTCTAAAATTATCAACAGCGCTAATTCAGTTAAGTCTGCTCCGGATCTCGCCGAGCTTGCGAGGGACGTCCCGGCCACAAGCCACCTGTGCAAGTGAAGCACAAATGTGATTATATTTACTCTACGCTGAGATTGGATGGCAGGAAGGGCTCTTTGAATGGGACTCTGTGTGACTCTGAGATCTTATAACTGGATGCTTTGCAGTGGTCGAGGGTCTATTTGCCGCTGCGCGCCCCCACAAAGGTTTATCCCTCCACTTATCATTCCTCAGCCATCAGCAGCTCCGCCATGGAGCGACACCGGAGCCCAATGCCTCATACAGTACACACACACGGTGATGACAACAACTGCTGATGAATGCTGGAGCAGAGATTAATAGACAACCCATTAAGGGAGTAATTCATGTTCAATATGTTTGTTTTGTCTGTTTTCTGAGCCACTATACAAATAATCTAAATTGACTGATGCGCTCTGGTTTGTGTAGATATAGGACACTAAAATAAAGAGTAAATTCCCCACATCAGGGATGTTTCCGAGCATCAGAGCTAAATATCCGCTGGGTTTTAAAGTGTCTGAGACGTTTTGGCCACCGCTGAAAAACAAGATGTCAACATGCACTCCGTTCTCTGTTTATATCTCAGTCCCTGTCTCTCTCTGTACTAGTCTCATCAAGTGTGGAGCCTTTCAGACGTCTCGCTCTGTGGCCGAGTTCCAGAGGGACTGCTGTGACCATAAACTATCTTGGCTCAAACTAAAAGGATAGATAACCCTGCTTTTCATAGCAGGCGTGCAGAAAGTCTGCTGAAGCATTAGAGCCAAGTAGATGTATGAAGAGGGAGGGAGGGAGTTTAACTTGAAGTTTGTCTCAGTCACCTCGTACGGAGACTAAGTGAAGATGAGGAGAGACAGAAGTTTGAAGTAGGAGAGAGCGCGTGGATGTCAGCCACAAATTGAGTTAAAACTGTTTAGTATTTAAAAGGACTGTTGTTTGGCAAGCTGATAGGTGCTGAGCAGATTTGTACCGGTCGTAATATTTCAATTTGTGACTTATATAAGACAATTTCCAGGTGTGCTTGTAAAAATTCGTGTAAAACCCAAAATATGCGTGTGTGCAAGTTGGCATTCCCGCCAAGGATCACGGAACACTTTATGAATAATCATGAACAGATGAACTTCAGTGGCAATGAAATTAGCAAAGGAGAAAGCTTGACTTTAATTCATATTTGCTTCACGTTTAGATTCGGTTCATACATGTGCAGACGTGCCGTGTCCCTGTGAGGTCACATCGGCCGGAGCCACGTTCAGGCGGAGCCTTTCCCAACATCCTTGGATCAAGTAATTTCAGAGAGTGGCGAGCTGTTGTGTCATCCACATAAATTACACAAATGCACAAGAACAAAAAGGGGCACACAGCGGCTTCTCTTTAGTTATTTTTGTTTCCCGTTTTTCAAAGGTCAGCGTTAAAAAAACATTTGTTATGAAAACTTAATGAGCGCCAGAGGAATTGGCTTTCTTTTTTTTTCCAGCTTTGTTTTTTGGCGTCAGACGGCGTGCTTATGACAAGGCGTTCTGCATCGCTCTCAGCCGTGGATTTATTTGGTTTGACTTACTTACAATGGAAACTGCTGAAGGGCAAACTGTCTGCTCTGGATGACGGAGAGAGAGCACTGGGGTCAAGAGGTCAAAGTCCCGGCAGAACACAGGACCTAATGTGACTTGTTAATAAAGTTGTTTATACGCTGCTGCACCAGCGCATTTATAATCCTGGACATTATTTGACATCATATAATTACTGTGTATAAATCTCAAATTCATATTTACTTACATTTTCACTTACGTCAGTAATATTGAATGTCACGTGTTACATGTGACATTCAACTGATCATACTGAATGTTGTGCCATTTTTATATTAATTACTGTGTGCAAGTACAATTAGCATTAAATGAACAAATAGAAGACAAACAAATGGACATTACACTTTAAATGTAATTTAAATGTAATGGATTTAACTTCTACAACATCCGGTGTAACAATGTATAGTATAAATGTACTCATTTTTAGGAACAACACACAGAATGTTTTCCTTCTCTGTTTCATTGCCGGCTTCACTTCAAAATGCCTACAAGCCAATTTTAATGTATTCAGACTGGTAATGAAGGAGAAAATGAAAAATATTGTTATAGTGCTTAATGCAGTACAGGCATAAATGAGTTTACCAGTTTACAAGTCAAGCATGACTGGGGTGACGGTTGTTTTTACTTCTATACTTTGTAATATTTATATTTCGATTATAGACATTTCTACATTTTGGAAATGCCACATTTAGTGTATTTAATCATCTGAATAATTTAGCCACCATCTCCTTACACTGCCAACAACCTAAATCAAATTGTAACCATAAGCCAAAGTCAAACAGGCGTTTGATCGAGTGAAGATTGGCTAGTTATATAAATACAGATTCAAACGGAGGCCAGTGTGACCTTTGACTTTCAAATTTTGATGTATTGTAGAAGACGCCTCATTAAATCTAAGGCTTGTCACATGGATGACTGACTGTTAATCACCCCATGCTGCGTGTATTGGGCAAACGCCGCCGGACTCAGACGTGTAAATACTGTAAAATGCATCGTTGACATCGAACAATGGAAATGTAATAATTTCTTCAAACGGTTTAACGATATTCTGAAAAAAAAAAAAAAAATCAACTCACAGTCAAGCCGTACATCTCGTGTAGGAAACAGTATCAGGCAGACTTGAGACAGTGCAACAGCTGGACTTGGACAAATCTTCTAACCACCATTTTACAGCAGCTATCACACAGCTCTGAGACGAAAAATACGCCTGGCACTGACCGCGGTTCACGAGGACCAGACTTCTCCCTTCACAGCGTGACTCCCCTGGTCTGCCAGTGACATGGGAGATGAATGGCACCGCAGGCCGGCCAGCGCTCGGCTGTAGAAGACAAATGAGAGCAAAGCCCACCAATCAGGGCCAAGACGCCCATGTCATCCACGGGGCGGCGGAGGAGTGAGTAATTTGTTTCAGGTTTGAATATATCACCAGGATTGACGTGAATGTAAGTGGAGTCAAAGCGCAGAGATTGAGGTCTATATGGACTCCGGTGAGCTCATTGTGTATGTTCAACAAGGCCGTGGGAATGATTGGAAACCATCTTTTAAAATTATTAGACGGAAATTGAAGAATTCAACGAACCATTATTTAACTTAAAGAATTAGCGTTAAAAAACCTGTTAGTGAAAAATAGGTAGCAGCGCTTTTTGTACGCAGGACTTTCTGGCCAAAGAACACACACGACATGATACACTGAGACTCTTATAGCACAGCCTCTGCTTTAACTTTCCCAAACTTATACAAAGTCTTCATAAAAGCTCAGCTTATGGGCGCATAAATGAGGATGAGTCTTTGTGAGAGTACGGTCACATCCCACTCTGCGATGATGTGTATAGTCCTGAGGACATTTATGACTCTCTGTAATGGATTGTGGCCCATTAAAGATTCCCTAACTGCTCCTCTTTATTGCCAAGCAGATTTGTGTTTGGCACAGATATTTTCACTTGAGAGCAGTACGGTTTCAATTAAGTGCGCCGACCAGTTTCAAGTGCCTGCTAACTTCCACATTTTTAGTATTCTTCATTTGTGACTTTATTTTTCTCACATTTGATGAACAATAGCTGCGCCCGCTTCCTCTGCCTTCTTTAATAATAGTCTTGGTATGAAATAATATTTATTCTGTATTGATTTGGAAGCAGAAACGCTCTCCAATCCACACCACATTACTCACAATTTCTCTCAACCAAACAAAGACCTGCTCTATTCACTCATTTGCTCACTCACTCAAGGGCAAGGGCCCAATTTACTCGAACAGAAACACACCTTCCCTCATGCATGCATGTAAATACTGTATGTTCATTCACATATACATCACAGGAAAAAAAACACACATGCATGCACACTGAGCACAAAGGCCATTCATCTGTTTGTTTATATCAATGATTTCACATAATTACAACTCTGTTTTGTCAGGGTCTGTAGAGTTGGAGAGTACATGCTTGCTCTTGGCAAAGAGTTATATTTTTCATTCCAGAAGCAGTAGTGTGGGGGATGGAGGGTTCATGAATAATGCTCTTGCCGTTGGCATAACAAGGACAAGATTAATCCCCTCACACAAACACCAAGCCCTTTTTCTGATTAATTTCACATTTAGAATTTAGTAATTGTACAACTCAGACAGTTGAATATACAGCTAATGAGATTTACACATGCTCTTTGGACCGAGGTCTTGCTCAGCTCTATATATATTCTTTGCAGTGCGCATAGAGTAGCATGCTTTCATTCAGAAATGTGGTGTGGTGACTTTCACTGTAAATTTCCATCATTACTATCAGGCGCAGTACAGAACAGTATTTTTGTAATATAGCAGTATTGTATAATACTGCAGATATAATGTTTGGAAACAAAATTAGAATTACTCTTTATTTTTAATAACTAAACCAACAATGAATTGGTGTGAAGTCTTTATTTATTTTTCCTCAGAGCACAAAATAAAATAAAATGCATTAATGTACATTAATGCCACACTGTGATAGTGGGTGACATGCTCCTCCGTTCTAATGTACACCAGCTCTGTAATTTATCTTGATATAATCCCAAACACACAGACGAGTTACTGTAAATATTTACTATAGCATTAAATGTGTATGAATCGACTGCTGAAAATAGTCCCCAACAATTTCTTCCACCTTTCTGCTCTGTTTCAGTTATATTTGCTCAAACTACAGTGCCCTGATGATGACTAAACCTCTTTTTATTTTTGAAATTGAATGATATCCAGTGAACACGGGGCCATAAATGAGGGTAGAAGAATCAGAAAGGGATGAGAAACAACTTACATAAAAAACTGATTATGTATCAGTACGTCACACAACTTCATGCCAAATAACCCAAACTTCAAGGTTCAGTTTCCTAAAACAATGGCTTGAATTCAACATCAGCGTTTGTTTGGCTTCGAGTGAACTTCTGTCTTATAGCAAGAAAAATCAGGACACTCATGACACACTTTGAAAATCATAAACTGGGTATTTGGGGATGTAACATTTTTTTTAGCGAAAATGCCTTTGCTATTTGTTTTCAATTATTTATTTAGAATTAAATCCAGCTCAACATTTACTGGACATTCCCAGTCTAGCACATTGGATGCACAAAAAAAGGCACATGAACCTTGAAAATAAGTTAAAAAAAAAAAAGTAATAAAAATGAGGAGACACTTTCACACAAGCCGGTGAACATTTGAATGGCTGCTTTTCTGGCCCTGATTAGTCCCACATTCTTGTCAAAGTAGACGTGTTGTTTTTATTTTCATGCTCCACCAGAGGACAGGGAGGCGAGGGCGAGAGGGGAGAGCTGAAACGACCGTGACCAGAACCATACGCCGTAGCTGAGACTTTCACTGCCGCTCATATCATTTCAAAACTGTCCAAAAAGCACTTCTCTTTGGACACTTTAACCAGCTGAGCCGTCTTTCATCTTTCACTCTGCCTAACAACCTTTGTTGGTTCTGTCCAATCTGGATTTCATTCCCCCTCTCTGTCTCACACTGAATAATGCCTTTGTAGTCACTCCCTTCGTGTCCAATATTTAACATGTACCAAGCGACAAGGCAAGGAAGTAACCAAGAATGTTACACACTAGTTACTGGCCCTGAGAACCAATATACAGGTTAAAAGGTCGGACACTTTTCTGAGCTGTGAACCGGCGTACGAGGAGTAATCATGTCTAAGAATGTCATTGTCAAATTCACAAGACTGTAACAAGAAACTTGGTTTCAGCTATTACTCCAAAGGGACCCTGTTAGGGCCGAAGTGCCATTTTTACCAGCATGAAAGTGAGAAAGTCAAATCTACTGACTCACAAATAGACTGTGAAGCAGAAATGGGAAATAGATCACCTCATTGCTGAAGCCTGTGCGCAGGCTTACGGGTGAGCAGCATTAATGGTGGCATGTTCCCATCTCGCACATCTGGTTCACATGATCAAACAAGCCATTAATTCTACTGTTTCCAAAAGAGGGAGCGAAATGGTTTAACTTGTAACACTCTGAGGTTAAAGGTGGAACCTGTGAGTCAAATGTAAACAACAGTGTCACCCAGAAGAGAGCCAAAACACGTGAGTAGACAGATGCCATCACTCTCAAATTCATTTATAAGTCTGTAACTACTTGGACTGACAACTGCATTGAAATCATATTTAATCTCTGATGGTGTTAACAATTAGGATGTACCATTAACAATTCTTAACTGCGTTCAGTTTTCCAATAATCCCAAAGACTCATGGGAACTGTATACGTTATACTCAGCTAGTACACCAAATAATTTAACCTATCCATTCTCAGTGTAATTTAAGGAATCTTGAATGTGAAAAAGCACAGACCAGCATGCCATAACTAAAGAATAACAAAATGAAAATTAAAGAATAGTAGGTGAAGCGTTGTAAGTTTTATGGGATAGAAAATTCATACTTTCTTAGTTCATTATAATAAAAATACACAATTATGCACAAAAAGGAATGAATGAATTAAGTTCTTTCTTTGCTTGCTCTTAAAATTTACATTTAATGTAATGCAAGTCACGCTTTTATAGGAAAACAAATTAAAGTTTATGGCTTCAGAGCATCATTTCAGTTGAATTGAGCTTTGTTGCTCATCAGTTTGAATTGTATTTGCCAAAGTAATTGCTAAAATGTAGAAACACTGACAACAGCCTGACAGACACTGAGACACAAAGCTGGCAGGTTGTAAACAAGTCCAAATGAAGCCAAACTATCTGAACCACTTCACTGAAACATGGAGGTAAGCAGAATAAATCTTTCATTACCGCCCAGGAAACCTGTCTGCCTTCCACAGCTAAAGAAAGTCGACAATGAGTGTTTAAAATGAAGAATTTGGGTAATAATTTTACCATTCACTAACCATTGGCTTGTTAACAACCTGTCTGATTGTCTGACCGCTAAGTGCTTTATGCCCCATCTAACATATTTTTTAGAAATTCCCACAATTCAGCAGTTCACTTGCTGAGTACAATGTTATCAAGATTGATAGAAACAATGGCCAAAACCATAAAAGTAGAGCCCAAGTTCTCATAAAGCTGAACTCATAAACCTTCAGGCTGCATGTGTGGAGTTTATGATGTTGAACGGCATATTCATGGCTTGGTAAAACTTGTGAAATCAATCTGGACAGAGAGAAAGACACTGGGTTTTTGAAAGACTGAAGGACGAAAGAGAGTCAGAGCCATGTAAATAGTTTAAAGATTTTTTTTTTTTTTTTGCCAACAAATATTTGAGTCTAATTAAAATGAGTGTGGGAGTGAGTCTCAGATGAACCAGACAGGCTGAGAAAGACAGCAGAGGAGACAAGAAGAATTTTTCCAGTGAACTTAATTGCTGGTAACTCGCTTACATCTGTAAACACATCTGTGGATATCTCTTCCCTTCCCAGGTCCAAACTGCATGCGAGAAAATACTGCATTCAGTGGTGATGTGGAGTGCGATTGGGGCAGGACTGGTTTAGAGGAAATGGCCTACGATAGTGTGTCCTGATTGACTTCTTTTGTTACTCAGTCCCCTGCTGAATGGGAGCACAATTTTAGGAGTAGACACATCATTAGCCTGATGTGGGGATGGCTATGCTCCACTGCATGGGATGAGAATATGTCAAGGCATGATGGACCACACATGTTGTATCCCGACCTACAGTGCACAGCATGTAGAACTGCAGAAACCCCTTTTGTCTTCACGTTTTTACTTCCTTCCTCGCCTCTAAATGCCCTTCCACAATGCCCTTTGCAAGCAGACAAAAACTAATGGGATTCAAAGGACAACTGCAGCACGTCGTGATAGACAGAGATTTATATAGAGGGATGAGTTGGGAGAGTGATGGAGTTGTCTACTGCAGATCCAGTCCCCACATCTGTCTGGTTCTACTTGGCAGCACTTCTGAGCAATTCAGTTTGGAGAGAGATATGCAGGTGTGTTTTTTTTTTTTTCCCCCCTCCACAAACAGATGCATCAAGCTAAGCCGAGCCAAGCAGCAGACGGACGGCAGTGTCAGATGCATGAAAAGAAAAATGTTTTGTTCAGGCTCAAGCTGTGCATTTGGGAGAGACGTGCTTTTAGCAGAGTGTTTAAACAAAGTGGCTGTTTTGCATTTTTTGGCACAACAGTCCATTGCCTTTGTTTTGCCTCCACAGTGGAGCCGAATCACCTGAGGCTTTTGGGAACAGGGGAAAAAAACTTTATGTATGGCACTTTGGATAGCTAAAATACATAAATATACCTGCCTAAAATGCTCTTCAACCTACTCAAGTCCTCCAGACTAAATAACAGGTTGTTTTCTGATCTGTGCTGTTTTGTTGTTTATCAGTGGTTACAGCTATAAGTGTTACATAATAATTCATATGTTGCTGCCTCATCGTGGCTTTGGTTAAAAAGAAACCAGCAAACAATGTTAGTTGCAGACAGGAAGTGGACAGTAGTCTTGGGTGTCAAAAAACGTATCCAAACATTTTATAATTCTACTTTGACTGTTTCCAAACTCCCTATTTAATTTTTTTTTATGTCCTCTTTTACCTCTCAATTATTTGTTTCACTTTCCTACAAACATTCAATATAGCTGAATGAACTTTTTGGTAGAGTTCTCATTTTTTGAACCACACTCTTTATTTAAATGGGCAAAAACTGAACTCCAGCTGAGAAAAACACTTTTCCTTGTATCCACAATGGCTAACCAATGTGTTCAAGAGGCAAAGCCGAAAACATATATTCAGACTTTTTTTTTTTTTTAAACCAGTGCTTCAGGCCCTCACTGAGCATCCTCCATGTTGCACTGTATCTCAAAAACACAGACAAGCTTTGTTCTTTAACAATGCTTCCTGCACACTAAATCTAGAGGCCACGACCCAGCGAGACACTTCTTCTTCATCCTCTGTTTTCCAGCTGGGTTACAGTGGGAAGTCGTGTAAGTGCCTCAGACATGTACCTGGCTCGTCTTGCGGGAGAGGAAGCAGGAAATACTTGGCATTGCAGGGCTGCTTTGTACCCTATGGGAGATAATGGGCACCGTGCTGGGAGACAGGGATGTGCCCCAGGCCATGTTCCACATTAGCACAGTGCGCCCCATCCACTCTGTCTGGACAGGAAGAAGTCTTTACTGTCATCACTCTGTGTCTCTGCCCTTATAATACCCGCTTCTGAATAACTCCTGGTGTATTTTTGTTGTAAATCCACAGTTAATAGGTATCATTCATTTTCCTCGACAAAGCAGTTTGCTGTGTGGGAAGTTGGTGTGTGATGTGAACACAAATTGAATAATGTTTTGCTAATCAGCGGGAGATGGACAGGAGCAAAATAAAGCCAATAACAGATGTCACGCTTTCATTACCACCCACCTGTGTCACAGAGAAAAAGCGCATACATGTAATGAATTACAAATTCAGGTTTGTTTTCCCCAGATTATACCTTGACCTGATCTTGGCCTTGCAGCAAGCGCCTCTACAGATTTGCTGCACAGAGCTGTCGGATGACTGTGATCCATACAGTGAGCTCATCAGTGTTACAGAAACAATGAAGAAAACACCTGCATCCCAGGAGTGCTGCATTTGCAAGCCGGTACAAGCTTTGGTCTTCATCCAGGGAGAGATTGCATTTTGAAAAATGTCATTACTTCTTAATGTAAACAAACACAGGTGATGCAAATTCAAATTTCAATCAATTTTGATATGCCTCATATAATAATCGCTGTCTCCCTTTTGAAAATCTGTTCTGCATCTTTCACCACAGCTTTAAAATCACTCAGGTTGTTTCACAGAAATAGTTTTTTGTGGCTGACGGTAAATATTGTGCATTGAGATTTGCAGATAGAGGAGCTACTTGGCCTCCTACCTGTAGGGGGCGCCCAATCCCCCATAATTCCCCTTCATTTAGTCTTCTGGTATTTTTATTTATGTTTTATTATTATTATTATTTATGTAATTAAAAAAATAATTGTAATTCGTTGAGAGATGCATTGTTAAATTTATATAATAAAAATAAAATTAAATATTTTCTGTGTCTATGTAATGACGACGGCGAGGTCAAAGGTCAGCCGGGAATTTAGCTACGAAGCTGCGACAAGGCCGCGATAAAATGTCATATAAAACAAACGATAGAGCAGCAAAGAGAAGTGAAAAGATAAGGAAATGTCACAGAGAATGACTTTCGAACTAATAACTAATATTTTTTTCCTGTCCCCCCTCCCAAAAAAAAAAAGTCAACTTGATAGCGCTAGCAAAGAGGCTAAATAGCGTGCTAACGTTAGCTGCTCCAGCTGCCGTCATCTCCACCTGAGTCAGGTAAGCACTTTAACAGCTCCGTCTCACAGCTGATCACTGCATTGTGAGGCACATTGTTGGCACTGACAGCACAGCCTGAAGTCTGCTGGTGTGATTGTTGAGAAGAGGGAACATCTGAAGACGCTTTTCTGATGTGTGTTGTTGACACAAAGACGCAGATCCGGTCACTTAAAAAAAAAAAAACAAAAACAAAAACAAAACACAACAGTTGTGTCTGTGTACTGATGTTTGATATGGTGAAAAGCTCCTATTAGTTCTACCTAGACTTGATCTGTGTGTGTTTGTGTGGTTGTAGGCTAGTATATACTGTTGGTGATGTCCCATCAATGTGTTCATACAGTTGTGTGTTTTTAATTGCATATGTCTGTTGTCTGTCAGTGTAAATTGAAATCTTTACCACCTTATTTTGTGCTCCAATAGCATGGTAAGACAAACATGACCGCAGCCTATATATCACATTATTGACAGGTTTATATCGACTAATGGAGAAAACACAGTCACTATACAAGAAGACGAAGAGAGCAGAGATTCTGGTTTATTGAAAAAGACCGGTATTTGGAAGGACAGAAGTCTGTTTTAATTTGGACCCCAGAGTCTCTGAGCTGTAATAAAAACTCCCAAGACGGTGGAAAATGATATTGTGCCATTTACAGAGATAAGTGCTTTTCCAGTCTTTGGAACAAAAAATAGTTTGTGTGTTGAACCTCCAGTTAATGTTTACCTGGCCCGCAGCCACCGCTTTGCCAGTGTGTGTTGTCTAGACATCGGCATTTCAACACACATGTTTACAGCCTCTGACCTGTGCTTGCTCTGTCTTGGGGTTAACCATTGCAACATAATAGACGCCTTCATTTTAAAGTTTTAGAGGTTGCTTTTCCTTTTCGACCTCTTGAAGGCCAATCTTTGTTGACATCTCGAAACATTAGAGAGGCCACTGTTGGTGCATCCTGATGCCAGCAATGGCGGCCCTTAAAATGCGATGGAGGGACGTATACAGTGATGTATTGCCCAAGTGTTGCATTGAAATTCTTCTGCCAGCGTTCTGCTGCCACAGACTGAGGAGGAATGTGATAAATGCCCCTTCATGTCACAGACATAAGTGCTCCCATAGATTACTGCAACACATCGGACACCGCCTGACACAAATGTGTTTCGATGACGGCTCATCTTTCTTCTTGCTCATCTCGCTCTCTTTTTTTCTTTCCTCAATATGCCAAGGACCTTTGGACAAACAGGTTAAAAATATCATCCAATCACAGTCTAGGAGTAGAGACAAGATTGTGCGGGAGAAGCAGGAGAAGAGGGTTTGAGAGTTTCAGAAGTAGGTTTTTAATTCGGAGCACACTGAAGGACAGCAAGAGTGTGAGGGTAAAACACACTAACCTCGCCTTAACGAAGACGTCCCTCTGGGCATATCTGGCCCCTGCTGCAGCCCGCGGCATCAAACACGCCGCTTGGGTCTTCCTATCAGTCGTCTCAGCAGGATTAGGCAATCACCGCTCTTCCACACCACATCAAAACAGAAGATGCATGCACAGAATGTCCAAAGGCAGCCATCTAAGTCTTGACTTGTCACCACAGAATCATTTGCTCAAACTCATCAGTCGAAAATAAATAGATCCACCCCTTCTGGATCATTTAGAAGCGAACTGTGCGGCTGGTAGTATTAAATGTGATAAGTGCCTTGCCCATGCCTTTGCTACTGAGCTATGTCGCAGCGTTTCATTCCCATCAACCCTCCCAGATCCCATCTGTTTAGTGCTAACTACTAATACTGCTGTCTATGACATGGACCTGGGTCTGCTTTTTTTCAGCGGATTACTAATGGACTAATGAGGATATTACAGTTTTGTGACTTCAGCTGACCTCAGCTTGTTGTGTTCTTACATCTTCTAACATTAGTTAGTCCAGGCAAAGCTAGCTGGAAAAATGTTAAATACTTTAGGATACATCTTATTAAGCAGTCGATTATGTAACCAGGCTACAGTAGATGTGTAACTAGGTTTCTAATCACCTTTTTCTTTATACACATGTGGATGACCTCAGACAAATTCAGAGCATGGCATCTTGATAGAAAGGAGAGATCACTGCGTACTTAAAATAATTTCATGAAGTGTCTGCAATGCTGATCATTTTTCTTATAGGGTATAGATGGGGAGACAGAAGGCCAGGACATCTAACATGAACAATTAAGACATGACACGGAAAGCTAGAATCTATATGTAATGTGTGTGCGTGTGTGTATATATATATATATATATATATATATATATATATATACACCATATATACATTCTTAAGCACTTAATAGTAATTGAATTATTTACATAATTTCTTTTTTCACGATAAACTCTGGCATGTGTTGTCCACTAATAATGGATAACAAGTAGTGATTTGTCAGCATGTATTTCCTGTACAAAATTGAAGTACATTTATATCTCACTGTACAGATTATATTAATATATATTTATATTTTATCTCCCAGTAGAGTTTAAAAACATTATTGTTAGTGTGTAAAATATTTTCACACCGCAGCAACATGAGCTGTGGCCCACCCAGCGTCAGCTGCAGCCCAGAAACATATCAGCATGACAAAGCAGGAGGCTGAATTACAGCACACATCCTATTGCTGTTAATTACAGTGGGAGGAGGAGGTCTGTCCTAATTACAAAGAAGGGCTGGCAAAGCCAATGCAGCCCGGAGAGAACAGGGCAGGAGACCTCCCTCCTCCTCATTCTGTGGTTTGGCTTTAATAAAGACCCACTGACTTTTTCCCCCCAACCTGCCGCCGTGCGTGGTGGCTGCTGGTGCTGCCGTTTTCCAGTAAGCCAGGAACACACTTGCCAATTTAAGGCCCCATAATAACCTCACTTTGGCCAAAGCAGCTGTTTTTCCAAGTCTGTGGTTCACATTTTTCACAGCAAAGAACACCGTGGACGAACCTTTTTTTTTTTTTTTTTTTTTTTACTACGCTTATTATTACATTACTGAATGTTGTCTCAATATCAAATATTTTTAGGTTTCTTTCTTATCTATAGACTTCTCTGGCTGTGAGCTGGTTCCTGAAATCGTCCTAAATTCAATTGAATTTGTGAGCATTGTTGGGCAATTGCACTTTATAATGGTTTTAAGGATTACAATCCAGTGATATTACAGGTGCTATTATCAGTCGTTTCTTCCTTAGTTGCATATTTGGTTGGTTTACCTTTTTCATCTTCTTCCCACCTGCAAACAAGTGTGCATGTGTTCAAGTTTTTTTTAGTCTGTACCTATATGTCAGAAAGACAAGATACTCTGGTTTTAAGTGTTGGTTATGTAGCATAACTTAACTAGCCATAACGGCAGCTTTTTTCTTTATCCCTGCACCTCTGCTTCATTCTTTTTTTCCGTCTGCCTCCATATCTATTTTTCTGACATACTGTCTCTGCTCCACTGTTTTTCCTCCACAGCACCTTTTTTCCCACCTTCCTTTTCCCCCCTTCTCTCTTCTTCATCTTTCTGCCTATCAGTGGGGCATCAGTGCATTTCATCTTCAGTGTGGGAGCTTTGTGATAGGGGTTAATGGATTGGGCAGGATGAAGCATTGTGTCCCGCTGTCGGAGATTGCCATTTGTTTTGTGTGGGATCAATGAAGAGATCCGGGCTTGGTGCCTGCCGGAGATGATGGACTAATGTCTAACAACAAAACCATAAGAAACTGTCAGTGGGAAGACACATCGCATCACAGCATCCACTCTGCCTTAATTTTACATTTTCCAGAGCAAAATATTTAAACCCTTTATGCTTGAAGTTGGGCTTTCTGAGTTTTATAACATTTTTATGTCACCAGGAAAGTGAAGTACGACAACGACAGATGTTGATTTGATTTACATTGGATTTGATGATGACATGAGTTGGGTGGAATCCATATTTCCGTATTTCTTAATGGTGTTTGCACCCTTGGGGATTGAAAGAGTATTTCTCACTAAACAGTGTTAAGGACCAGACAACACTCAAAACACAAATTTAAGTCCTTGGCTTGGGGGTTTGACAGCTGTAAGACACAAAACATACAAATGAACTGCTTTTGTTCTAGTGTAATATCCTGCTTTTAACATTTCCCATGATGACTGTCTTGTGAGTGTTTACTTAGCTTGAAGGGAAATCCAAATATATGCTAACGTAAAGTTTTTATCCTCATTTTTTTTTATTTGTTATATTGGCTGCAGAGACTTAAACCACCACTTCTGAGAAAATTTTGACTCAAATGTGCTGCAGTTTTAATGCAATTATGGCCACACCTGGAGCCTTTCTTGGTCATATAAGTGAGAGCTGAATAGTGTTATTTCATTTTTGCAATGCTGGCACAAACCATCTTCTCCTGTTTGTACTACAATCTGGTCTGTGCACAAGCTTGACCCTCAATATATATGAAAAATATTGATTAGTGCTGCTTCAGAGTGAAGTGTTTGAAATGAAATTATCTGAAGTGGTCTCCGTCCACACACACTCTCTCCTCACTTGTCAAACGATTGGTTCTTCAGCTCTCAGACTCTCAAGTTTGCTCTGCACTGCCAACATCTCTTATGTAAACCTCTCAATTGTGCACCCCACAGATAGCTACTGGTCCTAAACCTCTCCCAATGAGGCGGCCTCCTCCCACCTGTTCCCTTCTCTAGATGGCCTGGGCTTGGCCCAGCTGTCTGACAGAGGCTGCAAAGTTATCTGGTCATGTGAGAACCGTGTCATATAAAACGAAAATCAAAGAAACCGGGCCCGTCCTCTTCACCCCTCTGGGGTCCTCTGTGTCAGATTTGACACACCCTGGGACAGCCGGATTTCCTAAAGCTGCCGTGCAGAATCAGGATCCGCGTGGGGCATTTGAGTGGGGGATCGGAGCTTCTTTGGTTTGTTTACTTTATTTTGTCTTGCATCATTATCTCATGAATGGAAAAGCCTTAATTTGACATGCAGTGATGACTTGCTGCTTGTGTCCCCCCGCACGCAATCAGCTGTCCATACGGTCCAACACACTATATTTAAACGCAGGGATGCATAACGCGATGAAATTTCAACCTCTGCAGTGTCCGTGCTCCACATGTTCCTCCTAGAGCTGATACTATTAGTCAGAGTTATCAATTTAGAATATTTCCTGCTAGTTATGAAATCGGGCAGTCTGCCATCACCTTGTGGTGCTCTGATTGAATATAACTGTTCTCTCACCCCAGCGTGCCCCTTGTTAGGTAAAGTGAATTTTACTAATGCCTGCTGTGGGCTAATGCCTTCTTTTACAAGCCTAATAAGAATAATGGCCCATCATATATTCTGAGTCATCTTGATCTCACGAGACAGGCTGTAAATGACTGATGAATTATATCTCTGCTTTCTCTGCACTTACTGTATGATGGTGAGAGCACACTTTTAAAAAAAAAGGCGGCTTTGAACTTTACAGCAGTGTGTATGCATGGAGGCCTCAAATTTACTAAAGCATTACATTTTTTTTTCTTTCCTCAACTCCACATAGCAATGCTATCATATAAATGGGCACAAATGACATTGGGTTTGAGTATAACACAAGCTTGTGCGCACACACACACACACACACACACACACTCTGCTTACGCTGTGTGGTGAATAAATCCTGCCAAGCCATAAGGCAAAGCCAAATGAGAGAAGCTGAGGAAAATAAATATTTTTGTAATTGTGAAGGCGTGCTGCTTTGAGCGTGGAGAAATGCCAGAATAACATGAATTGACTCTGACTGGTTTGGTCAGCAGACTAAAGCCAAGTGGATTAGGGACTCAAAGAGAACAGATTAATTATGTGATTGCACAGAAGCCATTGAACGCAAGTCAAGGAGAGCTTCAATTTCTTTTCAATTAGCTGCCTGCCCTGATTTGTGTAATGTCACCAAAGGCAAAGGATGCTCGTTTATATGAATGAGAAATCACCTAATTGGGTCGAACTAAGTGAAAATAGGCAGTTTTTACTGTAATCTGATTATTAAACCAAAACCTCTGAACAATTTGTTGCTGCTCAGGAGAGAAGGCGGTTGACATTTTCAGTAGTGGCTATTACACTGTAGCTAATGCTTAGTGTAGTTTTGTTGTTTGGCTTGGCTGTCACTGTCACCTCAGAATGGCAATAGTCCTAGACATGGGATATTAGGGCTCAACACCTACTCTTTTATTCATTGCTTGGTTGGATTGCTATGCCATCTGTGGTGGGCCCGAGGAGGGATTTGTCAGCGTTGCTATAAGGTCTTGGTTTTCACAGAGGGCAGAGCAGTCCAATTCAAATACTGCAACCAGCCTGGGTTTACCATTTTGTTTATGTCTGTCACCCATAATTTAACATTGGCTGGTGCATCTAAAAGTTGGGCCTGAAGGTTTGAAAGCAAGTACAACATCCCGAAATAATTCCACAGTAATTCCTCCTCTCATCTCCCATTTTGCTGAGAAAACAGGTACATGAGTAATGTTCGGAAACATAAACTGCACAACTACACATCTCCCAGCAATGTAGAGCAGCATGCTCGGGGGGCACCAAAAGGGCCGATGACCAACCATGGTACTGCACTCTGGTCAAGGGCCAAAGCACAATTCAGTGTTTTGAAAAATGTAAAATCTTCATAGTCTCACACAGTACGTAAGGGCTGCTACTGCCAGTGTTTTCTGGCTTTGTAGGTTGAGCTTTGACTTTATTTGGCAAGATTTTGAAGAGCCCACCACTGAGATTTGTGATACATTAATAAAATCAGACTGATGCACCTATTCCCAAAAGCAAAATAATATAATCCACAAACCAAGGTGTCAACAGTTTTTATTGGAAAAACTTTCAACCAAAGAAATAAGGATGAAGAAGTTGTCTATAGGGTATTCTGTGTAACAGAGACGCTGCTTTGGAGTGTGTTTGTGTTCTTAAGGAGTTTTACTTTACCAAAACAGATTAGAAAAATATGCAATTAGTGATATAAATTTCCATTGTGGTCAGGGAATAAGAGGAAAAATAAATTTGCAATTAATGTAATAGGGAGGGAAACCACATGTGAAAGTTTCACCTCACGACTGGACAAAAAAAAAACAAAAACAAAAAAAAAAAAACCTTAAACCTCAATTTAGTATTTTTCCAACCAGAACTCAAAGTAAAAAAAAAAAAACACAGAAAAACCAAACTGCATGGTGCACTGAGTGTTTTTAAATATATGAAAATAGCATAATCACTGATTAAAATAAATAATATCACTACAGCTATCAAATATATAAATATATAAACATAAATAGATTGTCGTTAGATTCTTGAGGTGTGATTCACCACTTCAGATGAGATTTTTCACTGCGCTTAAATTGAGATGAGGACAGAGAAATGTATTTCAGTTTCTGAAAGGATAAAAGCAAAACTATTTGTTTAGCTACACACAGAGATTCACAAAAAGTCAGTTTTTCTAAGTAATCTCACAAACATGAAAGTTTGTCTCTTGGCTGGAGCCTGATTAGCGTTCTGCAGATTAATCAGCAGAATAAGAACAACTACAGTGTGCCCTTCCTTTTGCTGGGTGAGGGGGAATTCCCACACAGGAAACTTAAGGGACGGCGAGACAACAAACTCCTAACAGGCATGTAATGAAATTAAGGACCTCATGGGCCCATCCAGCTCCAGGGCTACCCGTCCCAGGAGGTCTCGATAAGAGGCTAAGCTGACCTTCCATCCATCCTCACAGTTCAGAGGGTAAACTAGCAGAGAAATTGGACACTTGCTCACTGCGAGTTTCCAGTCTGTTTAAGGCTCTTGAGAGAAGGACAGACGAGGGTTAAATTCAGGCCAATCTCCCCAAATGTAGAAGAGTGTCCTTTGATTGCCCCCCATCCATGTGTAGTGTGCTGTTGAAGGGGAACCTGACACTGGCGTTGTTTTTGAAGTGCTGCGGGGGGGCTGATAACTGGTCTCATCGGCACAGATCCAGTGTACGAGCAGCCTCTCAGCCCCTATAAAAGACAGTGGCAGGTGTGTGACAGATCGGGGCGCTAAAGGACGTTCGGGACCCCCTAGAGATGACAGTCTCTTGGCCCGTCTCAAGAACTGATTAGGGGCCTGGCTGTTGGGGATGCCCGACCACGTCTAAGCGTCTGTCTTCCACTGCAGTTTTTCCATATGGCACTGCTGCTCTGCTCTTGGCAACCCGCAGAGACAGTTTCTCATTCTCTTGGAAAAGAAAAGTATTGTGCAGCAAATAGGAAAAGGGAAGCCTTAGATCATCGGGCAAAGCTCTTCTTTTTATCGCTCCAGGCTCACAGTTAAAGAGCCTTCATAAACAGGCTGCTGATAAAAGATAAATTGGTGTCATGTTTTAATCTTTTCTTGAAACTTAATTTTTTATCAAAGAGCTTATTGAGGTTTTACCTTTATCTTTTTGCAGGTTTTAGGACTAGGTTTCTTTGGTGGCTGGAAGCTCATTGTCGGCTCAGTCATTTTATTAAAAAATTAATTGAAACTGCAAAAACCACAAAAACAATGATCTTGCTGTTTCAATCAAAGTGGTGTTTTGAGTGTTATGATTGCCTTATTTGAATGTGTTTTTTGATTACTATTATCACCTGTATTACAATAATGTCAAGGAGCGCCAAGGGGAGGCTAAAGAGGGACTGTGGGGATTGGACGCTCGGTTGAAATATGAGGGGAATGAATCCTTAAGTCTCCAACTCGACCACAAGTGGCATCATTGTCATCACCTTGTTCTGATTTCATTTCATCTCTCGGCGCCACCACTGCAGGCAATATCTGGGTATTGAGTTACAGGAGGCCCACCTCTTATTATTTTCATGGGAACTCAAGGACAGGCAGTCTTGTGCAGAGATGGGAGGATATTTATATGAATGCATATAATGTTGTGTTCTCAGTACTCAGGGACATTTAGCGCCTATCTCCGAATAGCATCAGAGGCTTTCAGCCTGACAGAGTCATTAATATCAGAAGGGTTTATGTGTTTCATATTGCCTCCATGCCAGCTGGGACCGCATGCTTGATGAGCTGGCTAGTGTAGTAGAGGATGCACCATTCTTTTTCATAGCCTCATTCACTGTGTGAACTCAGCGTGTACCACTATCCAGAGATCATCACTTTGTCTCTATAAAGGTCAATCCAGTGGCCAAAGGCAGCCTTAACTTGACAGTTTGCTTCCATGGTTTGATATTCTGGCTCAAATCATTGATTGCGATGGGGCAGATGTGCTTAGGTTTAGTCAGAAACAACCTGTTTAAGTTGCCAGTTGATTTAACTCCATCTGAAGCTACATTTTTCTCCAGCAGGGCAAAGAGCCTGAGATGTGTCTGGCTGGATTAATAGTGCCGTGCCTTCGACTGCCATTTCTAGACATGGAGGATTAAGACGGGGCTGCGAACAGAGAGGGTACATTGTTGGGAGTAATTGGTGAAATGTTGGCAGGTTAGCAGGACTTATAAACAGAGGACCTGCCTAATTTTTACCAGAAGAGGCAAGAAAACTTGTAAAAAGAAAAAGGTAACAACAAAAAAAAAAATTGGCAGTCGTGACAATTAGATATACTGAACAACCTATTTCATATAAACCTTCAAATTTATGGACAATCTGTGTTGACACAGACTTCTCCATGTGAGTAACACAACCCCTTGCCCATCTTTTCCCACACAATTTTCGCAAGTCATTTCACTGATTCTTGGAAAAGCGGAGCAGGAATGAGGCACGAGATTGTGTCTGATCCAAGTGTTTCTTCATCCTGGAGCATGAGTGATGTGACAAGCTCAGCATCTCTAATCCTCGGCTGTTTTTGTTTGAAAATCCACGTGTCGCATGTCCATCACAGAGAAAGGCTGAAATCCCCAAGTTTAAGTCAAACTGAAATTCAAATTCCTTTCACTTTTTCTTTGAAGTAATGCAAGCTAGTGACACAGCTGCAGCTATTGGATATAGCTTTGGGTTATAGCTTTCAGTTATTCATCATTTAAAAACCTTTTTTTGGGGGCATATTTCTCCACTCTTGTGAGAAGCATTGAAATAAGAAACTCGTGTAGCTTGTGTGCGTCCGGATGGGGTGAACGCTGAAACACCAACACTCCATACATTACTCTGTATGCGGATCATAACATTATGTAATGTCTGGAGTGAAAGCTCAGATGGCTTACAATCCCACTACCAAGCATGAAAAGTGATGCACTATAGCTGCAGAAATACTCAAATCAATTATGTTTATTTCCGCTGTCAAAATATAAATAAACACAAAGTAATAATTAATCATAGATTCTTCTGGGAAACATTAATTTTTATTTCAGTTCACCTTGGAGAATTTAAAATCTCAAGGCTCTTCCTACTTCTGGAGGTAAAGTGTGTACTTCATGCACATTTTAACAAAAGTCTTCCATTTGAATACAGATGAAGAATTAAAACGCAGGTGCTGAATAACATCCTACAGGGATCTGACCAGAACTAATGCCCCATAGGTTGGTTACTACGCAGTGCTGAGGCAGCTGCCAGCGTACCCTAGCAACAAATACCGTAAACCCTCAAGGGCCGCGAGCACTGATGGGAGAGTGACTCACAGTCCGTGTATCCCAGCATGCTTTGCCACCGTGTTGCCCTACACCCCCTGACCCATCATAATGGCAGCATGTAGAGATGAAAAGGGCCTTGTGACATGAGCGGACACAGTTGCTCCGGGCTCACGCTGCTCGCTGCCTTTTCAAACACAGCTCACATGGAGAGAGCAAAGACACGGGGCAGCTTGGGCAACAAGAGTCAACTCAATCTGCCATAACAGAAGTTGTGATCTTTTTCTTTTCATCCTTGCAAAAGGGGGTGTTTTGTATGATAACGTACCCGTCGATTTTTTTTTTTTTTTTTTTTTTTTAATAGGCTCTGTAATGTATTACTTTTTAATGCCTATTTTCATTTTCCACTTCAGCGGTGCAGAATATTGCAGCTTTATTTCTCTTCTCAGAGATAACTCATCAGAAGAGATTCCTGGAGAGGTTTAGTGACCAGAAGGAGCCAAAAAAAAAAAAAAAAAAAAACAACCAATTTGTTGCGATGCACACTTTCACCTTTATTGTCCAACAGTCTCTGCACACAACGTCTACCCAGTAACGTTTACTGTGTGAAAAAGCACCATCTGTGCTCGGAGCCAGCAGACCGCCGTCCCTCAGTCATCATTCCTACAGTCTCTCTGCCCTGTGACGGTAATGGGACTTTAAATCAGTGGCTTGGACCCTCAGGGTTCATTACAAGGTGACAGCCCATTGTTGCTGCTCTGCGATGACAACAAGTGGCAGTGGAAGGTGGGGGGGCGGGGCTGGAGAAAGTGAGGCAGATGGTACGGAGGGATGACAATGGTGCCATTTCACAGCGTATCCTCCACCTGTGGCGTGACGGAGGCTGCTGTCGGGGGCTTTTGATGCCTGCTGAGATGAATGCAATGGATGACCGTATCTCTTACTGACAGCCTCCATATCACTGCTGATTGAGACGTCTAGACATCCACAACAGAGGGCTTTGAAAATAAAACTTTGAGAGGAATTGCTCATCTCTGTGAGAAATGTAAAAAACATTTGTCTGAAGTGAACTGAAGGTTGTCAAAAGAGTTATTTGAAACATTAGATTCGCTGGTGGTGCAGACATAAAAAATTTTAGTTGGAAAAGTCACTTTAATTTAAAGCTATGCGATGTTGCCTGATAGCTGTCTGAGTATATCTGAGCTCTGGTTCTTTTACAGGCCATCAGTATCTCCCCCACCCCCAAAATACTCCGACTGCTTCGTAACAGATCGTACTTACATATCCATGTTTTTAATGAAGCACTTCTCCTTCCATAAGAAACACCAAGATAGTTTTCTATATGCCAATCAAATAAGATGCAGTCATGCACAGGACGTTCAATGGGACATTTCACACCATCACCAAATGTAGAGCTTCGACATGTGGAATATGACCACATGAAAAAAACATCCACAAAGTTCCTCTGAGCAACACATGAAACAATCCCAATTCCCCTTGTGAGCATATGTTATAGTGGTGAGCAGCAAAATAATAAAAAGCCAGACAAGTTGTTTTAAGACAGAGCAGGTGGTTCCTAGTTCAAAGAGTGAAGGGATGAGGTTGTTTTCTTTTCTCCAGCAGGGCACTTTTTTCCTTTCTTCACCAAAGGTTTGCATCCAGTGAGTCCTCCTCCCCAGTCTGCCAACTTCAGAGTTGCATTATTATCAGCAAAGTGCTTTTAAATCCGCTCCTGCTCAACACCAGGATGTCTTCTGCATGCTAATCCTCAGGGATATGGATCCGTCACTCCTCCGTCGTTCTCTCATGCCTGGCGTGCCTGAGACAGCTGGGAAAACAGTCTCTGCTCGAGGATCTGCACATACAATGGGGATCTCAGGCCACCATAGAGCTGCTCAGCCACACAGCACTTTACAGTAGTGCACTGTGTGCTGCAAAAGAACAACATGGGCTTTCTTGGTAAAGTCAAGGGGTTGCACGCCTGAGTTAAGGCAGGTGTCACGGGTAAATGTTATTATGTAGACTGCCTGGAAGTAAGAAAAGATATACAACCAATCTGGTCCTGATGTCCAGATGCTGCTTTCGGTGAACTTTGTCCTCAAGCTTGTGTAACTTAGAAACTAGATGTTTCTAAGTATGGTTTTTCCTCCGAAAGAAATTGAAACATGTTTCATCCTCCTGATTGAAATATATTCATATCTGCTACAGCATTTGTGAATCCACTGTTTTTAGCAGAAGCACTAAAACCTTTTACTATCATAGCAGAATGTACAGTAGGAGATTCCCTCATAATGTTAGATTTCAGAAAAAATAATGTGGCTATACTAATACCTCTAACACTCTTCTGCTTCTCTTCCAAATATTTTGGTGTCCCTTCTGATCGGGATTTATGGATATGACCACCGTTATTAAAGTTTATTTAAACATGCTTCTGGTGTTCAGGCAAATGAAGTAAACCACAGAGCATCCTATCGTATGTGGTTATGTTGGACAGCTGGTTTTTAGGTGATTTAGGTGCATGATTACAAATGTGATTTTGAACCCCATTGATCACATTGGATTTCTCTCTGCAGTAGCTCACCCCACCTTACTCTGTGGTAAGTTTCCTGCTCTTTGCAGGAAACTTTTGTGTCATCTAATGTGCTTTACCTTTGAAAGTTAAGAAAGTGTTGAAGATGAAATGAAGCCACATGAGTTCAAAGCGCTAATCTCTTCAGGACTTTTGAGAAGCGAACAGCATCACTGAGACTGAGGCTTATTTTCCAGAGTACCAAGAGAGGATGAGGGAGAGAGAGCAGCTATGAGCTGCAGAGAGGAAGAGAGTTGCTGGTTAGTAGTGGGGGTGGAGGATAAGTATAGAGAACAGTGATAAAGAGGTAATCATCTCCAGTCAAACCATATTTTATCCAGTGGGGTTATTAGGAGGATGGAGTCAAATCCGCACAGACGTGTATCTCTCTCTGTATGTATTTACCCACTCTTGATCCTCTCCCCCTCATCTCCACATCCGACCTGTCTTGGCGCTGTGCCCAGCTCGCTCATTCTCAACCATTCATGGCAATTTCAATGTTTCACTGATTCACACCAGCTGATGAATGGGCTGGTGCAATATGTAATACATACAAAATGAAGCAATGGGTTTTAATTAAAAAATTTCACTTACGCTTCCTTCTCTCCTTCGTCATCTATCACATTTGTTCTGTAGCAGAGTTCTTTGAGATGCACACGCAGGATGTGTTGCTGTATTGGTTTCGAAGATAGGGGGCAGTGTTCTCAAAGGTAAAATGCCGTGTGAAACAGCTGAAATTCATCAGAACTTGACTTGGTAAAGAACAAAGGCAATTAGGGAGACAGTTCTTCATGAAATATAAATGACAATCTGTAGTTGGTGCTCTTAAGACTGTTGTGTTCACGTCTCATCCAACTGAAATATTTTGTTGAATGTTTACTGGATGAATACGTTAAATTGGTCAAATAAAAATGTATTAATTTAAGTGAATGACACAGCTTCAAGCACCTTGCATTAACTGTTGTTATTAAATATTTTAGACAGTCTTTTCACTGCTGAATAGAACAATATGGCCAAAATTCTTCAGAACTACTCACTTTAATTAAACTTTGCCACTTAACACTATTTCCACTTTTTTCTTCTCATTTCTTTCCTGTTTAGTTAGCGGACTGAGCGCTGTTTCCCTCCCAATTCAGCGCCGTCCTGAGGATGAATCTGTTTGCCTTCTGCATCACGACAGAAATAGCTCTTAATAATGAAAGATTAATGTGAAGTAAGCTTGTCATTACATGCTGCAGTAGACAATTAGGTGCCTCCTTACAAACAGCCCTCTGATTTTCTCCTCTTCTCTCATCCTTTTACTCCCTAGTTACTCCTTTTTTCTGTCACAGTGTACAAGTTGTTAAAGTCATTTGCTAAAATTTGTTGTGTTGGAGTCCAAAGGGACAGTGCAACAAGCTAGTGATTTATTCGCTGGGCTGATGACTAATAGTTGATGGCCCCCTGCAGCAGATTTCAAACTGCCCCCCTCCTCCCCCGCTGGGACCAAAGCTCATTAAAATAAATGACATTTGCTCATGCACACATAAGCCCAGCCAGTTTTAGTAACACTTTATTCAAGTGAAACCTTCACAGTAGGACTCATTAGAAAGCAGTTCAAGAAAAAGTTGGACTTTTTAGGAAATGCTTCATTTTTCGTTTTGTTAGATGAAAACATTATCCCACTCTTATATTTGTCTGTAAAATATGAAGCCACTGCAAGAGATTGGTTAGCTTTGCTTTGCATCAAGACTGGCATCAGAGGAAATAGATAGGCAGGCCCTGTCAAAAGCTGAAAAAGAAAATTCATTTATCAGTAACTCATCAAGCAGCGCATTTTTTATCAAATTAAAAAAAAATCTCCTTTAGTGTCCAAGCAACAAATTATAAATTTTTTAATATTTATATTTAACAAGAAGCAATCTGCTAATAACTGAGATAGAGGTGCTGAAGGAGAATTTTATATTTAAGACAGAGCCAGGCTACCTGTTCCACTATATTTTTGCTATGTAAACTTTTTTCTAGCATTAACTATTTATGTAACAGATGAATGGAGGCATATTTTGAAAATGTGAAACACTTGTTTACCAAACAAACACCTCAAATTCTATAAAATGGTGCCAGAAAAATTCTTACATTCCCAAATATGTCCCAACAGAGACCATCTTAACACTGTCCCTTTCCAACCCGCACACCGGACACACTCATACACAGCCCTACAAACCTTTCACTGTTCAACCCGGTCCACTTCTCCAGGTGTTCCTATTAAAATCGCAGCTATGTCCCTTCACTCCATCAACTCTCATGCTGCTGAGGCTGTAGCCGTGACAGTGTCTGAATGCATTCATAAACACTGGGAGGACTGACATCTCAATAGGCTGTCTATTCCCCCACTATCAGCTTACAGCCTATAATTATGGCCAATCATCTTGGATCAAGCATGTCTGCGTGAACGGGCCAACGTAACATCTGCTGCCTCGGCCCAGCAGGGCCAAGAAGGACGTTTATACTGAAAGGTGATCAAATTGTGGCAGAGGACTGGTAGGGGATGTTAACAGGTACGAAAGGCTATTCAGAAAGTTCCATGTGGGAGTTTTTTTTTTTTTTTTTTCCCCTGGCAGCAGGTGCCCTAAGGTATTTCTTATCGTTTTTTATGCCAATGAAGAATTCTTATCGGCATTAAGAAATGCTCAAGGGCATTGTGATAAATATCCAAGGAATAATATTTTGAGAGCAATAAAGGAAATATTGGGACTCTGAAGTTTAAAAACTGCAGTTGCCACAAAAATCTCTGTGAATTCACTATTGCAAGTGGTTTTGAAGTTGTTAAAATGCCTCCACTTATGGCACCACAGTGTTGTATAATTTTGATGGATTTGGGTATACAACATAATACAAGAATACATAGTTGGTGTCTACTTTAATCGCTGACCAAATTCCCCCGAGTGTTGACAGTTGATACAAGGGAAAAGCCTACCGCAGCCTACTGTAAGTTTCACTTTAATAAGTTTACTTTGGTTCGCAAATGGTGAGAATTTTGTGTTGAGCTTCTCATGGGGGCTTTTGATCATTTAGAGGGCAAGAGAAGAGCTGTGTCATAATGACTGGAAAAATGTGATTGGAAACTGCAAAGCCCATTTTGTGGGTGGCGATGCAAGCTTTGGTTTATCTCATCTGCAAATCCCAGACTGCAAGACAATATTTGGTACCAAAGGGCGTCAGTCTTAGCCAAGGATTGTACACAAATACCTAACAATTAAAGCTGAATGTCATCATCAAAGCTTCGTGTTTTACACCAACATTATTTTAACTCTTGATCTTTATTGTTCATTCAGCAGTCATGTTGCAGTATTTCAAATAAGAAGGCTGATTGTTTGAAAACCCTAAATGCTGCCTTTGTGAAATGGTTTTTCAGCGTCACTCACCAAAATTTGTTGTATTACATGCCCCAAACGGAGAATGGATCATTGGAATAAGTGTTAATGAAGACATACTCTGTTCATCTTTTCCTCTATCCAAACTCCATGTCTCCGCCCGCCAACACCCAGTGTCTGCGTAAACAAGTTAATCAGAGTCAGAAGCCTGTGGGCTGTGAAACAAGCCTCAGCCCTGCGCTTGCGCTTCATAGCCATCAATCATTTCATTGAGACTTCAGTGGAAAACCCAGGAAACGCACACAAAAATCACACCCAAGTCTGAGCTAAGCTATAGCTCATCTCTCTGCTGACCTCAGCACCACAGAGCTGGCAGCAGCACATCCAGCAGCCACGTACACCAGACTCAAGAAATAAACTGACACCATTAGAGACCGAGTTAGACAGCAGTAGCCAAATCCCTTCCCGCCACCGAGCAACATTAGCAGCCGTGTCTAGAGTTTATGTTGATAATTACTGAGCTCCTAATTGTGTGAAGACTGATCTGGGGAAAATGTTCCGGTCACCCTGTACTTCTCAGTTACTCTGATCTGACTGGCAACGAAACATAGTACTTCAAACCTTGGCATTTTCCCCTTTAAGCCATTGGTTTTACAAGGTTTATGTACACGGCTATCACTCGGTGTTCAACTATCTGTCATAACACAAAGTACTAACCATCAGCGAACAGAAAAATGCATCCACTTGTGTATAGATGCAGATCAATGTCATAAAATTAATTGGAAACATTGGCAACTGAGTACCACGTTTAAAATCTTGAAATTTGAATCCTGCAGAATTTACTTTGCTGACATGTTTGACTTTTGAATATTTCATTCATGGTTCTGATTATGTGGCTTTTAGCATAAGTTAACAAACGCGTCAATGCTGGTCATCCAGGTCATCCAGGATCACCACTGTTAATTTTTTGTGAAGTGAGTCGTCCAAAGATTTACAGCAGCTGCCCATATAGAAGTTTTTTTTCTCGCTCTGGACAAACTGACATAATAAGCTTTACTATAATATCATGCCGGCAATTCTGTTGTCTTCTCAAACCTACATTAATCCGCTTTCTGCTGGTGTCTTTTGTATCTTATCTGTTTTACTCAAAAACATTTTTGTGGGGTTGTTCCTTCTGCGTATGTCATTATGCACTGTACAATGAATGCCGCCTCCAGCCAATTGAGAGTACTGGTTTTCAGAAAGGTTTGTGCTTGAACATTTTTAAGATTGATGACATTTTATTTTTTCGGGGGGTGAATTTTCTTTTTTCTTATATTATTCATGAAGTCTGTAGAAATTCACGAATAAACACAAATGCAGCCAGTCCTCAAAATATCTGCGAACTGTTGCCTTTTTTTTTTTTTTTTTTATTAGGATGCAAAACTTTTCAAAGTGGAAGAATGCTAACTCACTAAAGCTTTCCAAAACCAAAACAACTTTGAAGCGAAGAAAAGTCTAAATCAAGTCGGAGTGTCGACAAACACATTTAAAACTATTGGTTTGAAGGACCTTATTCCTTGAACTTCTTTTCTCAGACAGCAGGTTCTCCAGAACATTCTCGAATTCTGACATATTTATTTTACCAAATACCAAGACATAATCTGATAGCTAAACTAACTACTTAATGCAACACAAAAGGACTACGGTTACTTTTTGAAATATATTCAGACCAATATCCAACAGACATGCCAACAAATACTGTGATCTTAAGATCCAAAATGTGAGCTTAGGCAGAAGCTAATGTCCTCCTCCCATTATTTATACATGATGTTTCCAATTTCTTGCGATTTGTATTTATTTTCTTCAAATAAAACAAAAATGACAGAATAAATAGATACAGAGAATAAAATCGGAGACCTTTATGTCCTTGTCTTTGTTTCAGCACCATATGTAAGTTGTAGAGACAGTTAATTTTATTGTGAAAGGACTCTCCTCAGTAACAGTTACCTGAAGTGGTAGCTGGTATTGGTGAGTGTAAGTAATATGTTTAGTGTCTCCAGGGTCACATATGGGCTTTTACAGTCGTCAGCACTCATAGCATCTATAGTTTAAGGGGTTTTTGAAGTGGCAACGTGTGAGAATGCACAGGCAGAGGAGTTATTTATTGTTGATGTAACGGGGAAACCAATATTTCACTTGATAAAAATTCTAAGTTCTCTCTAGCTTGGAATTATTTCGGAGCAAATAATTTCATTAGAGGCATGGAGGCTTTTAAGAAGGTAACTGTGAACAAGCTCCCCAGTTGCCTTCATGCTTTTTGTCCAGGCAACACCCTGTTTGACCTCATGTTTAGTCTTAGAGGGGGGTTATTAAGGGCTTAGGCTGCAATGTAATGAAAATGTTGTGACAACAGCAAAGGGGAGAAGTAAAAACAGGCTTTGGGAGACAGCTGAGCCTCCACTCTGGGGACCAACAGGAGGGTTTAGAGGGAGGAAAATGATGGTTATCTGCACACTCCTGAGACATTGATATTAGCCTTGAGAGTGCTGGATGGACTTGATGATAACCCTGAGCACCACTAAGGGCCTTTCATAGTCCTGGGTGTGGGCTCTGTTATGGGGAAGAGGTCAAGCTGGAGAGAAGTACCTGCTTTAGAGGTCAGCCATAAGCTTATTAAGTATGTGTTTAAAAATGTAAAATCAGGCACGACATGCTATCACATCTGCTAGTTTCACCAGAAGAAGAAAATGATGCGAGCAATGCAAAGTATCTTACAGGAAATTTGATCAATTTGGCAACAGCAGTAATTTAATCCAATATGAAATGCTCTGCTTCCTTGATTGAAACTGAATTTAAGGGTCGTATTCATGCAGCTTGTTACGAGTTAGCAGCCGCTTTCCCCTTTTGACTGCATTCATCATAATTCTGTGGCTTGTTGTTTTTCCACCGTATGGTTGCTGGCAAGTTGGATGTGACAGAAATGAAGAGTAATGTGCTTTGTCCCAGCTCCTTTATCCTTGTGCAGAGGCTGCCTTTTTGCCACTGTTTGTTTCATTTCTCTCTCACTCTGTCTTTTTTTTTTTTTTTTAACACAGTGATCTCCAAGTCATGAAGCATTTCCACATGCAGTACTAGAAATCCAAAGCTCGGTGCCAGTGAGTGAGAGTTAGCCTCAGTTTTGGACTCCAGCCCGCTCTAACCTCTCTGTTTTGGAGCTGCCGCACCGCCCTGTACTTTTCAGTGACAAGAAACACCACAGGTATGTTGTATGCTGGCCACTCTGCAGCACTACACACACCCAATACAAATTTGATTCAGTGCAGAAGAACAGGACTGAAACTTACTGCCATAGAGACGATGGCCATGAATCAGTAATGGTTGTATTTTAAGTTTCATTAATGACTAATTGATTGTATGCTATTAAACTGCAATAGAGCACATGGATGACTGGTGACTGGAGATGCACCACTCAACTTGTCTTACTTGTGATCCACTCTCAGCAGCTATAGAGTAAATAAAGAGGCACTAAATCTGTTCAGAGATGTCCTTGCAACAGTTTGTTTTAGTATCTGATTAATACTGAACCCAACTATTCTGGCACAGCTGCTAATTTTTCCCACAAAATTTCTGTTTATCTCAGTCTGTCTTCATTGAACGTCTGTCTAATTATTCTTGCGCTGTTCCAGCAAGTCATCTTGGATTGGTACTCCCACATCAAATCAATTTCTCCCGGCCTTTTTCATTATTTTAACTACTCAAGTGCAACCGCAAAGAGACGTGAGACTGACAGGCCGAGAGGTGAGCCGTGATGAGACAGACATGTCGGTTCATAATTGCTACATCCTATAGTAACCTCGACCTCTGAGTTGGCAACTACAGTCGCACACATGCATGAAAATGAACAGTGTGCACAGGTTGATACAACAACCGCCACCACAAAACCAGGCATGAAATACTGCCTCCCAACTGCCAGCACATGAATCATGGCGGTTTGACATTGCTCAGCGCCTGAGGCCAGAATCTCAGCATCCCCCCTCCTCTTCTCCCCTCTCCCTCTTTCCAATCTTTTCAACTCCCCCCCCCCCGCCCCCCAACCTTTCCTCCTGTCTTTTAAATGGGCCAGTCTGCTTTACCAGAAGCAGACAGGGAGCCTGGAGGAGGGACAAAACTATTATCTCTCTCACAGCAGCAGCTCATGCAGGAGTTCCAACAGCCGATAGGATTCTCAAACAAGCTGCTGTCCTTGCTCAGATTGCTACCCAGTTTGTCCTTGCCTCACCGCGCTCTAACATCTTCCACTATGGTGGTAGTTTTCTGAGTTTTTTCCTCCGAGGCACTAACATACTAACATACCCAAACTGCGTGAGAATGTCTGAAAAAAACATGTCTTGTTCTAGGCAAAGAAAGTCTGTTTTCTCCAGAATAACTTGAAAATGCAGCACTACAGCCGAAGAAATGGATGTTTAGGTCATTTTGTTTTCAACACATCTGCTGATTTAGTTCTGCACTGTGAGATGCCGGTGAGATCTAACACCCAGGAAGATAATTAAAACAGTTAAACATGCGAGGGCAAGAAGTGAAGTTCACCAAAGGGAGGAGCAAATTAGGTAATCTAAACCATCCAAAGACAGAAACAAAAGGAATTTGATTTGCACCAATTTTATGCTCTCTTTTTATGATCAGTTTAGGATTAGTGTCATCACAATATAGTTTAACTTTATTTCTCATTTCACTCTGAAAAGCACTGGCTAAAGTTTCCATTTGCCTTTTCTCCATTTATGTTGAATCAAATTGAATCAAGTCACAGTAAAAGGCCTGAAGCCATTTTAAGTCCACATTTAGCCAAAAGCAGTCCAGATTTATGTCACAGTAGGTATCCAGTGATATTGCGGGCTAATCACTCAACCATGGCCGAGCCCAAAGTAGACAGTGAGCGTGTTGAATCCACCTGTTCTCCTCGTGTCTTTGGGAGTCAGTGCATTCTGTTGAGAAAAGTTCAAAAACAGATTCAGGGATCGTCATACGACTGTCTGACCTTCATTCACAGGGGCTAAATCCAAAATCTTGATGGCTGAAGTGACTAAAACTTTAAAATGCCACTCTTGCATTAATTAGTTTTTATTTGATGTAGTGTCTGGAGAAGTAGTCTATTTATATAAACATTGCAGAGACAAAAAGAACAAAAGTGGTAGCAACAGATCTTGAGGTTACAGCAGTTGAATTTGTTGTTGGTTCTCCTTTCCTCCATTTCTTTACATAACAACCTCCATCATTTTTTGAATACAAAACCATAAATGCTTTGAAAGACTGCTCAAAAGTCTTCACTGACAGTGTGTTCATTTTTCTCCCTTTGCGCCTCACCCTTCTTGACAAAAAACGCTTTTCAGCTCGTCTTTGAGCGTGACAGTTTTGAACAGCTCTAAACACTTTTGCCTTTTGACAGGTTTGGACAGTACGTACATACATACTGGCTGATTTGAAACACACTGAACCCTTCAGAATGCAGCTGCACTGCTTGAGTTGTGATCACATCTGCACCCCTCCTCATTGCTACTTCTACCTAACAGACAGATTCTCAGTTTCTGCCCCATTACCTCCCCATTACCCGCTCACAGCCAGCAGGAGTGGGAGAGTCAGGGCATGAGGTTGATTCAGACCTGTTGGGGTCCACAACAGGGTATGAGGGACAAACTGGATCCCCAACAGCCCACCTTTGGAGGCAAAAGCCAAAAAACTTAATTGTGTGTGCTTTAACAGATGAAACAGATTAACCGCCTTGTCCGTGAAGGTACAGGTGGCAAATGTGCAACGCATCCATCATCTTTACCCCCTCAAGCCACGGCCACAATATCTGGGAAATGAGGAAACAGGTCTTGGCAAGGCGCTATCATATAAATAGGATGGCTTTTCCTGACAAGCTCCTAAGAATTGTAAACTAGATGTCTGGATTGTAATTTTCTTTTCACAGAAGAATCAATAGATTCTGCAGCATTCTTGACTAAACCTGCTGAAGCGTGATTCTGAGCCTAATGGACCCTCAAGTTTCCATCTGTTAGTGAAAGAGATCTCAGTGGGCCCTCTCTCCTCGTCGCTTCCAAAACACGGGATACTGAGCACAGGCAAAAAATGTGATGGCTTTTTATTGGCATTCCAGGAGTAGGCGGGAAAACAAGTGTAGGACGGGCATATGGTGGTTAACCTTCGGCTGTAAGGAGAGGAAAAACAGTTTTACAAGCAAAATGTTATAGGACGCCCTGTCACCACACGGCTTTGTTTGCCTTGCCACAACACTTTTGCTATTTCACATACCCTACCTGTCAGGGCACCATCCCTTTTTGGTCATATTGGTATTCAAGAAGAGAGATCTGTGGGGTTAAGTAAGGTTTCCTGCTTCAGTGAAGCTGGTAAACCAGCTGGGTGGATCATTATGGAAACCCATTCTGCATATCAGAGTCCTTGTACCATCTTTGCAGATCTGCAGTCACACTGAGAGGAAGTGTCCAAATTGCAGTGGAGACAGAAAATAAAACAAAAATATTAGAAAGCACATCTAAACACTGATTTTGGTCAAAAAGGCATCATCATTAATTTCTTTGCTTTTTTGACCCCTTAAAGGCTTGTTCATGAAAAAAAATGCCCCAAAATGTGTGGATTTTATTTCCTGCATACTTAATCTAGACTGCTGAAATTGCTCAAAATGCTGACAATGATAAAAAGGGGCTTTAGATTAATCTACCCTTTTTTTCTACTATGTCCTATTCTATCCCAAGTGTGTGATCATGTACTGCTGCCTTCAGAAGCTTATCACGTGGTTTTCAGTCTCATCTCGGTTTTCACAATCGAAATTAAGAGCCTTGACACAAATACACTCACTCACAGTGTGCAGATGGGAGAACCTACAGTTTACAGCTAATCAATTGCCAGTTTTTATCCCCGTTACCAATGTTTGCCCATGATCGGCTCAGTGAACCCAGGTAACCCAAAGAGGGACGGACTAGTTTGTTTTGACATCCTATTGATTTCTATCAAACATTTAGGGAATTACCCATAGAAAAATGTATCCGTGAATTAACATAAAATCTAAGGTTATAGCTTTTGCTGCAATAGTTCAGTATAGTTTCATTTATTATGACCTGTGATGTAACTGTGGCATAATTCAGCCCTGTTGCATTTCAAGAGGCCCCTTCAAAGTGTGATTATTTACACAGGGGGCACAAACTTGAACCTGTCCGTCATCTAACAGGAAATCTCTGGGCAGAGGGGAGCTGCTTTATTTCTCATGTAATCTGCACCAATTCCTTCAAAATGTTGGACCAAGAAAGTGACATTTAAAGCCTCAGCCCTGCAGCAGTTCTTTGAAGGTTTGCAGTTTTTCCTCCCCCCCCCACTTTATCCATCACAGACCACCCACTTCCAACAACACACAAACCATTCCAAATGCATTTTCCTCTGAGTTGCATTAAAACATCCCGCAATGTGTATTATGAAACACTACTCCTCAACAAGATGGAGTATCCCTTGGTGATCAGACTAATGTGTTGTTGTTGCCTGCTGCTCCCTCTCTTCTCGGTCTTCTCCCAAGCCTCTCTTTCTATGTAAATAATGAATGTCTTCTCCCAGAGAGCAACAGCTTTAACCAGAGGATGGGTATTTAACTGCACATTTAAAACATTAGCCAGATACGTGGAGCGTTATGCCATCAGTGACAGAGGAGGATAGCTCGAACAGGAGAAACAGGAAAAAGGAGGCAGGGAGGAGAGAAAGAGAGACAGATTAGACATGGGAAATAGGTTGCGGTTTCTCATAAAATGGTGAAAGCAGGAAAGAAAACATGTTCCCTCTGACCGCACAGAGCTTTGATGGGACTTGATGAACTTGATGTGTGGGCGTAGGATGGAGACAGAGGCAGAAAGGGAGAAGGAGAGGGAGGCGCTGTCAATTTGGCCAAATTCATCACTCGCATGGTTTAATCCAATGTGTTGCCTGGCAGCAGCTTTCATTCATCAGTCTGCTCGTAGCCGTGCTGACTAACACAGCCCATCAACAGCATCAGTCGGCTCCAATTGGACAAAATTTTCTTTTCACTCTTTCCTGATTTCTGTTGGCTGTCATTCACTGTCAAATCTCTCCTGCATTTCCTGGGCTCCACGAGTGCAATAAATGTCAAAAGTCAGCGTTAAATCATAGCTCAGTTGTCTCCACAGTCTGTAATATGACATTGTTTCAACACACAGTGTTTTGATGAATTTCAAAGTGGACATTCAAATGCAGGCAGGTATCAGGAGCAAACAGACTTATGAGATGGAAGTCACTTGGAAACACTGAAAACTTGGCGGGAAAAGACACAGGTGAACTAATGAGGGAAATGGGAATGGGTGGAGCTATCAACATCTGACCAATAGGGAACATGGACAAGTCACCGGCAGAGCAGTTTAACTCGCTGATGAAAATATTATCCTCAATTAGCTTGAAGAATTTAAGAACAAAGTAAAAGCTGAAAAAGAATGCCAACTGTGTAAATGAGTAAATTAGAATAGCATAGCAACGTTCTCATATCTGACTGGCCCATCATGCAGACACATATCTGACACTAATAAACCTACGCAATACTCCCCCGATTCAGATATCATATATATACATATATAGCTGTCTGTTATGGCCTGGCCTGATTAATCTATATCTCTCATATAGAAACTCCCCTGAGGGACCAAATGAGTTTTGGCGGTCTCTGAAAACTCTTGCTCCTCTGGGGATCCTCTGACTATCTGCTCTGAGCATAATGGGGTTGTCCTGGGAAGGTGATGTCATTTTCTAAAAAACTTGATTGGCCAGAGGGCGGGACTTTTACACTCAGTGACCTCAATCTACTGATAGAGATATAGCTGTTTAGCATCAATTACTGAAGTGATATAGGACTGAAACCCTGGGCTTCAACCTGAATTTACCTTGATAGCTTCATCTTGCAGACAGATGGAGAGGCTTAAACGAGAATGAAATAGGAATCTTGACAGCTTTCATTGATTTATATGGACTCATGCAATGAGTATGTATTTGTTGTTACTAGATTAGATTTTATCAGTTAATCTATCAACTATTTTATCATTGAGTGACTTGTGAAAAGAGAATCACCAGTTTTTTTCTGCCATTTTACCCAACTGTACACACCGTTGGCATTTCATGACTTTAGTTTAACAAACAACAGAGTTGATGAAAACCACAAATTTCTTCACCACATTCCCTGTAGGAGCTGCTTCCACTTGCCTTGGGTGAGACAGACCCCTCACCTTTCCTCTGTGATGTAATGAAAACACCAAGCCCGGCTTATTTGAACAAAGCTCTGCAAACAGGAAGAGCTATGAATCAGCAAATAAGATAACTTGTCACAGCTGTGCTGGTGGGCAGATTTGATGGTCAATTAATTAGAGGCCATAAAAAAAAAAGCCAGTTCCTGTAGGTTTTAGGGAGGAGGGGTCATTGTTGTAATGGGATCAACCTCTACATTGAGTTGGTCCAATTACTTGAATTTAGCTTGTTAATCTGATTTGGGTGTGTCTGACCTTAGCATGAGTCTCCCAAACAACCTCAGTTTTTCTCACAACTACCAAAGAGCCTGCATAACTTTTCATTTTGTCTTGAATCTCCTGTATCTACAGTAGTGATTCTCCATTATCCCCCCTTGACCTTTACATGTGGGGCTGCTCCTCAAGTAAACAAAGTAATCAGGTTTCCTGGCCTTCATTTGAGACCAATTGAAGATACTCAACTGGGAACTCACTTGTGTAAGTGTGATTTAGTTAGTGCCTGGCCTAATTAAAGTCCTGGAAATGACCTCCAAAGTTCTGTGTGGCATTAATCAGCTAAGACACCTCATCAGCCTCAAGAGAAAGGTCGGCAAGAGCCTGCGCCCACACAGCATTAAGTTTGTGTGTGTGCCGTGAGACTGATTTCCTGGTCTTTAACCCCTGGCACAGCTCTGACAGGATCAGCCACACTGTGGTCTATTGACAGCCCTAATCCTACCTCCGTGTTCGAACCTCTATTGCCTGCCACCACTCCGATACTGCACACGTTCCACATTTCCCCTGACATGTGGTCCAGGCACAGGGAACTGAGCTGTTTTGAGAGTTACACCCCCATCATCCCCCAGCTCAGGAGACCAAACTGACTTTTGCTCACCTCCTGCCCACCTACTGCAAATGTTTGCCTAGATCTGTGGAGGTAATGCATGCAAGTTTTGATTAAAGCGGTCCCTTATGTTTTTTGGCTCAGAGTCGCTCAACCATTAACGCCTGTGCCATGAACAAATGGATTGTGTGCTTGTGCCAGAGCCCTGCCTCTCAGCCTGCTCTGACTCTCCTCCATCCAGAAACACGTTCAAAGCGGCACCTTTTTAATGCCTCTTAATGTTCTTCTTGCCTTCCCTTGACCTCCGTATCCATATGTTCACTTTTCCACTTTCTGTGCAGTTTAACCATTAGCTGACACTCTGCAATAACTTTAGAGTCTCATCCTGAAATGAGTTCCCAGTTTGAAAAAGTTCCAGCACAAATGAATTCAAATACCTTTTTAAGTACAGGTGGGAACTTGTTTGATGAAATGATACAGCTTTAGATTTGGAGAGCTCAGGGACTATATGAAGGTCGTTGTTTTGCTGACATATTGGATGTCTGAAATTTTAGAGCACAATGGAGGGTCTGTTTTTTAATCATTTGTCTGTGCTCCAGGCTTATATTTTATTTCATTCTTCTTGCTGGATTTGCTGTAAAAACAAGACAGTTGATATAAATCAAAATAACTTGGTCAAAAACAAGCCTCTTCTATGCACTATCGATCACAAAGGTCCGAGACAACTATCAATTTTCTGAAGCTATCTCTTAAAACGCATCATAAAGCGATATTAATGAATTTTCAGCACACCTCAAATTATTTGTATAAAACCAGGCGTGAGTGCACTTCAGTTCTTTGAATCGGATCTCTTTTAATAAAATGTAATATGTTTAATTTCTGCCCAAGTTAGTTCTTGACACACCTCACAAATGTAATCTGTTAAGAGTCGAGCCCAGAGAGGTTTGTCTTTCTACCTTCCAGAATCTCCTTTGTGCTCTGGTGCCCAGTGCAGCCGTTCTTGTCTTATCACATTTTCACACAGTCCCCTCTGCAGCTTTGACAATTTTGAAATGCTGCTTTTGTTCACGGTACTTGAAAAGAGTGAACGAGAGGAACGAGACCTCAGAGATTCACAGCGCCATCAGCATTAATGCAGGCGCTCTCCATCTGCTGTGAAAAGCGGTGACGGATGCCAAAGAGGCGCCGGGCACCAGGAGTAACTCATTATGCTGAAAGTTACATGTAGCTGTGTTTATGTACAGTAGGTACACTGTGTTGGGTAACAGCTTACACCACCTCTCTGGCTTCTGAAATCGGTTCCAGTTTGACCATAGACAGAGCAAAATGGAGGTGACGAGTCATCAGCTTAAAGCCTGAGTCATTTCCACCTCACTAAGTATACACAAGCTGGTTTTCCTGCAGGCCGTCTTGACGTGTTTGACCTGCCATCACTGCAGGTATGCCATGTTCCTCTGGTGGTGGAAATTAGGGAAAAGTGAGAGATTCATTGGGCTGATTGAGGATTTTATTGGCAGTATTCTTTAGGCGAGGAGCAGGACGGAGGGAGACGGAGGAAGTGAGGGGGAAATTTGATAAAGAAAAAGTGCAGGAAGGGAGATGATGAAGAGAGAGCGAAGAAAAGGCACATTAAATCTTCAGCTTTCTCCTCACACAACCTGAACAGTACTTCTTGGATTTCTTTTCCTTGCTCTCATGCATGGCCGTTGATTCATAAAGACGGTGCTGCTAATATGTTAGGTCATAGGAGATGTGGAAACACTGCGGAGCAAACTGTTTCCACAGCTGGTCTCACGCTGGGACTCGATGAGGTGGATCGTGGTCACACTGCAGGATCCAGCATCAGTCATTAACTACACGTGCCAATCATACATTCAGTTTACTCCTCTGTGCCAATCATGGATTTGAGCCCCTGCCCTCATTCCTGTCTTTTCTTTTAAACATAAACTCATCACATACCTCAAAGCTGTGATATTACTGCGTCCAACTACCTGAAGGTAATAGGCAAGATATGTAGAGCGGCTCTTGATTAAAGCTGCAGTTATATATAATCACCCACGTGAATGCATTTTATGGTGTACAGTTTATTCTTGTAGATTGGTCCAATCAAATCAAATTTATTTATATAGCACCAAATCATAAGAAAGTTACATCAAGGCACTTTACACATCAAGCAGGTCTAGACCAAACTCTTTATGGAGTTGTTAAAGAGATCCAACATATTCCTCCAAGAGCAAGGAGAAAAACTTGATGGCACTGCTGTTTACTCTGTTGTCATACTCATGACTCTGTAAATAGTTGATTAATGAATGTAATATATGCAGGTAATTAATTTCATAAATGAGCACTTGATATAAATATGAACTATGCAGACAGCTCATACAGCTGTCATTAAATAGTCAATCACCGTCTGTCTTAACAATATTATTTCTTTAACAAATGTCCGTCTGTCTGCTCATGAATACATTAGTGTGCTGTAAACCATTTATTGAGAGTTTAAATGTATCATTATTTATGAAGCGGAAATTATTATATTGAAACAATTTTTTTTCCCCCCACAGTTAACAACGAAGAGAGGCCCGAGGATGATCAGTAAGTCAAGATCATTTCTTTTCTAATATAAACTAAAATATCATGCTTTGTACAGCAGGTATGAAAGTTCTATCTCATTAGCTGATATTAAACTTGCTGTTGGGAGGAAATAGTCACTGCTCATAAACATGTTTACTCTCACTGGTTCTCAAGTGAAAAAGGTTGGCGATCAGGTTTTTCCTGTAAAATATGACGTGTCCACTTTCCTTCACATGGAAGATATGAAAATCCACAGTATGTGTAATCATCTCAATTATCCATTTTATGGAAATAATGGGGCTTCTTCTGTCAGCAGTGTGGTAGTATGCTATAGAAAGCGCTGAGTGTAGCACAAGTTTAATGTTAAACAGCACATTAACTTTTGGGATCAAACATGCATAAAACAGAGGCAGCGGTGAGCATTAATATTTATGGCACGGCACTGAAGACTGTTCTTTTTTCTCTTGTTTAAGTATTTACAAAGTTCTCTTATTGACTGAAGAGAGGGCTGTCTGCAGAGTGTAGTGGAGCGGCCGCAGACACTGGTTCAGGCCTGGAAGGTCACTGTTGACAAATTAGTTTGTTGATGGGTCAGTGAGAAGGGTCGTGAGCCCACAGGAAGAGGTCAGGGGTCAAGTTTGTGCAAACACAAACTTACCGCGTTGCAGCTACTGTTGGGAGCGGCTTCAGCTTTCATGTCAGAAGATAAAATGATGAAGAATGTCTTCAGAACTGTTTTTGGCTCACATTTGTAGGGACGGCATAGCAGTTATGTAAAACTTTAAAAATAAAGCGTTAAAAATAATAATGAACACTCTTTTTAACTTTTTAGATAAATATTCTCCTTCTGATCTTATCCTATTTATTCAAACGTCATAATCATGCATTTGGACCTAATAAAAATAAACCCAAACATCTACTTGTTTTATTTTGTCAGATTGTAACACAGTGTGTAAATCAGGTTGTGCAAAAGAGAAAGCTACTTAAATTCACTGTGCTGGCTGGCGGTGTGCAGATATTTTCTATCGCTCTATTACCTCCCTATTGATTGAAGGGCTGGATTTGATGTGTTAATCCGCTCTCCCTGGTGAAAGATTCCTGTCTTTAGAGAGACGAAACGCACACACACACTCACGTGCACACACATGCTCACACACGAACACACACACACGGTTTCTCTCTCTCTTGCATTTGTGCTGTGTGGAAAAAAAAAAAAAAAAAGTAATCAAGTGAGAATTGTACAAGGCTCCTCATTCACCTCGCAGTCTTCTGAAAGCCTTTGATCAAGAAGTGCTTAGGTTTCACATAAATGGCTGGATACCTTTCAGAGACCACGCTAAGCACACAGCTACTTGGGGGGATTTAGGCTGCTTTAATGCCTGTTTTCAGAGCTTCTCTGTGGTATTTGAGCCAACACGTTAGATGAGGTGCATGGCAAGTTATGAACCGCCACACAAGTCGATAGCGCAGCAACCAAACGATTGTGTATAGTCACGCAATACTTGCTAAACTGTGGTTGAATGTCGTGTCCGTCCCTATTAACTCCCTGAATTTTGCATAATCTAGATTAAGCATCTTGTAGTTATCACATTTTAATCGGTGATGCGGCATCAGCATCCTAGGAAAAGAAAATCACTAGATTTTAGTTCAGCTATTTATTAAGATTTTTTATCTCGTGTCCCTAATTTTCTTGATTTGTAGTTCTAGTGTACACGCTTGATAAAATAAATATGAACAAATACGTCTGTGTCCCACAAACATGTCGCACTTCTGTGCCAGATTACTGACTGACGAGACATCTTTGTTTGGAAACATTCTCGTGCTCTCTGAAGTCCTGAGTGAAATGAACCATTTGGAAATCTTATCAAATAAACATGTTTGTGAATTTGTCTGCGTCTGCATGTATGCTTGTTTGTGCGTCTCTCGGCCTCGTAATTGCACGAGACATTACTGAATCCCTGTTCGACGTCTGAACTGAGGCGTCTTGTTGTTTTTGTCTGAAACTCTTTGTCTCAGAGATCCAACCAACCATGCAAGTTCATGAGTTTTTGTCTGTGATGTTTTGACACTTCCAAAGCTAACTATGATGAGAAAATGTGTTTTGCAGGTGTACGACTCACTATAACTAAAACAACTGCTATGTCTATTGGAGCAAAGTTTCCTGTAGGATGGATCAGTCTTACACCATATGATTATTTCTGCCGGTTATATACAGTGCTTGAGCGAAAATTTAACTGCAGGCTTTCCTCTTCCACTTATTTTGCTGTAAAAGGGACCCCTGGTTCATTTCTCCTTCCTCTTCCTTGAACAAAGGGAATCCCTCCACTTACACAGGAAGATGGTGTCAAACTCACCTCATGGCCAAAAAAGCGTAGGCCCAACGGTTTGTCGTGGCCAGCGTAGTACTGAGGAAAACAAAAAAAAAAAAAACTACTCCACTAGAAGACCGCTGTTCTCTGAATCAAAGCACAGAGCAGCGAAAGGTTAAAAGCTCCCGGGCCCTGCAGACACATTTTTCAGGGGGGTGGGTAATAGGATCAGGGCTTCCATAACTCCCCAGAACAGCCTATCCTCCCTCGTTTCTGCCCGTTTAGCCTTCAAAGAGAAAGTTTGTGTGTCTGTGACGGCTGGTCAGGGGGTTAAGAGGAAAGTGCATTTTTTCGGTCACAAACTCAATTTCCTTGGTGAGCTGAAGAGGCCATGCTTTAAAACCCAGAACATAAAGTCTGTTTAATTTGTCCCACATACTGTATCCTCCTGAACCCCTCACTCTGGTATGGACACACCGCTGATTGCAGTAAAAGAATGTCTGTCCAACCGTTTATTCTCCAGGTCGTGACCTTTTGTAGCTTTAATAATAACCAACTGAATCCTTTCATTTGTGTGTCATACTATCTGTATGTTGTTATCTTAATAGGGAAAATTTGTCAGCAAAGGAAATGAGGCCAAACAAATTAACCCTGTTTCTCATTATTAGCAACAGCAATATGTCCTTGAGTGCTAGCTTGTGTGACAGCAGTTAACAGTTCTGGTTCGTGTGGCGCTTTATGGTACACACCCCGATCTGTAATAGGAGGTGAAAAGAGTCAGAAAGAAGAAAAACACAGGAGACAGGGTACAACGGGAATGTTTATTGCATTTACAATGAAATGCTTCAGCAAAATAATATTCTTTTAATGCCTTTGCTGAGACAGTTGAAGTAAATCTTCCCAGGTTTATTTGATTGATTTATTTTTTTGCAGAGACTTTGACAGATTTACGCCATTGACACTTACAAGGCCGTCTTCACCATATTGACCTTTGAACAGATGGAGAGCTAGACAGTTGAAAATACCCCAAAAAAAAAACAAAACAAAACATTATACAAATCTCCTCCTGGCTGACTGTAATGTACCCAATAAAAATTAGATGTGAGGGTACGAATACAGATAAACAGTAAATCTGTTTTTCTGGTTAATGATCAAGCTATTGGGCTCCTACGGCTGATCTGATACCTTTGGACTGTTCATCGCCGCCTTGAAATAAAATTGCCACGATTGTCTTGTGTCTCTGGGCTCTAACTTTATCTAGCATCAGATATAAAAAATTCAAAAGTAAGATGGTAAGTGTCAGAGTGGACGTGGGCGAGATCAGGAAAGCGAAGCAGGAGGGTTTAAGCGGCCTTGCCTCTAAAACCTCAACCCACTCTGAATGTTAAGTTGTGGTTGCGCTGTCTTGTTAGGGGCCCTGACAGTAAAGTGACTAGGTACGGGACTCTGTGAGCTGAGATGCGAGGCCTTGGGTCATATTTGCTGCAAGAGAACATAAAGATGTGGTGAAAAACAAAAAGAAAGAAAACCCTGGCATGATGGTGATTCTCTACAGAAAAGAGAAGACAGTTAAACAAAGAGCACAGCCGTTCCCAGGGGAGGAGCATTGTGTACTGTGCTGTATTACTGGAGTGTCCAAGCACCCTTTTCTTCCTGCTTTCCTGGTTCAGTTACAGTACAGGAGAAGAAAAAAATCTACTTTAAATGCTATAACTAATAATTCTACATTTTGTAATACACAGTTTTTTGCAGCAATATTCATTTCATGCTTGTGCATTTTTACTTTTTCTGATGATGAATTTTATTTTTAAATATGTCCACTGCATGAAGCTTTGAGACTAAAAGCATCTCCACTCACCTACATAGCCTTTGTATCGCATACAAGTCTTTACAATGTGATCAATTATCACCGTGCCTCTGAGGCTGCATGCCTGAATGCCTGCAGTGCTTGTCTCATGACTGGGGCAAATACATTTCAGCCATCATCGCCTGAGCGCGGACACCGTCCCGGATAATTAAAAGGGCTCCATTGTCGCTCAGCAGAGCTGCTGTTCCCGAGCGTGCAGATCTGAGATCAGATGACGATGACAGGACAAGTGTGGACTGGAGCCCGGGAGTCGATGATGAGGGGGCAGGGTCCCTGAGGGTGACCTCGGCCAGGCTTCGCTCACCAGCTGCCGCCTGTAAGAGGACACCCGAGCCCCTCTGCTGCCATGCACCTGGATCATTTACCTGACACACGCATAAACTATGCAACATACACACACGGCTACAGATGCAAATGCCAATGATATCCCTTTCTTGCTCCTACTTTTCAGTACAGTCATGCATTGCTTTTTTTTTTTAATTCAAATTATTTTTTGGGCATTTTGCCTATTATTTATAGGACAGTGGGGAGTGACAGGAAATGGGACAGAAAGGAGGGGAATGATATGCAGAGTCTGGCCGGCTAGGAATCAAACTGGGGACTTGGCGCCATAACCACACAGCTATCAGGGCCCTCATATTACTGTCTTTCTGGGAACATATTATGCAGCTGAAACAATCCTACGCAGCCCTATTCCAGGAAGATTTAAGGCCTTCAGACAAATCAGAAAAACCTTTTTGTTTGATTCTTCACAATTTGAAAATGTATTCGCACTGAGTGCACTCCTTCTCACAGCTAGAGGGTAAACGGTGCTGCCTTAATGGCACATGTTGCTGTCTGTGAACAACTCCCTGATCCCGCTACAGGCCAATATTTATCTTCTCTTGTCTAACTGCAGCTAAATAGAGTGTATTGTAGTTTGGAGGAAATGGTTGAACTTGTATTACTTTCCCTTACTGCATAATCAAACGTTGAAGCCGATATTCTTTGCGGACTGTTTGTCTTTATTCATGTATTTTTTCTCTCGCAGTGAGGAGGTATATATAATTCAGGAAACTGAGACACCAGTGAAATTGTTGGTTTGTTGTCCAGTGGTCTCCATGGCCACACAGAAAGCTGAAGATGATGAACTATCATCAACTCAGGTGGCAGCAGCAAATAGCCATGTTTGTGTTTAAGAAAATGAAGGTGGAAGCTGCTTTAAAAGCGTCTTTACAATGTCAAAAAAGGCAACTCTCACTGGCCTCCCACCAGCGAACATGGCCAAAACTTTGCTGGACTACACAACCAAACCAGAGGCAGTCCAAGTGTTACTTGAATCCCAGATCTTTGCCAAAAAGCATTTTAACTTTTGCAAATTAATATGATGGGTTTGTGAGGTATTGCTGTGGCCCAGAGTTGCTTCAAAACTGTTTTAACCTCATTGAGGTTTTCGGTCTAAGAAAAATACCGAGCTGATACCAAATACGAGGGGAAAAGAGCAACACCGTGTCGCGATACATCCATGTGGTTTATGACTGTTATTTTTTTAAAGGCCCGACGGCATCCTGGACAGCAATACGTCACACTCCAGTGTACCTTACAGCAGTCAGTGTGTGGCGAAACACTTGACAGCATGTGTGATCCTCCATATAACCCTGCTGAATACTGTGGCATCCCCAGAAAGAAATCCATCACCTGAATATACTCAATCCTCCATGGCTACATACTCCCTGAAAAAGGGAAACAAGCTAACTGCCATTGCTGTCATATTTATGAGTTCAAGGGCCACTGATAGTAGCAGCTAAAGCTCACACACACTTCACACAATGGCCTGGAAGGCCCTCGCATTTGTCAGGGGTATGACACCCCCCCCCCCAAAAAAAAAAAAAAAAGTTGGATGGAGCTGTGTTGGATAAACACACAGTCTTATTTGTCATTTTCAGCCTCCTCACTTTTCCAAAAGCAGGTTGGGAAGCGATTAACTAAAGGGACAAATTCACTAAATTCACTCCGGCTCAGATTTCCCATCGCCTGCTCTCTATCTCTTCATCAACCCCAAGTGTGCCGTGACCCAGCCTGAGCTGTAATATTAAATCCGTCTGTAACACCTCATAGTGCTTGGCCGGTCATATTGTCCCTCTCTGCAGCAACACTTTGCCTCCACTGCTATAGCCTTGGGTGATAAATAATTACTTGTTGGAGCCTTGACTTTTCTTCAGTGGTGTTTGCATGCTGTCCCTTCGCTCAGCACTGTGTTGCGCTGTCAATTATTCACCACCTCCTCTTCGCTTGGGGCTGTAGTCTGCGGGTTTGGAATTTGGTGTTTTTCTCTGTAAATCTACAACAAGAGAAGTTAAAGATGCACCTGTGAACATGAGTTGATCTATGTTTTTGTTTTAATGTGATTGTTCGTCATTCTATCTGTGGGTCAGTGGGAGTGTTGAGGGAGAGGCAAGTAGACGCAAAGAGCTTTGTGAGCTTTCCAGTAATAATGTGTCCTGTGTGTGCATGAGGACCTCGGAGCATGATGGGCCAATGTCTGTAATCAGTGGGCGGTAAACAGGGGCTAGTTCATTTATTCATAAGGCAAACAGAAACTGTGCAGTGAATGGGAATAAGTGTGTGATGATTTATTTAGATCTGTTTGTTGCAGGCCACACAGGCTAATTTTTCTCTAAAACAACTTTTGCTCTTTACCCAACTGTTTCCGTCTGTCTCAAATAAAGGCAGATGGAACAGTGCAGTCTATTTTCTTAAAGCGAATTTTCATTGTATGTGAACAATGTTGCAAGAAATGACACAGTCATTCAAATCAAGTGATTCCACATGAGTGAAGAGTTAAAAACGCAAAACACATGAAGGGATTTTCATATTCTGGTAGATTACAAAATATGGGGAAAAAAATAAATAAACATCAGAGTCCACCACAGCTCAAATGGAAAATATTGAAGGAATAGACAACTTGGCAAGTGTAACGTTACAGTTAAAATGACAGTTTGTGGTTTTTGGGGGAGTTATGTGCTGTAAAAGTTTCCTGACAAATAACGGATTATCGCAGATTAAACTAACAAACTCAAGAGCTATTGGTCAGTACTTTTTAAAATCTAAATTTTGGACAGTCAGGCTGGCTGTTTCCTCTTGCCTCCAGTCTTTATGTGAAGCCAAGCTAATTGCCTCCAGGCTTTGGCTTCGTATTTAGAGGGCAAGAATTTACAACCATGGAAGTGGCATCAATCTTCGTCTAAGTCGTTGTATGAAAGCGAATAAGCAAATGTCCCATAATGCCCCACCACACTTTAAATCAAGAGCTTGAGCCCTTGTTAGTAGGTAGATATTTGAACTTTAGACAGAGCCAGGCTTGCCATTTCTCCCTACCTAGTCTAAATTTGAAGCTAAGATAATTTAGCTTTGTATTCAGTTCAGACATGATAGCGCAGACATGACAGTGGTATCAATCTTACCATCTAAATTTTGGGAAAGAATGCAAATAAGTACTTTAAAGAAAGTTTAACTGCCTTGAATGTGATTTAAATGTAATGATAATATGATCAAGTCCTTAAATTTGAGCAGCACCACAAATTATTTGGCAACTGTGTTCATCTCTGAGTCAACCAGTGAAGTAATATTGCTGCCTTTTCTGTACCAGTTCGTTGAAGAGTAAACTCCCTAACTTTTTTTGGACGTGCACAATACATTCATACAGCCCTCCAAACCCAACTCCAGTCTGCACTCACAATCACAGAGTGCAGATGCACTCTGTGATTGTGTGACTAAAAGGTTCCAGCACCGAGCAGCAGACCTTTCAGGCAGACTTCTCCCTTGAGAACGTTTGGACCGCTGGCCATCTTGTTTAGAGCTCTGTCACCCTGCTTTTCATCCAGGGAAAGGAAAATCTGAGTTTAACGTGAACACGTCTTTAATCATGCGTCAGAATCAATTATCACTTCTTGAAAGGCAGCAGCTCTTTTGAAGAAGGTTCTCCATAAGGGGAGATGCGTGAAAACTTCGAAGTCAAAACACACATGTCTGGAAGGAGTCCTGCTCCCAGACAATCTTAATTGCTAATTTTGTGTGTTGTCTGCTGTACTATGGGCACAGAACCGACAGTTCAAAGACCAGCCTTCATTTTATTACTAGCATGCAATCCATTGGTGAAATGTCTTTTCATCACGAACAAACAATTGGTCATTTTCCTGAGAATGTCTTTAAACTTAAAACCCAACAATTCCTGCAGTGTAACTGACCATTTCTGTCTGTGCGTCTTTTTGCAGGCCACAATCTCTCTGTTCTGTCACAACCAGGAAAATCAGCGTTGTGGTTCAAAATGAAATATAGAAACTAAGACTGTCAGAATACGCCTGCTACATAGAGAACAAGAGGCTGAAACCGTATAACGAATCACAGTGTTTTTGCAGATGTTGTGTGTTTATTGTAAGTGCGTGTTTGTGTACCTGCTTAGGGACTGAGTAGAAAACACAGGTATCCTGGTTACATCTGGCACTAGATAAGACATGAAATGCTCCTTTGACATTTGACGATCCTCTTTAAGATACAAGAGAGTACATGACAGATGAAGCAAACTTGAAATTGAAAGTGCGACTCAGTCCCCCCCTCGGCTGTTTTGATTAAGGCTGTGTGTGGAGCGTGCCTTGTGGAGATATTTGCTCAGACTAGGGCGAGGATTAAGGGCTTCTCTGCTGGGACTCAGAGAAAACACAAGTCTGATCCCCTCCATGTCCCTCCGCGGGGCAAAAGTGGGTGGTGACTGTGTTCATATGTGAAAACCAGTTGGGTCAACATATGTGTGTGTGAGTGATTTGTGTGTTAAGATGACACTCTGAAGCTACATATGCATTTCAAGAGCCGGTGATCGCGTGTGCACCGAGAGAGACCCACAAACGGTCCTGGGTGTGAGGATATGCTATCACTGCTGCAGTCCTCTTCAAAGCAACCTCTCTGATCCCTTTACTTCATCATTTTACATGGCCTCTATGATGCCCAGGGCACCTCACATGCATACACAGTGTTGATGGTTGTTATTGTACAGCCCACCCATCTTTCTCCGCACGCCTGTAACCTCTATATGTGCAAAAACAGGCTCAGAGGTGCGTGTGTGGAGTAGGGTGTCTGGATAAGCGGAGGTTTTAGTAGTTAAGAAGGTGGATGGAAGCTAATTGTGCACGTGACTTCACCCAGGTGCTGCTGCGTCTATATGTGTGTGTTTGCAGGGGAGAGCGATGGCACACTGATGGAATGAACAAAAAGGGGTATTTAAGAAGAAAGAAAGAGCTGATCAAAGAGATTTGCAAGGGCTAACAGAAATGCCTGTCTTTCTGCAGCAGCTCGCCCCATTCCCAAAAAAACCCCACCGCATGCGGTAAGCTGTTTTTCAATAGACAGACTTCAAGTTCTCCACAGGTCCGTGCCATCGGTACTGAGCTGAATTCTTCCTGACAGGGGTGGTCTGTATGCTGTCCCGCAGCAGATGTTGCCATTACAGTTTCTCTTTCATAGTTAGCTGCTCTTCAGAGAATCGAGAGGGAGGATGAAAACTGTCTCTGTTTATTACTGTGAGTAAGTGTTGCTGAAGAGGCCCTGCTGACCCTCTCAGGATGGAATAACAAGCAAATTGAACAAGTCAACAAATGGACATCTTGTCGCTGCTTCCCTCTGCTCCCACGACTCTGTGCAGATTGTTAACGTCACATTATTTTAGCACGCTGACGGCCAGCTTGATTAAGTTTTGAAAATCTGGAAGCTCATTTCCTCCTCTTGTTGTGGTTTCTACTAAGGGCTTGTCATAGACGCCAGCAGACTGCAGGAGGAAACTCCCTCAGCAAAGAAAAACATTCAGGTGCAGTGCAGGAGGAAATAAAAATATATTGATATTGGGTGAAGAGAGGAAACTAGAAATGGTCACAGGTGGTTGTTTAGTTACAGAAAATACTACAGGTGAGGAATGACAACAAGTAAAATTTGTAGAATATCTTTGCTTGGATCGATATTAAGGCCAAACTGTTGCTGAGTATACTGCTGCCGTGGTGATGAATTGGAGTTGGGGCAAAGCAGATTTGGTGACATATTAGAGCGGTGTGACCAGAGTCAAGACGGAATCAAAAAGTGACAGTGGGGGTCTGAGTCATTGTTCCCAAAAGGCTGTTCCTGTCCATCCAGACTAAAATGCAACGTAAGCTAAAATGGGGCTGGCTGTGTTCGGCCAAATGACAGATCATCCAGTAGAATAACTAAAGCAAATAACTTCACAGGCCAAAAAAGTGTTGGTTAAAAGTCAAAATATACACAATTGGCACTTTCACCAGCACCACAGAGTATATACCTATATACCTATTACGTCCTTAAAGCTGGACACTGATCAGATTCATCTTTGTTTGAATGGGTGCTGATGTTAGAGTCTAGCCAAATTTCATCCAGACAGATGTTCATGCAGCATTCACTTTGAACTGATCGCAGTCCACAAATGATCAGTCAGCTGATGTTTGGAGAAATTTCATCTCAGAAAGTTTGGCCTAAGAGGAAGTTGTTAGTTTGTAAGGAGTGGACTGCAACATTAATAAAACCGAATTGTAAGGATCAGCTCTCTGCAGGTACGTTTTCAGAAGTGCATTTGGTGACGCTGCAGTTTTAGGGATGACATCAACGTGTTACAATGTTGAAATGAATTATTAAAATGTTTTTCTGTGCAAACCTCAACATTATATAACTGTTTTGTCGGAGCAGATCATAAAGCGTATTGTCCGTGAAAATGTGTAATTAAAGCATCCAGCTCAAATAGTAAACTATCTGACAATTGGATTTGATTGAGTATTTTTGTATGTTGTGATTAATTACAGATATTAGCAATAACAACATTGTAAGACCAAAAGACAAAGGAATTTACTCCAGCTTCCTTGAAATGCGTCTGAGTCTAAAAGTTGCCAAGAAGCTTCCAGAGGACCCAAAGTAAGACTTTCTGATTGTGAGTCCTTTATAAAACCTCTAAATGCCTCCAATGACACTTTGGCCTGGAGGCTGGACGGAGATAAGCAGAGACAATATGTGAAGGTGTAAGAGAGGAGATAGGAAAGCAGTGAGGCAGTGTTGTTATGACTCTGTGGGAAGCTGAGCTCTTCAGACATTTGAGCTGCACTGTAATGACTTTAATCTTTTCACCATGTGAATACTGTATCTCAATGCACTTATGCATACCAGCATGACATCATTTTGAAGTATCGTAGTGATGAGAAAAATATCCAACGGCCGTTCATATAACAGCTTTAATTCTATGAGTGCCTTAAAATTCTCAACAACTTGAAATAAACAACAGTCAGAACAGCAAAAAAAAAAAAAAAATTAAAAAATCTATATTAGGTTCTTTCTGATGCTCACACCCAAAAAATAAAACAAACACTGTACTTTGTGTCTTTTGAGGAACATCTGCTTTTAGAAAGTGGCTCACAATACAAGTAGACAGAAATTAGGAACACAGCTCAACCATTGTTCTCATGCTCCCTGGGTTTAAAAAAGACTTCCACATACATGTTGCCTAGAGGAAAGGAAGTCCAGTGACATCAAGTGTATTCAATTCACATGGAGGCATGTTGTGGAAATTTGAGTCACAGCTTGGAAAGGCCCTTTGGAGGTCTCTTTCCTCCAACGGAGTTGCTGTTGTTTGAATAATAGGGAGTGCTATCTTTGCCTGTAACTTCATTAACTGAAGGTGGGGGAACAACCCTTGAAATAACAAAGTCACAGCTCTGGAACTGAAAGCTACGTAGAGACGAGCATTCCCACACTTGCCCATGTATAGTAGATATGCATTAGAGTGGATGATCTGAAATTAAATTGAGGATAATATGTTTTAGTGTTCAGTATAAAACAAACAAAACTCTAAAAGTCATGGGGAGCATAATATTAATAAAATAATCACTGAGGAGTTATTCAAAATACATACATACTGCTTGTGTTCCTCTTGAATAAATACATTTCAAAAATACATATATTTTTATCTTTTCATATTCTTTTTTGCTAGAAAATTTGAAAGCAGCTATGTATGTTTTAAAATATGGCATTAAATCACTGAGCTTTTATCAAAAGCCCCTGAACGCTGTGATTTCACCCATCTTCTTAAAGAAGCACTGCATAAAATAGTACCGTCTCACAGTCTACAACTTCACACTTCTATAGATAGTGCAGGGACACGTGACGCAAGTCCTTGAACAACTCAGTCTTTTCTTAGAGGGAAAACCTCCATGATTTTGTGGATTAGAGGCAGCTCTGATGATGAGAAATGTAACGTTGAAAGATTGCATATCTGGGGTGCCACTGAGGAGAGTCTGGGCCTCTTTCTCTCCTGGAACAGCCACATATTGCTTCGGGTTAGTGCTGACGCTTTATTCCTACAACAGAATAATATGGACACTGTTTGGGGAAAAAAAGATTTTGAGAGTGAAGTTGTCATATTTCCTAAAAGTCAGAAAATGAGCAGGCTAAAATCAAAACTTTTAGAAAACATCCGAATATTATATAAAAAAATGCAAGGTTAAACACACAGAAAATGTAGTATTTACATTAATTTCACTATTCAGGTAATAACCAACTGTAATGTTGACGATGTAATATTCTCAAAATACAACAAAAATTATTACTTTATCAGTTTCTAAAAAAGTCTTAACTTTGAAATATATAAGTATTACATATATTAAGAGAAATAGGTAGAAATTTTGAACAAGAAAGGGAAAATAAAAGGCACAATTTTGTCAAAGTAAAAACAAAAAATTAAGACATCTTAAAATAATTAATTATAAATCTATGGGAATACATTTATTATTTTTAGGTAAAATGTGCTTTGGCTGCCCAATTGAGGATATTAAACAAATTATTTTTCAATTAAAATGATAACTATTTCTCTTTTGACTTTCTTCTTGAAATTGTTTAACTCTCAAACTTAACTTTGCTCTCAAAATCCCTTTTTCCTCCCAGAGTGACCTTAATAGTCTATGGTAGTATCCCCACTGGCTTCAGTGTCAGGCAACACATTCAGTCATCCCAGCCAAAAAAACGTCCTGTCATCTGGTAGAACTTCAAGTTGAAGGGTCTGTAGAAGTCCCGTAGCCTCTGCACCACCTCGGGGTCAATGTTCGGATGGGTCCTCCCTTTGGTTTTACCCAGGCAGTGGGGCTTGCTGCTGCCCTCGGCCTTCTTGAGACACGGGAAACCCTTGGTCTGGTTGAAGTAGAAGTGTTTGTCCGTGATGATCCTCTTGAGCCCCAGGAAGTCCTGCACGCGGCCCAGCTCTCCGGCCGGGTCGCTGATCAGGCGCTCGCCGCTCACAAACAGGATCTGGTCCATGGGGAAGTACTGCAGCCAGTTGTCCAGGTGCTTGGCGTAGATGCCGATCTGGATGGCGCTCCACGAAGTGTCGATGAGCCCCGTAGTTCTGTTTTTGAAGGTGAGGCTCTCGAAAGAGGGAATGTCGGGCTTCTTAGACAGAGTCTGCGTGTAGTCTGAGATAGCCCTGGTGACGGGGTCCCTCACTACCACGATCAGCTTGGTGTCCCGGGACATGGCGGAGATTCGGGCTGGAGCCTCTCTGGTTACAAAGTAGCTGGGTGTTTTCTCCATGGTGATCTGGCCCTCCAGGGTCTTGGGCATCAGCTCCCTAATGAAAAAGGAGGGAAAAAAAGGAAGTGGGATATTTATTTGACCTTCACCTCTGACTGAAACACACCAAGCAACTGACACAGTCGTACTCTCTTATTACAATAAACATTACAACTGGATGAACTCGGGCAAAGTCCTCAAAACTCTGATTCCAATCAATCAAGAACAACACTGGTAATGGCATGTTTGCACAAAGTTATTTATTTGATGTCTATCAGGCGTGACCAAATGTTCATTTGCAGTTTTTGGCTCAGCATCACACTCAGACTCGTCTGTAGATGTGAAGACATACTTGAGATGATGGTATGCAGATGGTACCTCGAGTGTTGATGTAGCCTGAGGGCTTATGAAACCAAGATCAGGGGCCCCCCCTGGGTACATTTGAAAGGGTAGTATTCTTTACTCTGACATGGTGCTAAAAGAAGATTGTCAATCTCCATGCCCATATTATGGTACTACTGGCTATGAAATATTGATAGGAGAACTGAAAGGCCCCCTCAGCATAATTGATTACTATCCTTTCCTTTTGTCTTTCGCAACAAATAATGGAGGAACATTTTCCCACAGCTGGACACACAGTTTGAGTGTAAGAATGGCTTTTATTTAAAACATGAGTAGAGGATTGTCCAGTTTCTTGGTGTACTTCTACTTGAGCAATCTGAACACATGACAGGCTTGGACCCCATTTTAAATGTGTTCCCTTCCATGAAAATAAACCTAAAACCTTCCTCATCGACGCCTTTGGCTGAGCCCTTTTTGGTTCCACAAAAGGGATGGGAAACAAGCTACTCCATTCGGCCATGCCACCTCTTCGCTCTCAGTCCTCTTTCTCTACTTTCCCTCTGCCCACCCGCCTTCAGGACAGTGACTCTAAGCAAAGTGGGTAAAAGCGGCTCATGAATGATTAACGTGCCCTCCCCCTGCCATTAAAGCCTCTGCAGAATACAGCTTTAAAATTCACCAAAGTACAGAATGCAGGCGTCAATTATTCATCTGCTTGGCTGGTGCTGCTTAAAGCGAGGACTGGCGCTGACAAAGTGGCCCTGCCTGCTCCCAGGGTAGACGCTGTTTTCTGCTCGTGACAGAACTACTGAGACCCTAAAGAAGGGAGGTCTGCTGAAATTTCTGAAGACCGGAGAGGACTTGAGACTCCAATCTTTTTATGTGATAGCACAATGCCCAGCACCGCCGTCTGCTGTGCGATCAAAGTGCAACTTCTGCTTACAAGTGTGTGTCTTTTTCCGACGTGACGGGTGCTGTCCTTCTGCCTTGCAAAATGGCTGGCAAACAATCATGCTCCGTTTAACATACACAGAGTGAAATGAGACGCAGGGCACCGTGATGCTCGCTGTGGCCAAGCTTTACACAACCAGAGTGCACTTCCCAAAGACACCAGCTGTCATGATGAATGCAAGCGCTGGATTCACCAAGTCCTATAAATAAAACAACAAAATCTAACTATAAAATACATCATCCAGCACACACTATTCCATGATTCAGTTTGAGCAATATTTAGGAACACAAATGACTGGTTATAGATTATTAAAATCATTGTCATGTTATTAGAGAAAGAGAGCAGCACGTGTGTCTTTGACACATCAGCTGTTTCAGAATTTAAAGTAGCTGCTGGGTGCGCTTAGCACACGAAGTGAAAGCCACAAGTCAATATCTGCAGACAAATGTTAAAACACATGCAGTTTATGTGGTTGAGCCTCCTGAGTGGACTCTCTCAGTGTGGAAGAGATCACAGGGTTAGCACAGGAGGGGGTGGGGGGGGCATGCAGGAAGTGGTCGATAAGAGCAAGAGCAGCAACGCAGGTGCACTGATGTGTCAACATCCGATGGCAACGTTGACCATAACCTAACCCCCGTCCCCCGCAATCCTCTCAGTGTCTGTGACCTCTCCTACAGCTGTGTCGGAACACGGACTCCTTTCCTCTTACATTAGCTCTGCACCACTGCCCCGTGAGTCCAGACTGAGGACTTGCTATATAATGGAGCTTTAAAACCAGCCTGCTGTCTTTGGGGAAGGCAGCGGCTGCTAAGCTGGCAAGTCAGTAGTAAAATACATGAACAGCTACTTTTGATCAAAGGGTGATTTCTGTTTCTGATTGTACAGGTAGTCTTCCCACCTATGCTGACAACATGCTAATTTAGGAACCACTAGACATCTAAAACTCCTTACAGAAACAGAATTTGATGAATCAAAAGACAACATTATTGTGCTATGAAAAAGAGATGAACACATACCAAAGGAAGCATTCATATTTGATGGCATGTGATGAACGTGTTTTGTAGGCGGTGCACTCAGAGTGGTGGTGTGGCAACGTGCGCCCTGCGAGGGCAGGGGGCAGTTTGTATGTTGGTGTACAACACAAGGGCAGGACTGTTTGGAAGTATGCAAGTGCTTGGGTATTCAGCTTGATGTAAATTTCATGACTATCATGTCATCATAAGAAAAAGATCCCCTGTGTTCTGTTTGATGACATTTAAACATTTATACTAGACCTTCAAATATTTTCAAGTCTTGTACTGATACACTCCTCCGACAATGTTGGACTCCATGCAACTTTAAACTGTTGACCTCAATCAGCAATGAGAAGTCTGATATCGATGTCTAGCCAAGTTCAAATTTTTTGAATTACAAATTCAGCCTTCATCTATAAATCTGTAGTCTTCAGGCCTTTCTTCTGGAGCAACAAGAGGCCTCATACAACTCCTGCATGCATGCAGCACTGCGTCCCAAGTCCCAAGAGCAGACTATAATGTGTAACTACAGCTTAATTTTTCCTTGAATAGGAAAAATGCCAAAAATAAGTGAAAAATTACAAGTTCCTAAAGTCTTAGGTTGTTTTGGATTGGACTACTATTTTAATGATGTCAGTTTTGGAAATGACAGTTTTTCCCCTGGTTTCTGATATTTGACAGACTCAATAATTCATTCAAATATAACCAGTGCAATGAATGCAAAGGAAAATTACTGTTTGACGCAGTCCTGGTGCTAATTCATTTTCTGTCAATCAATGACTAACGTTCATCAATATACAAACAAAGAATTTCAGTTTTCAGCATTTAAGTTTTAGCTTGGCAAAGACACAAGAAATGCTTGGTTTCAAAGAGAGTGAACCACTCTAGGGTATTTCTTTCCATTCTACTACTAAAGCATGCTGTGCTTTCTAATGAAACTTTATTGGCTGGGTAGGTGATGTAACAGATGACAAACTGTCCAAGTGCTTGAGATTTACTACTGTTCCAGATTTTGCTTTGATGTCTTCATTGCACTGCTAAAATACGGCTCCCTGAGCACACTGATGCATGAAACGCAGGCAGCGGGATCCACTCATGAAACAAGAGGCAGACCCAAACTGAAATAGAAAGAAACAGCACGTGAACTCTGGCCTACCTTTAATTCTAATCCCCTGCTTTGACATGTTGTTAAGTAGTGGAGACAAACAAGAAAAGCATTTAGGACGACTAGGACGTTTGGACTGTCACAAACAAACAGCGTGTGCAAATGACAAAACATAGCACATGTTGTAATTGCTCGTCATCCCTCTCATATGGAACCAACTAGCTGGAAAAGGGATGCCAGAACTCATTCAGGAAACTCTATTGCCTCTTAAAAAACCAAATCCAATGTACACAGTAACGTGCTTTACATCACTCAATGCGTCCTTTGTAGGCTCATCTATAAAGTAACCACATCGGAATAAAGGGCCTGATGCATCGCTGCTTTCATTTCCCTACTGAATGAATTCCACTTGCAAACCAACTCAACTCAGCCCTCATGTATAGGCTGTGACTGAAGTCTGCCAGTTTTAAAAATGCCAAAGAAAGTATGAATGCGCCATGAGGTCTTATTTATTGTAAACCAGGAGCATGCATAATAAGAAAGCATGACATATGGATTAGGGAAGAGTTTAAGAAAAAAAAAAAAAAAAAAAAAAGCGATCAGCTCTGAATGGACCACTTCCTGTTGTTATCCTGGATCTTTTAGAAAGGGCCTTGGACCAGAGCCAGTGTTTGGCAATTGAAAGACATAGAGGCAAGTGGGCATGAGTTCTGTCCACTTCTCCCCCTCAAACCTTTGATTCATTTTTTTCTCTTCCAGCAGGGAGCCCAAGGAGGCGTAAATACTCTCCCACAGTGTTCCCCTGCCCTTACCACCAGATAATAATCTTGTAATTGGCTCAATATTTCTGCTGTTTGCAGGCGAAGCGAGGGCCAGAGCCGCTCTCGATGGCTTGGACTCACCAGACATTTTCCAGGTCACTGGATACTGGCGGAGGTCAGAGAGACAGGAGGGAAGGGGGGTGGAGGGGGGTGATTTAGAGTAATGGCTGCAGTGTGGTGAAGTGAAAGCCCTCTCTTCTGAACTCAGAGTTTTACTGCTCTGTCAACCTTGTGCAACAACACAGGCCTTTACCTGCCCTGCGGGCTGTGATCGCCAGCAGCACTGCTGCACGCAAGAGGAAACATATGAAGTGGGAACTTTGTGTGTTGGAGCCTCTGCAAATTACTCTGGGATTCTCATGGAAACACGAATGAATGACAAAATTAGATGTTTCCTATAAACTCTATCTGACCTCCTTCAGTAAGAATCCTTTTTCCTACGGTGGGCAGAGTGTGGTTGATCAGCTGAGGCCTGCTGGTGAGGAAGCAGACTATTTATAATTTGGAGATAGCAGATGTGAGCTTCCCAGCTGATCGTCCTGATCAGAACAGTTGGCTGTTTTATGACCCTGACAGTCTCGGTCCTCCGTGATGAGCACGCATCACCTTTTTCCCCCTCTTTTGTTGGATTTATAATCCACTGCACTGTCACTTTTGTCTGCACACCAGCTCTAAATCCTCGCTCCTCCTGGACAGTTAACTACACCTCCAAAATGGTGACACAGGATTACTGCCATCTGAATCGCACAGCTTCCATAACAAAAACTGAGTATCTTGTGTTTTGTGCTGTTAGGACATCAAATCAAACCAAGGACAATCGGTGTGTGACATTGCCAGTGTGGTTTTCCTGCTATGAGAAGCCAAAATGTCTTCTGTGAAAGAGCTCTGTTCTGGTTCCCTGAGTGTAGTTGTGTGAATCACTGAAATCAAATGTGGCCTTTGGTTCAAGTAAAAGCTTAGATGGGCTAAATTTCTCTTAGGCTCGGTTTGTTTTTCAATTATTGCTTAAATGGACAAAATTAAACTTAAAAGCACTGCAATGCTTTTTTGGTCATGAGCCATAAAGGATGGAAATTGTGTTTAAATTGATTTAACCTCTGTCATCATTTTAGGCTTTGTTTTGATTTAAACCCATTTGGATGGAAATTATTTGGTGAATTCATCTGAAATATCAAAATATGGCCAATACGCAATTTCTGTAATCGAGATAACGTGTTTCACAACAGAGCATTGGTAGAGCTATAGAGACGCCCCTGTCAATCACATTCTCCCGACAAAAAGGATGCCTGCATGGTACAGTCCCCTCCCTCAAAAAAAAATTAACATCATTATCAAGTATATTTTACCCAGTGAAAATGAAATGGAAAATTGTGTCTCATCACGAACATAATATCTGACAAAAATAAAAAGAATATATTTTTTTTGCATGTCATTCAGCCATAATTTTCCATGAAGGCATCGGCTAAAAAAGAAAAAGGAATGCTCTGTGTAGAGCTTACAGTAGATATTTTATATGTGAACCAAAAGCCTATTCTCCAGCCATTTGTAAATTAGTAGCAATGATCCAGGGTGGGCTCATACAAAGTGAATCTCGAGTGGTACAAGGGAACTGTAGGGGGTCGGAAGCAATTTTGAGAGACATACAATTACTAGATAAGAGAGCCGTCTATTCTTGGAAAACAACATGGGAGAACACAGTCTACTGTTTTCCTCTGGGAAATGACAAGCTTTTGATAAAGAGTAAGTAGGAAACTCTTCACGACACTGGGGACGTGAGATAACAAAGAAATTAAAAAAACGCCAGCTTTCAAATTATGAAAAATTTATTGTTAGATTGATGATTAGTTTGTTTCATTTGAGAAGGATGTGAGGGATTTTTATATGTTTGGTGGTGGAGAGGAGCTGGAAATGTGATTTGGAGAAGGAAGAAAGGGAGTTTGAAATTAAACCTCAATCTTTAATAAAACAACATTGTAAAAAAACAAAAAGAAAGAAAAAAGGAAAGGACAAGTGGGAAACTTTGTGGCGGATACAGCCTGATGTCCTCCTCCAGGCTAAGATGAAGAGAGAAACAATAAAGTTAATCAACAACATAAGAGTCGACTGGAGGAAGTCAACAAGTGAAATTGTACAAAGCCTCACAAAGTTGTGTTGTCTATCCTCATGACTCAGTCAGGCTACTAGCTTGTGAAAGTATTCAAACACACACTTCTGGCCTCCAGTGCGAGGATTGAAAACTTAGTGCTGGCCTGGTGCCATTGCAATTTATCTCAGTTGAAAGTCTGGCTACATTTGGAAAATCTCAATTTTTTCATATGCACTCAAATATTAGAGAGCTCATAAATAACGTCTGGACAGAAAATACTAATCAGACCTATGCGATTTGTTACTGAGTGAACTGAGTATAAATTGAGCACAAGAAAAATATTATATCACGCTGTGCACCAAGTTTTTTCTTTTAACATAAAATCTTGTACAAATAAATCTGCCAGCTGGACACCTACCTCACTACTGGAACTCTATTTTTTTCCTATATAACAACTGCTATGTGATTTAGTAAAAAATTTATAGAGTTAGCTTTGCAGGATGTTCTTATAAATTTATCAGCAGAGTTTTTAACAGAATCCTATTCTTTTTTTTTTTCCTGATTCTCAGCGTAAGTCTCTGGTTTATTGCATGAAGGAGGGGGGTAAGCTTTATCTTTATGGCAACTTGCTTGTGAATTATTCACTCTGTGTAACTGTTGTGGAAGAGTGACTGAGGGCAGTAAAAAAAGGATGCAGGACACATTCAAGCCATGTGAAACCTTTAAGACATCAAGTAGCAGAGCCCGTTGCATATCAGCACAGCAGAGAGGAGTTGAGGTGAGGCGTGGAGTGGTTGAGATGGTGAGAGCGATGAAGGACAGAGAGGGAGAGCAAATATAGAAAAATGAACGAAAACAGACACAGTCAGAAATATCCCATTTACTACTGGTTCATCTACGATTAGGCAACTTCATGTCATAGTAGGATAATTCTGGAAAATCATGTGGGTGTTAAAAAAAAGTGAGGGATTATTACCTGCATTTGAGGTTTGACCTCAGAATGTGTTTCAGTCTGGCTTTTTTTTTTTTTTTTTAACCTTTTCTGAACAACCACTCTGATCCTCTGCTTTATTTTTTGTTGCTGTGCTGACAGATTTCAGAAATAACTGCATTCTAATATGAATAATTGCCCAAATAGGTGGTCAAATCTTTTGGCAATAGTTGCCCATCGAAACGAGGTATGTCAGATCACTCTGAAGTTGACCTTTCACTTCTGACCTCTGTCTATAAAACTCTAATCAGTTCATCCTTGAATCCTGAGAATGTTTGGACCAAATGTTGTGAGCTTGACCTCTGACCTTTTGACCACCAACATCTATTGTCTTCATCCATGACTTTTAATGTTTGCGTCACGTGAAGCTCTTCTTTCAAGGTGTTACTGAGATATCACATTCACAGGGAGATGGATGGACAGATATCCTGAGAGCATATTGCCTCCAGCGCCGGCAGTCAACCTCATGGAGGTGCTGGGGGGAACAAAATTTTTGTTCTTTGGGGAACACAGACGTCTGTATTAAGTCAACATAGTCTCCCCCTATTACCTAAAGGTAGCTGGAACGTTTTTGTTAATAGAGTGATTTGGGTGAAGAATAAAAATACCTACGTGGCTCAAAATAGTTCAATTTTACGCCTTCCCTGGTGGTTTGAGCAAGTGAATGTTCATCTGACCCCAATGCTTCCGTGCATTTATACCTGTATTTTCACATGGAAAAGTGCAGCTACACTGGCACGTGATCACTTGGATGCATTTCAGCAGTGGCTGTAAAACGTGGTAAGGGTAAGCCAAGCGAAAGCCTGCGTCCGAATTAGCCGAGATGTGGAACCGATTGTGATTATTTCCTGGGGAGTCTGAAAAAACCCACACAAGCTGAAAGCAGCCAGCAGAGGAGAGGCTATATTTTTGTATTTAGTGATTCATGTTCCATTAAACCAAATTACTAGAAGATCTAACCACTAAATATAACCCAAAGAGGGGTCTGTATTGTATCTAATGTCTTCTCACCGGGTGTACTGTATGTGTCCGTTCCATGAGTGGATTCTCAGACACAGCACATTACTTTTTCATATTTCCCTGACCCATTTGTTCAGAGTTACATGGAGTGAGAGATGAAGCATGTGGAGATGGCAACTTCAGTGGGATCAGCTTTGACGAAAGCTCACAGCTATTTTTCTTTCTGCCAAGTCAGTTTTTAAGGTCTCAAGAGCTCGCAGGAGATAAGACACCTAAACTTGGGTTTAATACCAAAGCTCATTTTCATTGTATTGTGCCTTTTTAATGTTCGTTTATATAGTGAAGGTGGCTTCATTAGGAAATTTGAAGTGGTCTTTCTATAGCTCTCCTCATCCTCTCTCTATAGTGTCTTGATTTGAAATAATCTGGGAGGGGGGGGGGTCACAGAGAACCACTTGACTCAAACCCATTTCAATGGGTATTTAAATTTTACATTTAAGCCTGATTTGAATACAAAAATATATAAAAAAGAAGCTGTGTGTCAAATGCTTGAGAGTAAAATTAAATGTGAATTTGTTCAGAGCCAAATGGAAGGCTTTGAAGGGACTGCTCTGCGATAATTACCCATGACAAAAGGCTAGGGCTTTTGTCTTTGGGCCCATTACCATGGTGATTTCCAAGCTGCGGAAACATTCAATATAAACATTTCAGGCAGCTGCTGAATATGCCATATAGACCGTCGCTAAAAAGATATCTGTTATGAGCCGCATTTCTGCTGGCACACATCGCCAGTGTGTGCACATCACCCTCTTGCTTGTTGAGAGAAGAAGCAACTCGTGCATTAGAGCTCAGAATAAAAGACAAAAAAAAAAAAAAAAGAGACATTAAAGCTTGTGATTAATATATATAAAGGCTAGAGTTTGATAAATTAAGCCCAGCTTCTGTTCATTCCACGAACACATTTATAAAATGATGGGCTGGCAAAAAGACAATCCCTCCCTCTCCTTGCCCCATTGCAAGCTGAAAGTAAATGGGCTGTACTTTTCCTCAACATTCTTCATTTTCAACATGGTGATGGTATTGAATTCACCAACAAACACTATAATTTGACATGGTCTCCTTTCCCCTGCCTACTGTACTATCATATAATTTTTCCCGTCACTTTTGGACTCTTTGGTCATGACCCAGCTCCAATGAGAACATGCTGTCGTGCAGACACTCTTGTATTCCTCTCAGTTATTGTGAGGACAGGAATATTATTCTGCTCTACTTTAGTCCTCAGCTTTTCCTCTGTGACCCAATAAGTATTCCAAAATGCAGCCTTTTCAACACAGTCTTGTAAACCCCAAAGAGGATGCTATCATTATAGTTATCAGTGCAAAGAAACGTGAGTGGACTCGAGAGGGTGCTCTCATACACATCACAAAGAGCATTTGGTTTTCAAACTCTCAGGGATGAGCATAAATGCTGCTGTTGATTCACTTAGCAGTAATTTATTCAGTGAAAAGAGGCATCCAGTGCAATCATTGTGTGTTTGTCATCATGTTCAGTGAAAACCAGTGTTTCTTTTAGTCAACGTGGAGTAAAGTATGTCCTTATCAAGTGTTGTATCGTTAACCTACTGTGCTATAAACACGGAGGCAGCAGGGACTATGATGAACTGTAGCTTATTTCAAACTCTGAGCTATCATCAGTTCTTAGCCATCTTTAATCCTGAAGGTCTTTTTTTTTTTTTGCCTACATCTGTTCTCTATTATGTTGTACGAGACAAAGCAGTAGGTTTGTGTTTCTCCAGGACAGTTGATTAACATCCAGTCGGGAGCGCCTTTAAAAATGAGTCACTTAGTGGCCTGGTTAGCATTTACAGTAAAGACAATGCCATTTTTATTCCCATAAAATAGTACAAAAAATAATGTATTTGCCCCTTTTAGTTGATTCATGGAATAATGACACATGGCTGGAATCAATGGGGACCATTTTCAGTTGTATGTTAACACCTATCTGGTGCACTAGTGTGTGTTTATGGCAGCGGGCTGGTGTGTGAGGAGATTGATTCAAGATAAACTACATTCCCCGTCCCTCATAGATGTGTTACATTAAAAGATTATGAACAGCAATTGGAGGTTTACTCCAGAAAGGAATAAGATCTATCAGGATTTTGCAACAGATGTAGTACTTAGGAGTTAGATTAATCGATTCATGGTTCTGCTTCTTTTCATCAAGTTTGTTCACAATAATAAAGATATACACAACATCATCTTTTTTAACAAAAGGTGGATCTGTTAATCTGTTGAAGACAGGTAGATATTTAGCATTTTTGTCGAGGGAGTGAGAGAAGAAAAGCTTCATGATAGAAGGAAGGATGAGGGAAAGCTGGGTGTGGCGGTGACTGTACTGTAAGTGTGCGCTGTTGTTAACTACATCATAAATTAGAATGTGGTTGTCTAGATGCTCATTTTCACAAGATGAAAAGCTTGTAGGAAAGATGTTGTGTGCATCCTACAAATCCTAAAACTTATCCGCTGTGTCTGCTTTAATCTTCCACAGTGCTTCGATCTCATATCCACAAAACAGGTAAGCATATTAATGTGACTCAAAATAACAGTCACATTACTGTCTTCCAAAACAAACTGTACAGTACCAGACAGAAACACACACATATACAGACACACATGCAATTAAAAAAAAAAACTTGACAGGTTGAAAGTCTGAGTCTTGTTGGCATACTTCTGAGAGCTCTGACTGTAAACCGCCTGGGATTTTTCTAAAATAGAACAACTTCTGAAAAGGAGTCATTGTTCTGTTCAAATGCAAGCATATAGAGATGCCAAAATTAGTCAGGTAGTGTCTAAGCCAACAGAGCTGGAGGAGACGGGCTGGCAGATTGTTTCACTGTGAACTCTGAATATCACTCTGCTCTACTCTCAGACATTGTGTGCTACCTCACAGCGGTGGGCTGGTGTTGGTTTCAGCTGCCATCCCCCTGTTCCTGCTCTCTTACAGTACTTTGTCTCAGGACCTATCGGCAGCAGAGGGCAAGAGGCAGTAAAACATAATTTCCACATGAAATTTGAGAGCTGTAACATAATGAAAGCCAAATATTTGACAGTTAACTTTAAACAATTTTAGGTGCACATGGAGTCAAGAGTCTTAGCTTACGTAGCTGAACAAAAAGCTAACAAGATAGCAAAAACAGTGCCGGACATGTGCAGCGCATACGGAGCCTGGTAGCTCATGTTTCTGTTTAGACTTAGTAAGAGGGAGGAGAGAAAAAAGGCACGATGTGAGATACTGGGAGAGGAGAGTGCAGACAACGCTGGGGATAAGAGTCAAGCATCAGGCGGACAGCAGTATCGGGGAGTGTAAAAGCGATTACACTGTCTCCAGGCCCTCTTCCTCTGTGTCTACTGCTTTTCCGTATTTCATTTTCTCCCTCCTCCTGCTCCCCTCCTACCCCGCCCTCCATCCTTCTACTCGCAAGCTCAGAATACAAAGCGCCTGGCACCATCACATTGCTTTCCTCATCTTTGTGCCAAGCCGCAGGCACAGAGAAGCTCGCACCCTCTGCATCGACCTGCCACCACAGAAGAAGCAGAGGGGGGCAGAGATTAGCACATATGAATGCTCCTTCTTATCGTTTCTTTTGACATAAACTTACTACAAACGGCACACACAATCACTCTGCCTTAATTTTTCCTCCTAGCTTGTTGTGCCACAGAGGCAGATGGAGATTATATTCGCTTACGCACATCTAGGAGCTTTAAATATTTGATGGGACTTTTTTTTTGTTTCTCCTTAAATATCCTTGAGAATAAATAATGAGTTTGGTAATAACTAGTTACCAAAATGATTTATGCACACCGGAGATGAGAATGAATGCAGTTGGGGAAATCGGGCAGGGAGGATTTAGGGTTAAAGACATGGTCGAATGCCTGATTTCCATTTTGCGTCCCCTGCATTATCCATTAAATAAATAGCCGAGGGTAAATGGAACTTTGTGCAGCTCATTTCTGTCGAGGCAGCAGGGCCATGCATAACGAACAGGTGGGTTTGAGGTGTGTGGGGTCGCATTGCTATCAGCACCAGTTGCACAAACTCTCTGTGATTGTAAGCAGTGCCAGCGAGGTGGGGCATGATGAAGAACAGGTTGTCGCTGAAAGAAAAGGTGAAAAATTACCCACCGTGGAATGTCACAGGGGCTAAAACGACACCGAATGGCTAATGCAGGGCCAGCGGTTGCCTGGGGCTGGGCTGTGACCCAGAATTCAGCAGACCCCCAGTGAGAAACCAGGAGGCCCCATAACGGTTGAGCTAAACTGGCTGCACAACAGGAAAACACCTCCTCTTCCTCCCCAGACTGTAGAGAGGTAACTTCATCTGAGAAGCTGGATTCAGGGTGCAAGATAATATGAAGTGTAACAGAGAACTGTGGTGTCTGACGAGCCGCTGACAACGTGCTAATGCTTTAGCTTGTCAGCTCTTGTGAGAAAAGACGGATGGTTTTAGAAATAGAAAGTAATTACAGGGCAAAGCCTCATTGTCAGGGTTAGGACTATGTGTATAGAGCAGTGGAGGGTTTTTTTCTTGCTAAAAGGGTACTCTGTTGAAGCTGGAAAGTGAACAGAGAAGCTTGCTGGCACCAAAAAACCACCAACGCAAATGATGACCCATTTTAAAAATCAGTACAGATTTTGCTCATGTGCCAAATCAAATATATCTGGCTTTTATTTCTATTTGACTTCTCTGCTCTTCTGTTCCCTGGCTTGGTAAAGCGAGTTAAAACAGCCCACTGATATCAGTCACCATATGTGTAGTCATTTAGACCAGTTAGTAAGAATCCCTGGAAGTGATCTCTCACCAATGGAACTCATGAACTACTGCCCCATCATGTGTCATAATTTTTATCTGGGAGTAAACACTGACGTGGTGTTCATTTGGTCTTAAAGTACTCCACCATCAGGGTGACCAGCACTCAAGAATGAATATCAAAAATATTCTTATTAATATCAAGACACGGATTTCAACCATACTGTATCACTCAACCCTAATCATGAGTGGCAGGGAAAAGGAGAGAGGAGCCATGAGCCAAAATAACGGTTCTAAGCCAAAGTTATTCTGCACAATTTATGCTTCGTTTTTATACTTTACCTCGAGTGCTGAAATGGTTAAGCTTTAAGCTAGAAGACCGACTAAAAAGGCTCTTACACTTGAACAGCTATAGATTAACAGTTATCTCCATGAGGGATGTTGCACTTCATTCTTTTATTAGCAGGTCTGCGGTGTATTTATGTACAGCATTATGGAGGCAAAGCCTACGTAGCTGTTTTCCCGTATCTTTCCAATAACGAATGTTCTGATTCTCACCAACAGCTCAGCTGATTACTGGGCTGGTGCCATAACCTGATTCCTGTGTGAGCAGGTGATTGTGTGTAGGCAGTTCCCTGGCACATTGTCACAGATGCGGCAAATGAGGTGTTCAAGGGGGAGGAGATATGGGTTTGATGATTCATGTTATCAATCAGCAGGGTTATTTTTCAATGTCTCAAATTGATCTAATTGTCCCAAAAACACATTAACATTGAGGGAGTACTGCGAGATAATAGCTGGATATTTGCGCCGTTATTGAGTCAAACTCTGCCAGGCTTGAATGACGGATGTGCCGTACATACAGAGAGAGGCTGCGGCATGAATAAACACGGTCAGTCCAAATCACAATTAGAAAACAAATAAATAGAGTGTAAGACAGTGATGAGGAGGGGCTGGGTGTGCACGATCACTCAAGAGAACACATTTAGGTAGAAAAGAAGCAAACCAAAACGAAATGCATATTAATCCCATTCATATTCATGGCAGTGGAATGGAGGCTATTATGAACCACGTTCAATCACATTTTCATTTACATTATGGGCCTCTAATGTAATAGTAAACCTACAGAATAAATGGTGACGCAAAAGTGTTGCAAACAACTACTTGGGTTAATAAAGTCCTTCATAAGAGCGAATGTCTGTTTATGTGTGCCATGAGCGTGTTATATGTTGAGTGCAAACACGTACATCTCTTTGTGTGTGTCTGAATGTGCGTGCTTGCACATTCACCTGCCGGCACAGAAGAGCTCTTCTAAAGGGCCATTTCTGCTGTAATGTGCACCCAAGAGTTCATCAGGGAGAGCTATAAATGCACACGGTGGTACTCATTTGCCAGAAGTAAAAGCTTTGTGGGTAAGGGGGAAATCCCTCCTGCTGGATTTACGCCTTGCCAGAACCAACCCTGTTTAAAAAGCCAATTGGATGCAAGAAGGAGAAAATGAAATATAAGAGCAGAAACAGGGCGGTCAAAGAGAATATTCACTGCTGCTGGTGCTGGGCTGAGTGGAAAATAATATGATGTAATAAACAGTATGTCAGAAACAGACACTGAGTCTGTGTGTGCATGTATGTGCATGCATATTTATGTGTGTGTGTTTTGGCCTCTCCATTAGTGGTCACGTAACACTTGGTGGGGCAAACAAAGCCCAGAATTATCAATGAGCAGCACTACAGCTGAGGTGATAGTAGAGTGAACCCTTGACAATATGAGCCTAATTACACCCAGTTGTCTCAGAAGGGCCATAAATCAATGCTCGTGGTGAATCCTAAACAACACAATCAATACAGTTGCATCTCTATGGCCATAATGAGAATCTGGTTGAAGGTACGGATTTTAAATCAGCCACATTTCGGCTCATTCCACTGAACTGAAGCTTAGCAAAGTGTGAAACACGTTATATTACAGTGTGCTGATTAGAACAAATCAAGTGTTCTCACATGAAGCACTTTTGTTATCAAAGTGAAATGGGCACAGCAACATTTCATTATGATTTACAGATTAATAACTGCATTTTTTTCCCTTTGTGCTGTCAATCCTGAGCAGAGAGCAATTATTAATAACCGTTTGAGGGCTGAGCTGGAGTCAGTGCGTGGAGAAGCGGGACTCCCGATGTGTAGGAACAACATGCAAACCAGTGGGGGCCCTGAACTCTCATTTGTGTTAATCAAACTTCTCTAAATTGTTTGTGTAATGAAATTATGGCAGTCAGGGAGGCCTGGGGGACATCAATTAAGTAGATAAGCAAATGAAAATAAATCACTTTTTATCAAATGTGTGGCCGCCCTCCTGTGTGTCCGGTAAATACAGAAAAACAGGAAGTGATGCTGGTCAGTGATTTGAGGGCCCATAAATCCCAGTGACAAGCAACTGGGGATCACTGCTGTGTCCGTCGAGGTCTGGGAAACCGTGGGAGGACAGCAGAAACATTACTTCCTCTTCCTTTCAAACGAAAAGAAGGCGTTTTTCATTTGTCCAGTCAGATTTTTTTAAACATTGTATCATTGATGATATCAATTCTGGAGCATTGCAGCGATTAGAAACCTTTACGTTGGTTTAACACACTGAAGTGGCTTTTTTTTTTTTTTTTTTCTTTGTTCGCTTAGATCTGCATGATTAAAGTGTTAGGCATTCTCTGTTTGTGGCCAAAAAAAAGGAAAGTTATCAGAAGCATGCTGGAAACACAATCTGGAGGTTAAATATGCACGCAGGATGAATGGGACAGTGGGCTGTGTCAGTGCCGCATGGGAGAGCCACAATGAGGCAAGGCAGCGCTGTTAATGGATGTGATCACAGCTTCCTGGTGAATAATGCAGCCCTGCTAATTGACTGGATTAATAATTGATGGGGGTTCGTTCAAGGAGGCGGCAGAGGGAGCTGCGCTGGGCAAAGCGTGCACCGTACGAGACAACTGTGAATGTTATATCTTGTGCATCTTTCCATGCTGGTGGTTGGCTCTAAATAACCGGCTTCCTCCGCCCCTATTGATGATGTGTCTGCAAGGGGAGGATGTGACTGTGTGTGAATCGAACATGTCAGAATAAACAATCGCCCTGACAACATAATGATATAATGAGGCCCAGCCCTGCCACATGTTTGATGGTTAAAACGACTTGGGCTCAAGTCAAGTCCCACAGGCTCCACAATGTTGATACGCCCTACGCCCTCCAAAAGGACCAACACTCACCCAAAGCAGGCCAGCTGCAGAAATAAAAACCACTGAAATAATGCAGGAATGAAAACACAAGTTACTGCTAGAACAAGGTCAGTTTTCAAACAATGCCTGGTGTCGGATCTAGAGCCTGGTGGACCAGTTTGAAGTCAGTGATGGGAGGGAGGGATGCTTTACACGTGTTTATGAGAAAGAAATTGGTCTGACAGGAGAGAGGAGTGAAAAGGAAAAATAGATTTTACTCTAAACTTGATTTATCTGTGGTTCTCGAGGTGTCCTGTTTCTGAGGGATGCGTAAAAACCAGCCCATAAAAAGTCCTGTCTTCCTGTCTGCACAGGCCAACACCTTCTCACCACTGTTGTGCTCTTGCAGAAGACAATAGGATCAATATCTCAGGGTGTGTTCAAAGGATTTCTGACAATCCAAAAGCATTTGTTCTGGAGTTCAATGGGAGCTTGACTCAATAGAGCAAAGAAACAATGACCTGGTTGGATCATTGAGGCCAATAAGGACTGCACTTATGTTTCTGTGTGTGTGTGTGTGTGTGTGTGAGTGAGAGAGAGAGTGTGAAGCTTAAAATTTGTATGTTCAGCTGTTTGCCATTCAAACACAAGACCTTAAGACAACCTTAAAGGAATAGTTTCACTTTTGTGTGTTTCCTTAAATATGAAGCGACTGACAACACTAGGAACTCCTGTCTATAAACTCCTCCTACATAAAAAAAAATGTATGTATCATATGCTGCTTATTTAAGAAGTGCAAAGTACAAAGGAAACAGTAAAACTCTAAAGTATGTTTTAATTAGTTAATTAATTAGTGACCTTTAGAAATGTTGGTTGACAGATAATGTTACCTTTAGCCAGAAGCCCAAAGCTAAACTACACCTGAGAACCAGCAGGTAAATTTAGTTTCATATTTCAGTAGATGTGCAGGTTATGGATCATCTTGTTTAACAGTAGCAAGGAAAATAAGTCTGTTTCACAAAATGTAGAACTCTTATTCAACTTTACTGTGTGAAAGTGTCTACTGAATGCCAGTGAAAAGCTCCTCCTAGATTTTACATCCATAATTTTCCTGCTGTAGTTCATCTAACGCTTCTCTCATGCTGGTCCCAAAATGGAGGAAGTCGGTTCCCTGCTCTCCTTATTAACATGCAAATTCTCATCTTTAGGAAGAAGGATAACAGTGAAAAGGAAAAGCCCTTTTGTGTAGCTCCACAGCACTGAGGATGTTCCTTCCTCCTTCCATTAGAAAGACATGTTTCTCTGACAGCAATCTCCCTCCTGTCTAATGTACAGTCAGACCTAGTTACAGTAGCAATTACTAGTGTTCAGGTTAAGATTAATCGAATTACTGGGTGGCTTCCCTGCACTCCTCTGTGGGCATATCAATCAGAGCCTCTGTGCTGCAGCGACCCTTTATCACCCTCCTCCATCTTTATGTAAAAAGACGCAGACTGTGCTGTTGCACTCCATCTATCAGTAAACGGGTCTGGGGTGGCAAACTCATTTTCTAACAGATTCTTCTCCTTAATCAAGCAGCCTGACATTTGTGTGTGAGGTGTGTGGGGGGGTAGTTAGCAAAAGCTGTACACCATCTTTTCTCCAAATGGATAAAATGACAGTGGAAGTTAAAAATTGAGCTTCTGGGGTTTTTACAACTCTTGTTTGACTGTATGAAAGAGAAACAGAGGGTAAATCTGCACTCTGTATGAGTTCATACAATACTTGGCACATTTTTACTGATACTTAGTGAGGAGAATTCCTGCTATATGACACGGTGAATGGCTCTTTGTGCTATGCAACCTTTCTTATTAGAAATATAACAGACTTTATGTAAAGCATTTGTTTGAACAGCTGGATTTGTATTTGAGGAACCAGGTAGCCTTTGAAAACCGCACATGCACTGGATCTGCAGCGCTTCTGTTTGAATAAAGTAGCTCTCAAGGCAGATTAAATGCCACTCTTTCATTCTCTTTCCATTCACCACCTCCATTATTAGCTGTTTTAAAAAATTGTACAGGATTTCTGGTCGCGGTCTATAGTGCTGCCAAACCCTAATCTTCAGCATGTTTTATTTCGCTCTGCACCACCATGCGACTCTTTGTTCTGCATCGAGCAGGAATACACAGAATACACTGGATGTAGATGTGCTGAAAGCTCCAAAACAACATCTGAAGGAAATATTTTGTTGGCCTCTTTACCAGCCGCGCCAAAAAAATGCCAATCCCTCATTTGAGATGGACTCCAAGAGACACACACACACTTGTGTCTGAAGCTTAGCAACAGCTAAGTGTAATTCCGGTTTTTGCATGGGGACAGAGGTTGGGCAGTCAAATAGAGGTTGTGCCTGAGGTGCTGCTGGCATAGGCTTTGCCCGTGTCTGCAGGGCAGACCCTGCCAGGGCAATTGGCAGTAGCCCTGTCCCAGTGGAGCCCCAGAAAAAGGATGTTTGGTGCCATCCTATCACCACACAGGCAGCTGCAGATAGCACAAATGGCAAGTGTGTCAGAGTCCATGCCTTAAAGCGCAAGGGCAGAAAGGAAAACTATTCCATTTTTGGCTGAAAAAAATAAAACAAAACAAAACCTTGAAAATAGTAAATGCTTTCCTGCTAAGTGAATGGAAATAAAAGACTGGAAAGAGAAACTTCCTAGAGCAGTTAACACTTAAATTATGTTTTTTAATGTTAAAGGAACTTGAAAAACGAGGTGAAGATGTCTGCCAGAAAAACAAAAAACCCAAAACATGTAGTAGAAGTATTCTAAAGAAAACACTACAGTTAGAACAGGAAATGGAGTACCCAAGAGGAGAGGGCTTCCTTATTTTTATTGGTTCCCAGGCTTTCCATCACTATGGTTCTCCCCCAATTTCTGTCTCTTTCTTTTTCTCACTCGTGGAAAATACGGAGGGTTCCCTGTCCTGTGATAAAGCTGTTGCCTGTGAGATGGGAAAGAGATATCCATCACGCTGAGGCGCTGCTTTACCCTGCCAATCGGCACCACTGAGGGCTGTAACACGTACATGCTCCATCTATGCATCATTTACCGAGCCCTTCTGTGCCCAAATAACATGGGTTTGGCTGGATGTTCCTGAAATCCTAAAGCAGTCGGGCAAATGCTCTGAAAGTCTTGATATGGATGAATTCTGGAGGTTGTTTTGCGGTTTGTTTAGCTTGATTCTATGAAGTGCACAGGAAGAAGTCTCGTATAAAGCCCCTTGACTCTCCAGTGCCAAATGGTAGGGTTACAGTCTGTGTTTGTTGAAGGATAACACTTAACCTCCATCAACCTTGAACTGCCAAGAAGAAAAAAAAAAACATACATACAGAGACATAGAGGAACAGAAATATAGCACAGGAGAAAAATTGAAAACGTTATTCTTGTTTTTTCATTTCAGTCCCACTACTTGTAACGTGCCTGAAGCAACAACTGCTGTGATATGAGAAAACATTAGCTGGCAGGTTTCCAAGAAGTTCAAGGAAAATCAATCACTGAAGTTCGTGGGCATTGCTTGAAAACTGCTACAAACTGTTCAAGCTCTTCAGGTATATCGCCTGAAAATAAAACAATGAGCTGCAGAGATAAAAAAAATCAACATCTTGAAAAGGTCAAACATCTCAATTTCAGAAACATTAAGCGATATAAATGATAACAGAGCATTGATGCTTTAGAGAACAATATATTTTTGTACAGTTGTGATAATAAAAAGTGACCTCAAGCGCTCTTTTTGAAATTTGAATCCCAGAATAAATGCTGCATAATGTATCCGTTAATACCTCATAAAAGGACCGACAGCTGCTGAGCCAAATGGGTCTGAGATACGACAGGGTGAAACAGGTTGCTGAGTAGTTTGCACAGAAACCCAAAAGTGAACAAACAACTGAATCCCAGAAACAATGTAACCTGATCTTAATGTTACAGTACCATCTGTTGGCATTGTGAACTCTGAGGGTGGCATATTCTGTGGCAGCCCCCCCCGTGATCAATCAAACTCCCTTTCTGCACGTGTTCATCAAAGCTCCAGGAGATCGTGATCTCTGACACCTGAAATATTTACACCACCTTCATCCTGCTTGGCTGCGAGGCGACAACAAACAGCTCTTATTTTAGGTGTGTCAGGTGAATGCATCAGGTGTGAGCATCTGGTGGAGATCCAGGTGGTGTCTACAGAGCACCCTGCACCTGCTGCCTTTCCTCACCCACCCATCGGGGGGCAGATTCCCAGCATGCCAGAGGGCAGCTGCTGACAGGCACTACTTTGGATAGGTCCCGCACTTCTATCTATCTCCCCTCCATGGGGCCTCTTAGGGTCAGCTGCTAAGGGCATGCAAAGATATCGGTGGGGGTGGCGGAGGTCAAGGAGTTGGCGGAGGCGGGTGGGGGTGACTACAGTCGTTGGTGGGGTTGCATGCCTTCAGCAGGAGGTGAGTGTCCCGGTTTTACAATTATACCCCACGATAATCACTTTCACAATCCTGGTGCAGCTCAGAGCTCATGCTCAGGAGGTCTCTGGTGATCACGTTACACCTGCTGTTTGTGTGCCCTCTAAAACCCCACTCATGACCCCTCCACCTCCACCAGCTCTCTCCACTCCACCTGCCTTTCACAAACCTTCCTCAACGTTTGCACATGAAGTCGTACTCTTAAAATTATGGAGCCATCGAAATTCTGAAGAAGCACTCTTACAAATGTTTTTGGATTTTTAGACAGAGCAGATAGATTACAAAGTTGACCAGAGAAAAATCACTGAGTGTGGAAAGCACTTGAGAAAATGCACACTGAGAAACTCCTTCCTGTATATAAATCTTTCCAAAATAAGTTCCATTGCAGACAAAAAAGTCTAACTACACTAGAAAAGCCATTTCAAGCCGTTAAATATTGTCCATTTCTTATTAGTATTTTCTAATGGAAAACAGAATAAATCAATCAGGGGAAATGGGTAAAATCTGTTTTTAGACTATGCAGTAGAGAAAAGCTAAAACTAATAGCTCCTTTCAAAGCCTCTTTAGCGAGACAGTGGAGATAAGTTTTTTAATGGTTTGCACAGCTAGATAATTAAAACCAGGGGGGAAAAAAAAAACATAACAGGAAGTTCCTCGTGCTGTACATGAATTCAGATGGCCGAGTGTTTTAGAGTTGTTGGTGTATAGAGCTGTGCAAAGGGAGCGGGTGGTGAAGACTCAACCTATTTTCAACTCACCGGCTCTATTTAAAACTCTGAGGAACATGTCATTCCTGGCTGGGTTACATGCAAGAGCACCAATGACCGCCTAAAGCACACTGGAGGAGCTTTTAGTTTGTAGCTGACATAAATATGTTCTTATAGTGTACACACACTGTTAAATTTGGCTTCATGTTCCAGCCGGTGTCTGGTTTTGTCAAGATCACTGGGTGCAAATGCACAATAAATATACACACATGTCAGTTTTGTGTGTCGCACAATTTACAATGTGTTTAGTTAATTGTAGGAACAACAGTTAAGACACACAGCTGAAGTGGTTCTTTCTTTTTGGTTTTTACTTTAATCATGCCGCCTCTCCCATTTAGGGCTGTGTCATGCGTTCCGCTGGTTTACTCTCCACACTAAGAGTGGCATGTAAAACATCAGGCAGCAAAAAAACAAAGCCAGTTTAAGATTTGCCTCTCAAACACAGCCAGCAATGAAGACATTCTTGGGAACTTTTCAGTGTGCACTTGACAAATTTGATTAATTTATTCGATGGGGGGAAAAAAAGAAAAGGGGCTTGTGTCAACAAACCAACTGAAAAAGCCTAATGTCGGGAAATGCTAATCAGAAAAGAAAAAGTGGCATTTCTGGAATTTGAACACAGACTGGACCCATGTTATTTACATCTGGGTCTCAGATTGTATTTGAGAAACAGAGAGACAATCTTGGATTTGCTGCGTATAGCCACATCTGAACCCGTCCTGCCACACAGACCGCCGTTCGGCTTGGAAATAAGACTCAGGCTACACAACGGAGCCGCTTTCTGACACAAGTCTCTGCTGGGTCACTGCTATTATGATTAATACCCTTTATTTTATTACCATTACAGAACGTTCTTTCAAATAAGGCCAGTTTTATGGACAGGGAAACCCCTAATTTAATGTGATTCTTCGGCTCGAGTGTACTCATTTCGTAATGCTTTCTCGTGGTTTCAAATATTACATACTGCAAGGAAAACTTTAAACAGGAAGCTGAGTTGAATACACCAACTCTCATTTGCAGATACACAACCTGCCACACACCTGGATTTTTATCTGTTTCTCCAAGTTCTTGTCTGTGTCATGCCTGTCGCCACAGATAAAGGAAACAAGGAATGTGTGTACTTCTGCATGCAATAGGATTGTTTGTTTGTGTCTAGATAAATATGCATGTGGCAGAATTAGCAGTGCATTGTCTGTATGTTTATTTTGAGGAGTAATTAAACCATTTAGGGATCTGGTGACGCTTGAGCCACCTGGTTTATAGACCTCCAACAGGAACTGCATCGGGTCGGGTCTAGACAAGTGAAAGTTGGATGTTGAGCAACCCAAGTAGTCCAAAAAACATAATAGTGACTCCTCTATGTCATGGACCTCTGCTTTAGTTTACCGTGCTTGTGCTTGACCTCCCTGTTCACCCTGAGTGTCCATTTCCACAACAAAAGCCTAGCAGGTTGTATGTGATTATACAGATACACCGCTGAGAAACGTGTAGTGAAATCTAACACCGACTGACTCGGCATTTGGCCTCGGTGTTGGTTTCCTCTTTAGCAAAAAGACCTGAATTTACCAAGAGTACACAAGCATACACCTCTAACTGCCCCCCCCCCCCACAAAAAAAAAAAAAAAAAGCATTAGAAAAAAAAAAAAGTTTCAGCATTTGTCAATTTTCAAAACTGACTGTATTTAACTTTAGCCCATGTATGGTGAACAATATCTTCAATATTTTCACTGGGAACAAAAAAAAACCCACAAAGCCATTGATATGTAAAATAAAGTAAAATAAATGGCTGAAGGTATTATTAACTTCTAAATAAATGGAGATGGTGAACATGATTTTTGTAAATATAAAAGTGAAGCTAGAAGTTCAAAGCTACCAGTGTTTCATACTTTGACAGCCTTGGCGTCAAAACAGCAACTTTTATCCTTCTCCATAAATTACAGATTTTTGCATCATAGCTTCGGGTGCACGGCTGACTTTTTAGGGCAGTTAATGAAGATTCCAATACAAGCCAGACAAGTATAATTCTGGGAAAAGGCTGGAAAAGAGAGCCAGAAATGTTGCCACATCACATTAAGAGCTTAGAGGTGCTAAAATATGTTCCACGCATTCCCATAGGGACAGAGACGAGTGATTCATGCTAAGGACACATATCAGCCCAGACAATAAACAAAGAGTCTCCCGAGACGGAAGCTTCAATGTTTGAAATATTCATTATTGCTAATGAAAGGAATTGCATAATTCAAGCAAATTGGACACAGTGATTAGTCACAGAAAATCTGTCCTTGTTCTGTGAAAACACCAAGCGATCTAGCCTTTTTTTGTTTTGTTTTGTTTATTTTATTTTCTGGGACAGTATTCAACATATACTGGACATGTGTGGAGCTGCATCTTAATGTTTCGGAGTTTGTTCCTCAGCCTCCACATTAGTTTTCAAAACGTTCACATGTCCCGATATGTGTGAGGCTCCCGGTCCTCTGACGGCGACTCAGAGATATTGATATTGACAAAGGGCTGCTTACATTTAGCGACGCAATTAGACTCATTTCCTGGTTTTTACAAGCACTTCTAAAGCACACAACAGCACGTCGACATGACCTCGAGCCAACAACTTCAAATGAACGCGACTCAATCAAAAGCTTTAAACAGGAAGACGCTCGGATGTTGTTGAGAAGAACTGACAAGGTGAACTCCTGCAGAGTGGGCCGGGGTATTTTAACTGTTATTTATCCCTCTTTTCGATTCAAAGGTCCTTCTGTTTTAAATGGACGGCATTAAGGGGAACCGGCACCGAGGCCTGTCCTTGGAGGCACGGTCCAAATTCCAGAGAATCTTGGCAACTCCTCGGGATAGATGGGACCCTCATGGATATAAACCCTCACAATGGATGAATAGGTAAACAGAAGGGTGTGAAAGAGTGATGGCGAAAAGAGAATGTTCACTCTCAGAGAGGCACAAAGAGGGAGGTGTGTGAGTGGGAGATGGGCGAGAGCCAGAGCGTTTGAGGGGGAAGAGAGGGGGTGAGTCAGAAGGGTCTGAAGGGAGTTGTCGGTGAGCGAGAGTAAAAGTTTTGTCCCCGGGCTTTTAGTGGGTGCTGTGTGTAGTGTTAACTCAATCAAAAGGTGAATTATACCTCCTGAGACACTCAGGTAACCTTTCATTATGGCCCTAATCCTTCTTAATAACAGAGCTGCAATGTCGGCAATGGCCCATTAGACAGAGAACCACTGAGAGGCAGAGCCATTATTCCCCACAGGCCTGTGGAAATGTGAACACACAACACTCACTCACAAACTCGCAGTGACAGATGAAATCAATCACAAATCCAACTTGAGCGAGGAAAACGTAGCGTACTCTTCCACGAGGACACGGGGAAGTTGCAGGAGAATAAATGTGTGTTTATGTGGAGTTTCACTTTTGTCAGCAGAACTCAAAACTGTTTTCTAGAAAAACAAATTCAGACCGAAACAGCTACTTCAGCATACTAACTACCAACTACGCTAACTACGCTGCAAACTTCTGTCCCTCCTTAAAACTTTGTTTAAAAAGGCACTTTTGGAATCAATAAAGTCTTTGATTTTCTAAATTACAATTGGGGGCAGTTTACTCTGGATACCATAAACTATGTCAACTTACTCAGCAGTAAAATATTCCTTAAACTCCTGTCAATAAGGCATTTTTTACTTTGTTAATATTTAGCTTGTGCAAGCATTAAGTTAAGCTCCAGTATGTATTTGGTTCACTTGAGGAGCACTGTCAGATTTCCATAGACTGTGTTAATAATCAGATTAATAATTCATCACAGCTAATATGCTAAAACTCTAGGTTTTATGAAACACATAAGATTAATTAAATGTAATAAATCTTCCCCCAAAAAAGATTAAAGCAGAAAGGCAAGTTTTTTTGATAAATTAAATAAAGTTAAATGAAACAAAATACAAAGAAAGAAAAAGCTTCAGATTGATTTATATGAGGTATAAACTCCCCCAAAGATGAAAGCTGAATTTATTTCTTGTCTAAAATATCAAATGCTCTGATTCAACCTCGTCTTATTTCTCAGATTAATGGAGATGGGAAGTGGTGATTCCAGCATGGGCCTGACCACAGAAACTTAAAGCCAGTCAGCCCTAAAATATGCATCAAAATGGGCAGCCTGATAAGATCTGATGAAAGCAGGCCTAATGTGGCTAATAAATCAACTGGCTGTCCACGGGGCTTCTTCCAGCCGCAATTTGGCTACTTTTCTAAAGGTTGAGATGTGAAATACAGACCCAGACCGGGTCTTTATCAGTGATAAAGCAGCTGGAGAGGGAAAAAGTTGGGAAAACACAACTTCTCATCATGCCAGATTTAATGGCTAATTCCAGTAAACTGGAGAGGGCCGTGAATTCATCTGTATTTAACAGCCTCGGTGACCTCGGTTGGATGATGGCAGTTTTAATTTGCTGGTTTTAGCAGTGAGTTTGGGTCACCTGTACCACTCCAGGCCGTTCTCGTAGTTGCGGTCGAAGAAGTGCGGCTCCGCTCCGACGGCTCGGATGTCCGGATGGACCCGGAGGAACTCCAGCAGAGCCCGGGTCCCTCCTTTCTTCACCCCGATGATGAGCGCCTGGGGCAGCTTCTTGCTGCCCTCCCCGAGCGGACTGAGTTTACCTGCGAACCTCGGCGACACTTTCCGGGAGGAGACTAAATCCGGAGGCGGCAGGACCGGCGAGGTGCGCGACGCGCCGGCTCCGGCTCCGGCGGCGCTCCATCCGTTCACCAGCCGCTTGGTGCGCACCGAGCCCCGGCCGGAGGTGGAGAAGGTGGAGGAAGAAGAGGAGGCTCCGACCGGTGACGGTGAAGAGCTGCTGCAGGGGCCGGCCAGGCAGTGCAGGAGGAAGAGGGAGGTGAGGAGGGAGCACAGCATGACCGCCGCTTTCCTGGAGATGCCTCGGGCCGGGCCGGGGGGGTCCGGTCTGCTGCTGCGGCTAAAAGCCATACCGGTCCCTGGGTGGTCTCAGCTGGAGCCACGGCCATGCTAGGCACACATTGTTCAGTCCTCCGGCCATGAAGAAGGCAAGGAGTGGATGTTCATCCACAGTGTGTGGTGGAAAACACGTCTCCACCAAAAAACCCAAAAACCAATAATAATAATAATATTAACAAAAGAAGAAGAAGAAGAAGAAGAAGAAGGAAACACCTGCTGGGAACAGGTGAGAAAAGCCACCCAGGTCCGGTCTCTCTGAGCAGGATGGCAGCAGCCCTGATGGACCAGCCGCACGTGTGTGGAGTTGTAAACTTGTCTGGCACGGCAGGTTACTTGACAGGCATTTTTTCTGGCCAATCAGATGACGAGGGGAGCAGATGGAAACCAATGAGTTTCCAGGTAGGCGGGACGCACAGCTCCAAATCAGGCAAATTAGAGGGAATTCTCATGAACAAAATTAGTGAGTCATTAAAAAAAATGTAGAAAGAAACATGACATACACACACTACATATATTAATTTAATGCTTTTATGATCAGGCGTTAAAAGCGCAAAGACAGCGAGAAGCACAGCGTGCATTAAAATACATGAAGTCAAACGCACACAAACTGAGCAGGCGATTGGAAGCTGCTGTCATGCTCTCAGGGGTAATTTTAGATGTATGTTTGTTTAGCGAACCACGCTCAAAAATTCTCACTGCAGCAACATGTTGCGAGACGCCAGAATTATTCCTCAGATCTTCAGATTTCGCCCACAAGACCACTTACTTCCAGCAAGAGCCGTCGCCTTCAGCTAAAGTCAGGCCACCAAAGAAGATGGCCTCTGCCATGAACTCTTTTTTCTTTCTTTTTTTTTTACGACACATGGAAAGACAAGAAAAAAAGTGAAATGATAACGGGGAACATTATTTCTTTACAAGTGAACAAGAACAGAACCAAATGTTTCACATCTGCTCCTGCCTCTTTGGGTATTAGCATGAGAATATGCAGGCAGTGCTTCAATGCTGCACAGCTCACTGCTCGAGAAAGAAGATGGAGACCTCAACACTGAGCTGTATTGCCGGTGCCAGATGTCCCCCCGTGTTGTCGAAACAATACAAGGGGGTGTCCCGCATTTAACAAATCACACCCCATGTCTTTTTCTCTGTCTGCCTGACACTGGAGAGATGCTCAGCCCCCTCAAATAGCTGAGGACACCCACCATTCCCTCACAGCGAATCGCTTCACACTTCCTCTCATCTTACTGCTGAAGAAATAAAAAGTCTTTCTTTTCAACGGCAGAGTAAATACTGAAAATTTCTCGCCTTGTTGTTCACACACTTAATTTATTTGTTCATATATTTTATACTCCAATGATACAGGAGGTGTGACAGCATAGTGGTTCCCAACCTGTCAGTGTGGACCTCTCCAAAAAGAGGCCACAAGATAAATCTGAGGGGTCAGACATGATTAATGTGAAGGGAGAAAATGCAAACCTCACGTCTTTTTATTTATTTATTTTTTTTTTTAGATCCCTTAAGAACTAAAGTTTGGTGTGGAATTGTGGATATTTGTACTTATCCTTGACTTATAAAAAAAAAACAACCCTAACACCACAGTATTAAAGTACAAAGTTACAAATAAAAGTGCTTAATCAAAAATCTCACTCATGAAGGAAGTCGTGTGCAATGTACAGAAACCTTTTATTTTGTGGCAGCCTGCTGAACCAAAAGCACACAATTTATCTCTTATCAGTAAAATGTACTTTGAATGTAAAAGAGAAAAGTGTGTGATGCAGAAAAATTGCTCTTTATTTATTAGATTGTTATCAATGATGCAGTCATGTGTAAGGTAATTTGGAGCTAACTGAATAAGTAACTCTGCTCCATATTGTTAAGTAGGATACTTTAATCTTTGTCATATTTCAGAGAATTTGAATGGAAAAGTTAATCTGGAAAGTAACCTTTGTTGTGTGCATTAACATCTGAAGTGAATTGGGTTAGAAATATAAGCAGCACAGGTATAGTAGCTTCCATGCGAAGCAATATTAAGTTACTTTCCACTGCTAATTTTATCCTTTGAGGCTTCTCAAAATTATTTGAAAGAAGTAAAGTGAGAAAGAAAAATCACTTTGGCTCGACTGCTCCCAACTCACAGTTCATATCAAATTTAAGGGGTCAGGCGCTGCTTCATTTTAAGACATACTGCCAGCCAGAAAAGTTGGGCTCCACCGATAAAGACCATTGATTAGTTTAATAGCACTGTTGTTCTCAGTGGCGTCTGAGCAGGAACTCTAAATCTGGGGTGTGCTTTGTGCAATGTACCCATTTTCAGTCGGGCTTAATGTTTGTGCAGCGACACATACTTCCTTTAACAGAAAGAAAAAAAAAAGAAAAAGAAAACAGAACAAAAAACAAAAAAACAAGAAAACAGCATTTAGTGTGTAATTACACACCCAGACATTGGTGCTTTAAGAAAAATGTGCAAGCAGTCTAGAAGGCATGTAAAAACGTAATTCGGCTTTCATCTTCACTATTTATCCAAATTGCAGCACTATGGTTACACTTACGCAGCTGTTTTGGAATCTTGGATGGAGAGTCACGGTTTTAAGTTGAAAGGGAAAACAAACAAAAACAGTTTATCATAGTCTGAATATATTGTGGCATTTAGTTTGCATATTTAATAAATTCTCAGAGCATGCCATGGGAAAGCAAGCAAGCACCGAGGCGAAGCCAAATAAGGATCGTCTGAGTCTGATTGTTTTTTCGTAGAAATGAATGAACCATACCTATGCTTGCACGTTTACGCTCTCAAATGCATCATCAACAGTCAGAATATTGTCAAGCGCAGTGTGTTTCCACTGCTGAGCTGGCCAAGTAGTTAGTCTGTGTGTCTCAGCCATGCACATAATCTCTAGACAGGTTTATGAACTGAGGTTTGGGAGCTGTCAGTTTGGAGGAGACATCTTTACTACCAATATTACGGCTTTACGTTTCTCGACCTGAAATCTATGGCGATAAAATCCTGCTTATTTGTATATTTATTTATTTTCAAGACGATATTCATCTTCAACTTTGGGCTGCCGGTCTGTTTTAATGGAATAACAATTACATAAGTTGCTCAAAACTTTTCTGTATATATATCTATCAGTGTTGTCAAATTTTTGTGGGGCAAACATGGGTGGAAACAGATGCAGCTAGTAAAAAAAAAAAAAAAGATTTACACATGGAAATTGTGTTTATAATTTATGGCATGTTCCATGCTTGAACTGCAAGCAGCGTCACAAGTTTCCACACAAGCTGAGCCCCTTGGCTCCAGAAGTTCGTCTCTTAAAACCATCTCATTTTGAGCTGCATTGAAACGGTGCTGCCCAATGAAAGTTCAGTTTGTAAGAATTTGAGGAAACTAAAAAATACGTAATTGAATTTCTACAGCGCTGCCCAGATGGCTTCGCACCTATTTAATAGCATATTTACACGCTAAAACGATAGAGAAAAAGGTTAAATCCTTCTGAACACTTGAAAATTTCAAAGACTATTTGCACACATGTATATGGTGTGTGAGCGGTGACTCAGTGTTTTACTGAAACAGGGTGTTTTTTTTTCTTTTTGTTGTTGTTTTTTTCACTGCCAAAGGAAATGTACTCGTTCTATATACACAGCTGTTGGCCATTCATTGAGGTTGGGTTCCTCAGCTTCATTGGCAGATCGTGTGCTCAACAGGAAGGGTCTCTATTGAGCACGGAAACCCAAATAAATTGCGCTCTTAATCAGATTAATGCCCATTTGAAGTGGTCTGTTACTCTAAATAGTCTCAAAATGTCTACGCACAACCAGTTTGAGTGAAGCGCACAAGTGATTATACTCCATTAATCAATTATTTTTCAAATTTGGGGCGTTCGGTCTGTGTCTAAATGAGCGGGTGATGTTTACAGCTTCTTTAAATATGCCATAAATCTACGCCAAATAAATCTATAAAAAATGACTTTGCCACATGGTTATGTTTCAAAATAAAAGCAGACTGAATTTATGGATGATGCCTGCTGGCACATGAACTCAGTGAAAATTAATCAAACTTGTTGTGCAGTAACGCGTGATGCCAAATCATGTGCTGCTGTCTCAGAAATGACTTACACAGAGCTTGTGTGTGGCGAGTTACACTTTGTGTCACATTCCTTCCTCCAAGAGGCAGCAGGATGCAGCTGATTATGAGCCAGGCAGGAGGGGTGGGGAGGAAAACACTGCTCATGTTGGATGTTTGCGGCGCTGCACGTCCATCACTGTGGGTCAGTAATCATACTGTTTAAGTACAAGCTGGTGTGGGCATAAAAAGGTTAATGCCACATTTGGCTGGCTATGATGTATCACAAACAGGAGAACAGTTGTCCAGATTAATCTCCAAATGCACTCGGCACCGTTGGAAAGTAATGCCATGGTGAGACTGAGTCAAGCCAAAGTATGAAACTCAACACTTTAATGCATCGCATGGGAAATTTCACGAGAGAAGTAAAAATCTGGATTGTTTTAAAGTGAGATAAATATTTACTTAAAGCCCTGGACCACTTGGTTTCAAATTAAGTATTTCTCCCGAAGATTAAATATTCATTAGTAAATAACCAACAAAGTTGAAGTTGAGAGAAAAAAGGAGAAAAAAAAATAATCTGCTTCATTAAGACTGTGGGGGCCAGTGACTTTGTAACAGTGAAAAGTAAATGGACAAAAACGCGAATCTAGAAAAGTCTCATGGATAAATAACCAAAGTGTGTTGTTCATTCAGAGTAAGAACTGACTGAGAAAACATTCTGTAAAGATTTAATAAGCAAAAATGGATTAAACACAGATAAGCTAAGGTTGGAGATATATGTTTAGTCGAGTTTGATTTAAATGATCCAAAACGTCTCAAGCAATTTTCCAACCTAAAAAAATTGGTCGTTTTAATCAAGGTTAAAGGAGCTCATTGTAAGTTCAGCTGCAGTTAGCATTAACAGCTGTTTACTTTCGAGTCTAGAGGACACGTGGCGAGTTCAGCATTAAACTTAACTGCTTTACTCAGCAAAAGCTGTGTCCAAAGTGGAAAGCGATGCCATTGTTTGGCCTTTATTTGGACGGCTGCAATAGAACAGGGACAGGAAGGTCAGGGAGAGACAGGGGTGATGACATGCTGCAGTTAGGAGTAAGCCTTCAGGATATTCGTTGTAGCAGGTGAGCCGCTGGGGCGCCCCTTATATTGTATGTTTACGGTTTAAAGTAAATACCTTTTTGTCTTTTTTAATACTTGGCCCTCAGTGTCCGCTGTATATAACTGATCTGCAGGAAGAGTTGATAGCATCATTACACATGTCCAGGAACAAATGTGCACCACGTTGACCTTTTGAACCTGCGTCGTGCCTGGTGCAAGGCCAAAAGTGTGGAGATGGTGTTGGGTGATATGGGATTGATATTGGCATCTGAAATGCCCAGTGCAGATGATGTGTCACATGCAAGCCCATTAGAGCCCTTCTGGACAGAGACACGCTGTGTTCATTAAAAAGCAATATGTGGAAGTCTGATCTTCCATTTCCTGTAGATAAGTATCTGCTCATACATCCAAAGAGGCTATTTTTTTTTTTTTTTTTTTAGCCACCACAGGGCAGCATAATCACAAAACACAGATCTTCCAACTGTGAGTTTGAATTAATTATGTTGCTAACTGAGCCTGAAATTGTGTGGGTTTGAGGGTTAAGGCCTGCAATCTGGCCTGGATATCTTCACGCTGTTTGCTGTCGTAATGCGATGATGGAGACCAAGCAGAATCGATTAAAGCAATCATTTGTTGAATCAGGTGTTTTTCTGCCTGGCTGCAACAATGGTATGACGTTTCTGTGCTGCTTGTGTTCTGGTGAATCGTCTTGGCCCAATGTCGTTGACTACACGCACAGCAGCAGCAATCTTTGTTTTGGCAAATGACCATGTTTCATGTCCCACCGCTGACAAACTACAGTGTCACGGGCCATATGGAAATTATATTAGCTTTAGCACTGAATATGTGATGTTGTGGTTTTGAGGCATGTTGCACAACCACAACTGGGCCTTAAATCACCTCTTTGATGATATCATAGCAATCAGACTCATTTAAAGCTACTTTTCAGAGCGTGACATTGCACAGTTAGCACATGTCTTGCACACGCATTGCTACGTCGCGCCTGGCCTTATTCCCTCTCACCTATTTAAAGAATGATATAAACCCCACCAATGACACCTCCAACCTCCGTCCACGAACAAGCTTGGGTCTGTGCGTCATTCAGCCAGTGAGGTGCAAGTCAACCCTGACTTCTTGCAGTGATGGATATGTGAGACGTGGATTGGTCTCCAAGACAAACAGGTCTGTCAGTTTGTGTGATTATTGTGCATAGTTACAATAATTGTTGGTCAAAGCAAAGCCAAGGACGATGGGTGTAGCTGCCGTCACAGTCAGGAAAGGAGACAGTGTGTTGCATTAAGAGAGACTGTTTTTGGAGATCCTGGCCCACCCTTCTTCCCATTAAGGACCACCTTAAAGGGTATATGAGTAGAGATGCAGCCATACATACGTCTGTGGTGCTAGCTATGGCGGATATTGCCTTACTGGAGAGGGCTCCATTGCTAATGACAAATTGGATGGTTGAAGTGACTGGAAAAAAGATTTATCTCCTTTACATTTTCCCTCAGACATTCCCTCCCGTCCTGGTCCGTCTAGTGAGATGTGCCGTGATATCAATTCGAAACCTTTTATGCCTGTCAGATTTAAGATGATTTTTTTTGTTCTCAGGTGCACCCAGGTTGAAAACCACAAACTCTAAAAACACACAAAACAAAACAGTGTGGTTCTCCTCTGTCAGAGAGGTCATGAGAACCAAGATGACTGGCAGTGAGAGCGTGTCTGTGAGTGTGTGTGGGATGACGTCGAAACGGATCATGTTACATCTGATGTTGCCAGCAGACACTCTGAGGCGCATGAGACACACTAATACACAGCCATTTGTTAGCAGTGTTGATAAGCAACCAAACGATTCCCTGCATCTACAATCCATTAGAAAGTTTGGTGGTAATGATTAAAATAACTCAAAGGCAACAGTTGGATCGCTTTGTTACGTTAGAACAGTTCCAATTAATAAGTTTAGGGAGCGATGTGCTACAGTTTGGTGGTTATATTTCATATGACCACTAACTCACATTTTAAATTACATTACTGAACAGGGCTGATGAGAAGGAAATTATATTCTGAGGTGATTCTTCTTTGTCAATCGGACAATAAACTCCATCTCTGGCTGCTGATAAGGGGGCTTTTTTTTCCATCCTTCAATTGTAGGTGAGGCGCTAACCTCTCATCCCACTCTGGCAATATTTACATCAGAGAAGATCCCGCCTGGTCAGATGGAAAATATCTAATGAAAACTATTTGTTAATGTCAGTGTCTGGGCCCCCGTGGCACCTCTTGAAAGAATCCGAGCACTCTGCTATTTGTTGATTTCTTTTTCTTTATTTTATTTTACCAGACGGCTCAGAAGTGTAATTAAATCTCTGCCCCGGATGACTCAATAATAACAGCTGAAGCGTGAATGATACCTTGTTAGCTGCGGCACATAATCAAAAAGCAGGGACAAGGTTGTGTTTGCATGTGGCTTCCACTGTGTGTCTTTTTCTAACCTCTTTGTCGTCACTGCTTCAAAATGATTGTTTTGCCTGGAAAAATACAGCAATTGTCTGTCTGTCAGAATGATGATGAAAGTGTTGCTGCTCGCAGTGCTTCAGTTATGCTGGATATGAGAACTCTTTCATTGCTCCCTTTTTAAACAGACGTAATCTCCCCATGAATCACAACCTCTCATTGACCTAAAAATGGGTTAAACGTAAATGTTAGATATAGTGTTTTCTGCGTGGTGTCAATTAGCTGCCTGAGACTTCAGCTGCGAGTTCAGAAGAAAAGAGCAGCTTTATTTCCATTCATGTGGATACATTTGCAAGGTTCTTCATAAATTACACATTTGCATATTGTAGCTGCTTGTTAGGAAAAAAAAAAAGAAGAAGCTCAAATAGGGATGCTGAAAACAATCAGTAGTTCAGCTGAAATGAATGAATGCACCGTGACACTGCTGGAGCTTGAAATGGATGATGTAACTGCGCTGTAAGTAACGTTAAATGATCTTGTCTGTTGCTTGGCGTTCATGTTAAAATGTCATCTCATTTCATTTTGACCCTTGCACATGAAATGTTGGATGTAAAGTTTGAAGAGGCTGATTTGGAACCCCTTTGGGAAATGTCACAGCAGCGTTTGAGGTGCCAGGGTCCTTTGGGAAAGAGCTGATGCCGCTGCATTGTTTGACTGCCGTGAAGCTTTAGTGCGAGGAGAACTAAAGAGCAGCTGTTCTATGAGCGGGTTCCTGTTTGGTTTATCCCGTGCAGGCGGATGAGGATGCATGTCCTACAGGTCCTACAGGTGGTGGTAACATGGGAACGCTGAAATGTTTGAAAAATCTGAGCGGAGAAAATTGCCCATTACCACACATGAATGTAAAGAGAACTTTTTAGGGCTCACACAGAGGAAGGAAATTCATCTGGTTTATCAGATCACAAGGATTCTGGGGGTGCAGCCTGCTTAGTGAGCACCTACATCTTTCAGACTAATGAACTGGATGTAGTGCAGGTTTTGCATGCCAAGCTGAGATCACCCAATGACTTCACCAGGGTTATTTTTATACAAACAATTTAGCAGGCTAAAAAAATTTACTAAAATGGCGAGTAAGCTAATTTTCTAATGTGTATAACTGGTTCTCTATTAAAACCCAGTACACAATAAATCACAGGGGAATCCAAAATATAGTTAGTGCCCAGCTACTAATAATGGTGGAGGGTGTATTGTATTAGTCTATCAGAGTTGTATATTCAGCCAACATTTGAAGCACTTTATATATATATATACACATATATATGTACACTTTGGTTTGGGGTAGCAAACCAACTGTGAAACTCGGTCTTTAATGTCTATCTTTACTACGAATTCACTTAAAGTTAATCACTGCAGAGTAAGCGAAGCCATCAAAGCCATAAATGTTGCTCAACTGTTCGACTTGTAACCACCCTGGGCTTTCCTGAAGATAGGTGGACACTTCGCTGGGTGAAACTGCTAAAACTATTAAGGGATGAGAGTCCCTGTGCTGCAGAACATTAACTGGGATCCATCAGCACCAGGGAGCATGCAGACAAATAGTGTACACACAGACGGACTCGTGTACACAGCCACATATGCTGGGAAACTGACACACAGGCATATTTATACACACAGAGACACCCACATGTACTGATCGCTGAGCCGAGACAGATGTGACTGCTCTGACACAAAGAACAGAGTTACATCTGGGCTAACAGTTAGGTATGTGGATGGTTCCCTGGAGTGCTCCCCTCCACGTCCCAAACATATTGCTACCTCCACCCACACGGGCTAAAGATGGAGCACTGGTGTGTCTGTGTGTAGGTGCCGTACTTTCTCAATTTTTTCCTC